>NC_134794.1:38533976-38636476 GCF_046742065.1 Oratosquilla oratoria | reverse complement strand
TTATTATCTCAAACCTAGGTATTGGTGGACAAAGTGCCCAACAAACAGCTGGCAGATGTGGTTGTTGGGTTAGTGAAAGCATCCTTGGCAGAGCGGTTGCAGGTACTAGATGCTGTTGATCTTGCCTCAAGACTGAGAGTTATACTTCCTCTCCTCCTACGTCACATCCAAAGACTTGAGGTTAGAGAATAGAACACTACTCAATTATATATTTGTCTCAGATGTATAGGGACTAATAAATTATAATAGCATAGATGTGTAACAACTAATTGGTTGACATTGGTAAGTCAAGTGAGATGCAATTGAATACATTTGGGAACTATTTATGGAGTACATAATTAGAATTTTACAAGACAAATGTGTTTTGGAGGTATGTGTGCACGTGATATGTATATATTTATATATGTGTATTTACCTAGTTGTATCTTATGGGAAGGGGAGCTACATGTATTTACCTAGTTGTATCTTACGGGAAGGGGAGCTATGCTCATGGTGCCCTATTTTTGTATCACGCAGTGTCTAGTTTGCTCATGAATTTGTGTATAATTTTTGCACACACTATTGTTTCTACTCTGTGTGGAAAGTTTTTTTTTTTTATAGTTCTCTTCTATAACTGTCCTTTTTGTGTTTCTTTTCATGTCCCCTTGTATTTCTCTTATCCCAATTTAGTAAGTCCTCTCTATCAAGGACTTCCATGCCTTTCATGATTCTGTAGATGGTTAGTAGGTCACCTCTTTCTCTTCTTTGTTCCAGAGTAAGTAATTTCAGTTTTGATAATCTCTCCTCATATGACAATTTGAAAGTGTTGGGACTATTTTCTTAGGTGCTCTCTAGATTCTTTCAATCTTCTTTATATTCTTTTTGGTACTGGGTGACTGTAGTGTTGCAGCATACTCCATTCTAGGTCTCATCAGTGTGACTAGTATTTTTTTCACAATTTCTTCATCCAAATAGGTAAAAGCCACCTCCATTGTTCTTAGCAATTTTGTTTATCTGTTTATAGGGGCCATGTCATTTCTGATGATTACTCCCAGGTCTTTTTCAGATTTTTCAGATCCCACTTTCTTTACTTCCTTTGTTCTGATTTTATATTGTTCCAATATATATTTTTTTTTTCTTCAAAATTTCATTATGCTACATTTCCTGATGTTGAAGTCCACTTCCCATTTCTGACTCCATTTCCAAACCTTGTTCAGGTCTCTCTGCAGTGATTCACAATCCATTTCAGTGTTCACATTCCTCAGCAATTTTGTGTCATCTACAAAGAAACTGTGGAACATTACACATCTTCATCCATGTCGTTCACATATATAGCAAACATTATTAGATCTAATACCCCTGTGGAACTTTACTAATCACCTCCTCCCAAGTTGAACTCTTTTTCTCTGATCACTACCCTCACTTTCCTTCCATGCAAGAAATCCTCCATTCAGTTTAATAGTTTACCTTGTATCCCTCCTATGTTTTCCAGTTGTTTTTAAAAAAATTTGTATGTGGTACTTTGTCAAAGGCTTTTTTTGTAAATCTAGGGAAGCACAATCAATCCATCCATCCCTTTCTTGTATTATATCTATTAGTCTTGAGTAGAAACAGATCACATTTGTGGCACATGATTTTCCCTAAATCCAAATTGTCTCGTGTTTATTATATTTTTTTCTTCCAGATGTTTTATCCATCTATTCTTAATAACTTTTTCACAAATTTTGGCTACAGTGCCTATAAGGGAAATTGGTCTGTAATTTGTTGGATCTTCTTTATTTCCTCCTTTATATAATAGTACAATATTGGCATTTTTCCAGTCCTTTGGTATTTTTCCTTTTTTGAGTGAGCAACTTACGAGGGTCGTTCCAAAAGTAATGCCTCCTATTTTTTTATTCTGCCCGAAGGGATTCAAGGGGATTACAAATTGCATTGTTATGATGACTGAACTTATGCACTCATGACCTGAAAGTTTCATCTCTGTTGCAGATATTGATGGTGTGACACTCTAAGAAAGCAATCCCTGTCATGGACGTGCCACAGAAGCAGAGATGCGTCATTGAATTCCTCCATGCAGAAAAAATTAAACCAATCAATATTCACTGGCGCCTGGTGAACGTTTACAAAGCCAGTGCCGTTGATGTCAACACAGTTAGGAGATGGGTTCATTGACTTCAGAGTGGCGACAGAGATGTGAGTGACAAAGTGCGCTCCGGAAGCCCATGCACAGCCACCACCCCAGAAAACAAAATGGGTCTCGATCAACTCATCCGCACTGATCGGCGGATAATGGGAAAGGAAATGCATGTAGAGTTGGATGTGGGTGTCAGTGAATTGGAAACGATGTTGTCTTCCCTAGGATACAGCAAAATGTGTGCTAGGTGGGTTCCACGAATGCTCACGCAGGACCAAAAGGACCAACGACGGGATGTCTGTCAGGACTTGTTGGATTGGTACGAACCCGAAGGTGATGGATTCTTGGACTGCATCATCACTGGTGATGAGATGTGGTGTCACCACTATAAGCTGGAGTCCAAACGGCAGTTGATGAAATGGCACCACTCACACTCCCCAGCAAAGAAATTCAAGATGCAGGCATCTACAAGCAAAATTATGTGTACTGTCTTCTGGGACAGGAAGGGTGTCATCCCCCTGGATTTCTTGTAACCAGAGGCGACTGTCAACTCTGACCATTACGTTGAAATGTTGACCAAGTTGAAGTCCTGGATTGCCCGTGTAAGGCCAGAGAAAAGGGAAACATTCTGTTTGCAATGCAACAATGCCAGGCCACTCACAAGTTTGAATACCACAGAATGTGTGACAAAGTTCGGCTGGACAGTGCTGTCTCACCCACTGTATAGTCCTGACCTGGCACTGTCAGACTTCCACTTGTTCGGACCTCTGAAGGATGCATTACGTGGGCGGCGTGTCCCCGACAACAACACCATAATAGCAGCCATGAAAAAATGGACCACCTTGGCAGGTGCTGACTTTTACGACCGAGGCATCAAGTTTCTTGTTCATTGCTGGCAAAAGTGCATTGAGAATGGTGGTGTATTTTGTCCAAGATGACGAAGCGTGCTGCTGCTTTAGCCCATATCAAATCCCCAGTCCTCTTATTGATGTTATCCTGGATGTTGATGAATATGGACTCCATTGCCTTTCTTTCTTGTCTTGTGAGGTTATCCATAAGAATTTTTGCAGTTCACACACGAAGACTGAAACATTGGGGGAAGGTACCAAAGGGACGGAATCCATGAGTTCTTCAGCAAGGGTGGCAAGGTTCTCCATGATAGCTGATCTTTCACTGTGAACAGGTTCCATTGGATGGCAGGCGGAATACTTTGATAAGTGGCCTGTCAAAGGACTCACACTTCTCAGAAAATGCTTCATGTGTTGCAGCAGGTTGGATGGCCTCTTGTTATTCAATTGTTCCTTAAAGAGGAGCTCTTTGAGTTGTGCAGTGATGGAGGTTGATGTGACAGCAGTTCGAACCTTCCCTCAAGCAAGTTGGACCAAGGGCATGGTTCATTAAATCGTGTGCTACAAAGTCCTCTGTAAGGGGCACCATCATTGCCTCCAGCTAGGGGGAGTTTCGCAACATTAATCCAAATTAATCAGTTGTCAATTGCATTTTGGAAAATATCTGTTTTTCATTCTTGTTACAAGTAGGTATTAACGAGTGATACTTGCATTTCAACGTATCAATTTGTTTATCTTATTTTATGTATATATATTTTTCTACATTCAGGTACTGAAGGAGGATGGCAGTAAAGAAAATGAGAAAAATAATTTGAAGATGCATATTTGTGGAAATGGACATGGTGTTGGAATGAGTGCTGAGGATGAAGAAACTGATGATATACAAGAACTTGAAAATCAGTTAAAAGATGCAGGAATGCCACAAGAAGCTTACAGGGTAAGTTGTTTTCCAATAATACGTAAATGAAGCAGGTGGAATCTGTGCATGTACCATAAATACCCATTATAGTAAGCTATCATATATGATATGTACCCCATTATTAGACTCAGCCATGCCCAAAGAAGTTTCATCTCCATGTATAAAACACAGCCACTTTTGGCAAATAAAGTTTGGTCTACTGACTAGGCTAAATAACATGTACACATGTAGCTGGTAGGGTTACCAACCCAGCCAGTTTGAGAGTAGCAAGTGTTGGCTTCTGTAGTCAACTAGAAAGACCACAAAAATATAAGGGTTCAGAAAATAAAACTCCGGAGGTCATTTTGTAGTTGTATATCATGTATTACAGTTAGTTAAAGTCATATATATATATATATATATATATATATACACACATATATACAGGTAGTCGTCGACTTACGACTGATCGACTTTACGACCACGAGATAGTGCAATAATATTTAACATTTAATAGAGTAATAGAATTGTAATGTTATGCCTGGCAGTGCAGTACAATTACTTTGCACGCCGCGAGACGCAAGTACGATAGTATTGGCAGGCTGCCGGCAGCGTCAGCATCTCAGCCAGCTAAATATTCTTTCATTTTGTTTGTTTGAAGTAAAATGTTTCCTAATTTTGCATTGCATTTTGTATTTTCATATATTTTGCAATTAATAAAATGTAACAGCAAAACTTTTTTTTTTATGCCTAGGCTAGTTTGTTGCCGATAACAATATGTTCGGTACAGTACGTAAACGAAAAGAATGTGTTTTTAAATAAAAATTTACCTTACATTTTGTATTTTTTATATGTTTTGCAATTAATAAAATGTAACAGTAAAACTTTTTTATGCTTAGTCTGTTGTCGATAATAATATGTTCGGTACAGCATTTTGTATTTTTATGTGTTGCGATTATAAAATGTAACAGTAAACTTTGTTTATGCCTAGTCTATTGTCGATAACGATATTTTCGGTAAACTACGTAAATGAAAAGAATGTGTTTTGAAATAGAAATTTTCCTAATTGTGCCTTGCAATGATTTTAATTTAACAAACAAAAAAGTATTTGTAGGTCAAAGATGACAGGACTTTATTCAGTATGCGTTGGCCTAGGCTACGTTTCCTAACGAAAATTATAAAAAAGTTAAGGAATATTAAAGAACGTAGCTCAAAGATAATACGATTTTATTCAGTATGCATACGTTTCCTAAAGAAAGTCTGGTGGTAAAATAATAAAAATGTTAAAAAATACAGTATCTAGTATCATAGGTCAAAGATGATAGGATTTTATTCAGTATGCTTAGGCCTAAGCTACGTTTCCCAAAGAAAATCAGATAAAATTATGAAAAGGTTAAAAATACTATACAACATAGTTCAAAGATGCTAAGATTATTTCAGTATGCAAAATATACAATATATATACAGTAACAAAAATAATATATAAAGGGTAATATATACTGTATATATATAAAGTCCGACTTGCATCCAGATTGGCATATGACCTGTCTGTCAGAACTGAATTCGGTCTTAAGTTGACGACAACCGATATATATATGATGGTCTTACACATGACAGTGCACAATCCAGCTGTTAAGTAGCATCTTCTCATAGACGTCTGCCGTTGTTGGTAGTGAGGCAGTTTCTCTCACATCGAATAACACTGACCCAAGTTCGGCACTTAGTCATGTGACCAGAGGAGAGGTTGTGTGGCCAAGCGTCTTGTAGCAAGTACAAGTAAAATCTTGCATTTCTTTGGAGATAAAAATGATTATTACAAACATGGAATAGGAAGTATATCTTATTTCTATCTCTGTACCCTATCTTATTAATAATTGAGAATAATTTGACTGGCACTGTGAAGTGTTGTTGGTGAGTCAAGCCAACACACTTTGTACTAGGTAAACATAATGAAGAAAATGTATCCTACTTGTGATTATATCAACAATTAATACATACATATATACATACATATACCAATGGGTTTTTTTCCCCCCTTACAAGGGAGGTAGTCAAAAAACAAAGTCAGAAAGTCCACTCCCATTCCATCCCCACACACTCCACTCTCATTGACCCCCTTCCCTCCCCCTCATCTTGGCACCTCCTGGATGATGGGTCATCCCAGCATCTCACCCACTGCCCTGGGTCAGAAGCAATGTGGCAAGACACAGCACATCCACAGCAAGATTGCCTCATTTAATTGGTGACCCCCCCAATCCCCTCATGCAGAAAAAGAGAAGGCGGGGAGAAATCCCTTTGGGGTGTGTCAAAATATCATTTACAGTAACTCCCTCACCCCCATCCCCCACCCCCCACCCACTCCCTTCCATGCATCACAGCATCATCCTGTTTATATAAATGACATGGATGAAGGCGTGGAATGTCATATGAACTTCTTTGTAGTACCAAAAAGAATATAAAAAGATTAGAAAGAATACAAAGAGCAACAACAAAACTAGCACCACCTCTTTCCGAAATGACATATGAGCAAAGACTGTCCACATTAGAATGACCAACTCTGGAACAAAGAAGGGAAAGAGGAGACTTACTATCTATAGAATAATGAAAGGAATAGAAATCTTAGATAAGAATGACTAATTGAAATGGGACAATGGAGAAATGAGAGGACAAGAAAAGAAACTAAAAAAAGGTAATTACAGAAAACATCTGAAAAAAAGCAGCTTCCCACATGGAGTGATAGGTACTTGTAACAAATTAGACAAAGAAACAGTGTGTACAAACACTATTCAAGATTTTAAGAAAAAACTTGATGCTGAGAGATACAAAGACAGGTCACCATGAGCATAGCTCCCTTCCCATATAATACAACTAGGTAAATACAACTAGGTAAATATTGAAGAAAGTAAGTACAGAAGAAGATTGCAAATCCTTTCAAGAAGGCCTGGACAAAGTCTAGAAATGGAGTATAAAGAACGAAGTGAATTTCAACATTAAGAAATGTAGTATAATGGAGTTTGGAAAAAAGCAAAAATACAATATTGGGTCAATACAAAATTGGTACAAAGGAAGTTACAAAAATAAACTCAGAAGGGGACCTAGGAGTAATTGTTTCAAACGACATGACACCAGACAAACATGTAAACAAAATAGTTGGAGAAACTTACAACTTAATAAGATCAATGAAAGTGGCCTTTGACTACATGGATGAGGAAATGGTAAAGAAGATACTAGTTACACTGGTAAGACCAAAATTGGAATACGCAGCATCTCTATGGACACCTAGTACAAAAAAAAACAAAGAAACTAGAAAGAATTCAAAGAGCAATGACAAAGATGGCACCAACACTTTGCAAGTTGACATACGAACAAAGATTGGACAAACTAAACTTATCAACTCTAGAACAAAGAAGAGAAAGAGGCAATTTGATAACCATCTACAGAATTATGAAAGGGATGGAAATTCTTGATAGGGATGACCTACTGAAATGGTACCGAAGAAATACAAGAGGACACGAGAAGAAACTTGAGAAAGACAGTTACAGAAGAGATCTAAAGAAAACAGCTTTCCACACAGAGTAATAGATATATGGAATAAATTGAAAGAGGAAACAGTGAGTGCTAAAACTATACATGATTTTAAGAAAGAACTGGATGTGGAAAGATATAACTGTTGGTCACTGCGAGCATAGCTCTCCTCCCGCAAAATACAACTACATTAATACAACTAGGTAAATACACAACCAGTCTCCACTCACCCTTATTCTCTGTCTTCTCCCTTCATCCACAGATGTTCCCCTCTTTTCCAATGCCTCTTTTACCCCATCCATCCATCTCATTCTTGGTCATCTCCTCATGTTCACTCTTTCCACCTCTACTTTCCACACCTCTTTTACTAATCTGTTTTCACTCATTCTTACCATGTGTCCAAACCATCCCAATACTCTTACATGAACCCTATCTCCCAATTCCCTTTCCACCCCCCACTCTCCTCCTCACCCTCACTCTCCTCCTCACCCCCACTCTCCTCCTCACCCCATTTTCTCACTTTATCCAACCAAGTAACCCCTACCATGCTTCTCAGACATGTCATCTCAAACACATTCAAACTCCTCTCTTCCTTCCTTATGTTCCATGTTTCTGCCCCATATAGTGCTGTTGGCACAATGACTCCTGCGTACAATCTCCTCTTAGCATCCATTCCCAAATCTCTATTTCTCATTACACTTTTTAATCCCCCAAGGCATTTACTTGCTTCTGTTAATCTACATTCTACCTTCACCTCCACTCCTCCCTTTCCCACCCCATTTGCATTCAAGTATCAAAAGCTATCCATTTCCTCCAGTCTCTCTCCCTTAATACTCACTTCCAATTTGCTGCCACATTCTCCCCTTGTACATCTCATCACCTTTTACCCACATTTATCTTCAACTTCCTTCTTTCACACACCTTCCCAAACTCTGTCACTAACTTCCTTAATCCCTCCTCTGATCCTGCCACAAGTGCAGTGTCATCAACAAACAACAACTGGCTTATCTCCCATTTTTCTCCATTTTCTTTAACCATCTCCAATCCCCTGCCCATTACCCTTGCATTTACCTCTCACACCACCCAATTCATGTATAAATTGAACAGCCAAGACAACATAACACATTCCTGGTGAAGTTCCACCTTTACCTTAAACCACTCACTCCATTTCTAATTCTAACACAGGCTCTACTACTGTCATAAAAACTTTTGACTGCTCTTAAAAGCTTTCCTTCTATTTCATATATCTGCAGTACTTCCCATAGTGCCTTCCTGTCTACCATGGCATAAGCCTTTTTCAAATCCATAAAGGCCCAAAAGACATCCTTACCTTTTCCGAACAAATGACATTATATAATGAAAATAACAATATATCACATATATTGAATTTAACAATGTGATATATATGTACCAATGACCTTTTCCCCTTTGCACAAGAGGTAGCGTAGCAGGAGCATACCTTGACTCTCCACATAAAAAAAAAAGAATTGATTAGTTCCTTCACTCTGCCTCATTTAGTCACTTATTATGACATGCATGGGAACATAATGGCATTGTTAGCCTCTGTCAGAGTAGTGCGAGAAAGGAAGGAGAGGTACTCGAGGAGTGGATGAAAATGTGCTAAATTTCAGCTTTATATATGTATGTATATATATTTATGTATGTATTGTATAAATCATTTCATGGTACTTTTCACAGGTATGCTTCTGAATCATTTAATGCTTCAGTGTCAATTATCCATTGCTATAATAATATATTATTTGACAGGTTGCTATGAAAGAATTGAGTCGTTTGAAACGTATGGCTGCACACATGCCAGAGTACTCTATGACAAGGAATTACTTAGAGCTCTTAGCTGATCTGCCCTGGTCTTATTCTGTCAAGGAAACTTGCAGCATCAGCAAAGCCCGGGCTGACTTGGATACAGACCACTATGGACTGGAGAAGGTATTTACATTGGCACTTAAATTTTTGCACAAAGTACTACTTTGTTTATACTTATAATGTATGTACCAAAAAGTCCTTTTCCTCCTTTTAAGAGGAATGTTTCAGGCAAAGCATATACCCACCCCTCATATATCCCACATCTATGCAAAAACTCATTTGTTGTCCCTTTCATCATAGCTCCTTCTGGATAAAGGGTTATCCTTGTCCCCTGGTCACTGCTCAAATCAGAGCCAATAGAGTAAGACACAGCACCTCCATAATAGGACCTGACAGCTAAAACTGGTTTACTCTCATAATTTCATTATGTGGTGACCCCCCCTTTACCTATCTGAGAATTTATAGAGCAGATATGAAGAAATCCCCTCAGCCTGTGTCAGTTCCTCTTCCATATATAACCATTCTCCACCCATAGCTATCTCTTGCCCTCTTTCTTCCCTGCTTGACAGACATTCCTTCTACACCCAATGCCCCATTTTACCCTGTCCATCCACCTCATTCTCAGTCTTCCCCCCAAATTTACTCCATCTCGACACACTACACTACTTTTACTAGTCTTCTTTTGTTCATAGTTCCTTGTGCCCAAACCATCCCAGTATATATATTCTTTTAAACCCTATGTACCAGGGCACTGTCTGCAAAACTTACATGCAATGTATACCTCGCAGAATTTTTTCTATCAGTGTTGCTTTGGTTATTCTTAGGTTTCATTTAGCCACAGTTTTTCCCCAGTGGGGAAAGTTAGATTGTTTTTCATCTCCTTATATTTGTATAAAAATGGATTAAAAACCATCAAAAACTCAAAACAGATTCATTGGAGGATCTTGGTTGCAGTCCTTGAGTCACTGCACAGGGAGGTAGGACTACTTGGATTTGAGGTCTCCGGGACCAAGATCAAGGTCCATGAGTTTGGGGGATTACTGGATGACACAGTTCAGTCTGCCTGCACATGTGGTGAGGACATTGAGGTCTTGGAATGCTTTATATAGCATGGTAGTGCAGTGCATAACAGTGGTGGGTCATGTCAGGAAGTACTTCAAAGGATTGGCATTGCCTATGGTGTTATGGACTCTCTCAACCAGATTATATGGCATTTTCTTTATTTATGCTGGACAACTAAGATTTGAATCTTCAAATCACTTGTGCTCCCTTTCTTGCTGTACGACTGTGAGACATGAACATTGAATGCTGACTTCAAGAGGTGTCTCAATGTCTCGGGTACCAAGTGCTTTTGGAAAATCATAGGGAGAATCACTGGAATGACTGATATCAAACCAGAGACTGTACTGTGAAACACAGTCTGGGACAGGTACCACCATAATTTGGGAATGTCAACTTTGGATATATGAACATGTGGCATGTTTCCCTGATGTTGACCCTACTCACAGGGTTGTTTCCTCACTGCAGAGAGATCTGACCAGGGTTTGGGAATGGAGTCAGAAGTGGGAAGTAGACTTCAACATTAACCACTTCCATACGGTGCCGCATACGTAGGCAGCATGAGGAGCAAGTGGATATGAGGGGCTGCCATGTTGGTGTCTTGATTATATTTATTGTAGTTGCCCCTGCATAATGACATACTCTCTAAACTGTCTTCATCACATTTTCTATGGTTATCAAAATTCATGGATGAAAGAGAGAACGATCAATATAAGCAGTGACTATATTTTATGATGCGAGTATTATTACGACACATCGTATGTCTGCCAGATAATGCTGCCCGCAAGATTTTGGCCCGGAGTGAAGAGGTTAAGAAATGTAGCATAATAGAATTTAAAAAAAAAAAAAAAAAAAAAAAAAAAAATGGGTGAAAAGGAAGTAAAGAAAGTGGGATTTGGAAAAGACATGGGAGTAATCATCACAAAAGATATGTCCCCTGACAAACATATAAACAAAATTGTCAGTGAAACCTGTAACTTACTAAGATCAATTAAAGTGGCTTTTACTTACTTGAATGAAACAGTATTTAAAGAAAATACTAGTCGGTCTGATAAGGCCAAAATTGGAGTATGCAGTGACACTATGGTCACCCAGTACTAAAAAGAATATAAGGAAGGTTGAGAGAATCCAGAGAATAATGACAAAGATGGCTCCAATGCTATCTAAACTGTCATATGAAGAAAGATTGTCAAAACTAGAATTACTGACTCTGGAACAAGGAAGAGAAAGAAATGACTTGTTGACCATCAACAGAATTATGAGAGGTATAGAAGTCCTTGATAGAGAAGACTTACTAAATTGGGATAAGAGAAACACAAGAGGACATGGAAGGAAGCTCAAAAGGGATAGTTATAGAAGAGACCTGAAAAAGAACAGCTTTCCCCACAGGGTGGTGGATGTATGGAACATACTAGACAAAACAAGAGTGTGCAAAAACAATACAAGAATTTAAGAGCAAATTAGATATGGCGAGATACAGAGACGGGACACCATGAGCATAGCTCCCCTTCCCGTAAGATACAACTAGGTAAATACAAGAGACAACCATGGTATTGATAAAAGAATATTGGAACATAAATATGAAATGAAAACTTACAATATGAATAATGCCATTTTTAGACATAGATTCTATACAGGCCACAATGCTGACTGGACTAATTCTAAGATTATTAAATATGAAAACCATACTATGAAATGTAGACGTTTTGAATCTGCTTTTATATCTCTCATTGATAATATAAATCAAAAGAATGGATTTTTTTACAACAAATAAACCTGTAGCAATTTTAATAACCAAGTAAAAAGCAATTTATGCAAATTGTGTTTACACCAGTTTTATGTTTGTTTCTCCCCGCAAACTCGGGCCATGTAAGGAGTTAGATGTTTCTCCACTGTGTTGTTTCTGAAGAGGCCCTGCTGGGCAAAACGTTAAATACATTGGATCACATACTCTGCGTTTGGCCTCTCTCCTACAAGAGACAACCATTGATGGAAGAGACAAAGGGGACACCCATAAAATTTATGGCTGGGGCAAGTCTGTCAAACCTGTCGAGAGTTGTTTGGAATGGGAAGGGAGGGAGGCTGCATAAGGTAAGGGAGGTTAATCTCTTCAATACAAGTCAGATATTCGCACACACATTAGCTGCCTCATGTACGATGATACATCACATTACATGTATTGTAGAATATAAAGTTACATCTGATGTATTTGTTCTCTTTCACCCAGAATGTAACCACAGAATACATGATTAAACTTGTTCACAGAATGTGGGGGTCACTCAGCTAATACTACAAAATAAATAAAATCATGAAGCCAACATTGGTATCCTCATATACTCACTTGTGCCTCATATTGCCTATGTAGGCATTATCGTATTCAAGGGGGTTAAGAGAAGTGCAGAAAAGTTACTACCATATCTAAATTTGTACCATATGACTAACTTGTGAAAGTATCATATAGACTAGAAGGTAAAACATTGTGAAAAGTTAAATACTCAGTGTTGCTGTAAAATCTTTTTTCATTGAACAAATCAGTAAATAGTGAAGTTCTATTTTCTACAGGTGAAGAGGCGCATCCTAGAATACCTGGCAGTGCGGCAGTTGCGTGGTGACTTGCGTGGCCCCATCCTATGCTTTGTGGGCCCTCCTGGTGTTGGCAAGACTAGTGTTGCACGTTCTATAGCAAATACACTGGGACGGCCATTCCATAGGATATCATTAGGTGGGTAGTATATTTCAAAGTACATACATACATATACCAAAGGCTTTTTTCCCCCTTACAAGGGAGGTAGCAAAAAAACAAAGGCATAAAAACCACTCCCACTCATTCCATCCCTATCACACTCCACTCCCCTCCACCCTCTTTCCTCCCTCTTATAATGGCACCTCCTGGATGATGGGTTATCCCTGCATCTCACCCACTGCCCTGGGTCAGAAGCAGTGTCACAAGATGCAGCACATCCACAGTAAGGCTGCTTCATTAAATCAGCATCCCCCCCCTCTCTGTCCCCTCATGCAGAAAAGGAGAAGACTGAGAGAAATCCCTTCAGGATGTGTCAAATTTTCTCATACTCCTTCACCCCCCATGCCCCACCCATTTCACCTCATGGATCACATCATCCATATACAACCATTCTCCATTCACCCCTGTCTTCTGCCCTCTCCTGTCCTTCCTCAGCAGACATTCACCTCTTCCCCAAAGCCCCTTTTACCCCATCCATCCATCATATGCTAGGTCGCCCCCTCATATTCACTCCTTCCACATCTGCCTTCCACACCTCTTTTACTAGTCCTTCTTTACTCATTCTTTCCATGTGTCCAAGCCATCCCAATATTCTTTCATCCACCCTATCTCCCAGCACCCTTTTCAACCCCATTCTCCTCCTCACCTCCTCATTTCTCACTCTATCTAGCCTAGTAACCCCTATCATACTTCTTGGACACCTCATCTCAGACACATTCAAACTCCTCCTCTCTTATGTACCATGTGTCTGCCCCATACAGTGCTGTTGGCACAATCACTCCTTCATACAATCTCCTCTTAGCATCCATTCCCAAATGTCTATTTCTCATTACACTTTTTAATCCACCAAGGCATTTACTTGCTTCTGTCAATTTGTATTCCACCTCCATCCCCATTCCTCCCTTTCCTGCCACATTCACACCCAACTATCTAAAACTATCCACTTCCAGTCTCTCTCCCTTAATACTCACTTCCAGTCTGCTGCCACTTTCACCCCTTGTACATCTCATCACCTTATTTTTACCCACATTAATCTTGAACTTCCTTCTTTCACACACCTTCCCAAACTCTGTCACTAACTTCCTCAATCCCTCCTCTGATTCTGCTACAAGCGCAGTGTCATCCGCAAACAACAGCTGGCTTATCTCCCACTTTTCTCCATTTTCTTTAACCATCTCCAATCCCTGACCCACCACCCTTGCATTTACCTCTTGCACCACCCCATCCCTCAAAGTAGACATTTTTATTATATTTACTTAATTATATCTATCATATGCAGGAAGGTAAGTACACTTATGTGGGAGTTCCATTTTTTATATATTGTGTTGGTAGAGGGGAAAAGAATTCTGCAACTGTGTTTTCCAGGTGTGTCATAGAAGGCGGCTAAGTAGGACAGAGTGATGGGACTAGGAATTCTACTCTGTGTGTGTTTATCCAATAAGAAATCAAGGTATAAGAGTTTAGAAGGAGAACTGCGACCAGAACCCTAAAGTTCATTAAATGTGCATGAGAATGAAAGGGAAGATTGTCAGTTTGTGAGAAAGAAGATAGATGTGTTAGCATTAAGTAATACCAAGTTGAAAGGGAGGGGCCATTTTGAGTTTGGGGAGTATGGTGGGGAGTATGTTGGAAATGATGAGGAGGAGAAGGAAGGAAAGAGTGGCTCTACTAGTAAGTGATATGATAGGAAATTATATAGTGGAGTGGAGGGAAGTGTCTTCAAGGTTAATGCGGGTGAAGGTGAAACTGGGATGGGAGATGTATTTACCTAATTGTAGTATACAGGAAAGGAGCAACGCTCAATGGGTCCTATCTCCTATTCTCTTATTTTCTAACATACTTAGACTGAAATTCATGTAGATTCCAACTTAATAATACAGGTAAACGTCGACTTACGATGGCATTAGGTTCCGATAGATCCATCGTAAGACGATTTCATCGTAAGTCGATCCCCAATTTGTGTATCACTCTGTTCCGTGGTCACTGTACCTAGCCTACCTGTATATTAACCACCAGAGATACTGAATATAGCCTATTAAACATGTACAGTAGTTTATTTAATTATTTTTATCCTTTTTACCATATTCAAACACTATAATATGTATTTTCAGTACGGAACTTAAATCTCGCGGGCAGCAGCCAATGCCAGCCGTACGACGTGTCGTAATAATACTCGCATCATAAAATAGTCACCGCTTATATCGATCGTTCTCTCTTTCACCCGCGAATTTTGAAAACCACAGAGAATGGGATTCAGGGCACATTTGAGAGAATGTAAAAACACAGGGGCGACTACAATAAATATAATCAAGACGTCGAAATGGCAGCGTCGCGAATCCACTTGCTCCTCATGACGCCTACGTGTGCGGCACCGTATGGAAGGGGTTAAATATATCATATCATCGTCGTCGTCATCGTAAAGTCGAACAATCGTAAGTCGCGGCCATCGTAAGTCGACGTTTACCTGTATATTCAATTTCCAATTATCATATTTAGATTTGAACTCTTGTATTGTTTGAGCTTGAACTATATCACCTTCTAAGCTATTCCACATATACATTTAAATGGAAAATGTATTTTGTCACATCCTTTAGACATATGGTTTTTCTTACTTTGCCCCCATAACCTCTTAAAGCCCTCACATCTTCAATCAGGAGATCTCCTCTATCAATGCAATCTATCCCATTTAATGACTTCAATACTGTTGAGAGTGGGTGTGGACAGGGGATTTTCTGATAGGGTAGAACAAAGAGTGCTTAGTTGGTATGGGCATTAGAAAGAATGAAGAAAGACTTGCAAAAAGTGTGGAAAGTGGAAGTGAATGGAGCAAACTTGAGAGGAAGAAAGATTGAGGTCAATGAGTTGGGTGAAAGGGGAACTTGATGTCAGAGGGATTTCTGTCAAAAGATGGGAGTGAATGGATGAAGGAATAATGTGTCTTGAATTCTTTTGTCTGCTCCATAGCTTGTTTGATTGGATGAGGAGTGGAACCAGCTCCAGTTATCATGTTGTGATGTAACAAGGATTCTAGCAAGGAACAGGGCTGACTCTTCAGCCATGAGATGTTAAGGTGTGAGGTGATGTATGGGTTTAATTGGGTGTGTGCTTTAATTTGTCCATCACCCACATAAAGGGGAGAAGGCTCTTTGATATGTATGTATAATTTGCAAGAAATAACTTATTTTTACTTCTCAAATTGTCAAACAAGAAAATAGAACTGAACAAGTATACCATACTTATTATGAAATTCATGTTTTCCTCTAGTAGTTTGAGTGTGTAATGTACATGTATTTTCATGTAACTGTACATGATTTTAAAGGTGAATTAATGGAAAGAATGCTTTCGCAGGTGGAGTGAGTGACCAACATGACATTCGTGGTCACCGCAGAACTTACATTGGGGCCATGCCAGGGCGAGTAATACAGGGGCTAAGGGAAGTCCAGGTATTTGCTATATAATTATGCAACATCATTATATATTATAATGTCTAAGAACCTACAAACAAGATATCAGAAACTATATACCAAAAGAAGGGTCCCACAACAAAGAATTGATCAATCATTAATTGCCTTGGGTTTCTGTTGGAACATGCAGCCCAACTACTGCTGACAATGTTCTCAAGTCCCTCCTGTAGATTTTTCCAGGGGATATTTACCTACCTAGTTGTATCTTAGAGGAAGGGGAGCTATGCTCGTGGTGTCCCGTCTTTGTATCTCAGTGTCTAGTTTACACTAATAGATATAATACAAGAAAGGGATGGATGGGCTGATTGTGCTTTCTTAGACTCAGGAAAAGCCTTCGACAAAGTGCCACATAAAAAATTATAAAAAAAAAAAAAAAAAAAATAGGAGGGATATAAGGTAAACTACTAAACTGGATGGAGGATTTTTTACATGGAAGGAAAATGAAGGTATTGCTCAAAGAAAAGAGTTCAGCTTGGGAGGAGGTGATTAGTGGAGTTCCACAGGGATCAGTATGGGCTCCAATAATGTTTGCTATTTATGTGAATGACATGGATGAAGATGTGGAATGTTACATGAGCTTCTCTGCAGATAACGGGAAATTGCTGAGGAAAGTGAATACTGAAACGGATTGTGAATCACTGCAGAGAGACCTGAACAGGGTTTGGAAATGGACTCAGAAGTGGGAAGTAGACTTGAACATCAAGAAATGTAGCATAATGGGATTCAGAAAAAGTGAAAAAATAATATCAGGACAATATAAAAATCGGTACAAAGGAAGTAAAGAAAGTGGAGTCTGAAAAAGACCTGGGAGTAATCATCACAAATGACATGTCCCCCATAAACAGATGAGAAAAATTGTCAGAGAGTCCTACAACTTGCTAAGATCAATATACATACATACATACATATACCAAGGCTTTTTCCCCCTTTCAAGGGAGGTAGCCAAAAAGGGAAAGGCATAAAAACACTCCCACCCATTTCATCCCTAATACACTCCACACCCCTCCCACCCTCCCTCTCATCTGAGCACCTCCTGGATGACGGGTCATCCCTGCACCTTGCCCACCGCCCTGGGTCAGAAGCAGTGTCGCAAGACACAGCACATCCACAGCAAAGCCGCTTCATCAATATAGGTAGCTTTTTCCTATTTGGATGAATAAATTGTGAAAAAGTACTAGTCACACTAATATGGCTTAGACTGAAGTATGCTGCGACACTATGGTCACCCAGTACCAAAAAGAGCATAAAGAAGATTGAAAGAATCCAGAGAGCAACTACGAAGGTGGCCACAACACTTTCAAACTGTCATATGAGGAGAGATTGTCAAAACTGAATTTACTGACTCTGGAACAAAGAAGAGAAAGAGGTGACCTGTTGATCATCTACAGAATCATGAAAGGCATGGAAGTCCTTGATAGAGAGGACTTACTAAATTGGAATAAAAGAAATACAAGGGGACAAGAAAAGAAACCCAAAAAGGACAGTCATAGAAGAGACCTGTCCTTTTTGGGTTTCTTTTCTTGTCCCCTTGTATTTCTCTTATCCCAATTTAATAAGTCGTCTTTATCAAGGACTATCTAAGGCTAGGTATGATAAATTGGAGAGTAGGAAACAGGACCCAGCAAGAATTGCTTCTTTCTGTATACAGTACTACCTCTCATTAATGGACGTTAATTAGCTGAGTTTGTGGTGTTTTCGGTGCTGTTGTTTAGTGTGTGCAATCACTATGCCACCCAAAAACCACTCCAAATCAACGGATTATTCACATCAACGGACACCGTTACCCCCCTTTTAGTTCGTTAATGAGAGGTAGTACTGTACAGTCAAACGTTGCGTAATGAGTGAAGTTTCATGATTTGTATGCCTGACATGAAGACTCCTTTCTACCTTGACAGCCATGAATCATGATTTGATAAAAACTTATATGGGTACAATTCAGGATTTTTTCCAATTATATTGTAATAATTGCATTATGGTAACTAAGTGGATCATGAAATGCAATTGGAAATGAAACAAATGTTAATGTGGTGAATGATTAATGATGAAATAATATGTCATAGGCCAGCTTGTTTATATACATTCATTATGAAGCCAGTGATAGGAATTGGACACATCATACTTACAGGGAGTGAATGTTCTGTTCTTGTTACTGGAAAGCTTGGCTATCAGTCAAAGTTTAGCACTCATTCTGCCAGCACCTTAGTGTCGCTTGTGATCATACTTTTTCCAAACTTGTGTTCAGACACATTATTTGTGATTTTTTTTTAAGAGAATTTGATAACCCTTGCAAGAATGTCACTGGGAAAAAAAAAAAAAAAAAAAAAAAAAAAAAAATGGGAGAAGTGAAAAAAAAAAACTGTAGAAGTGAAATGTGAAATGATTGAGAAATGAGAATGAGGGCGAGCATGGCTGACCTAGCATGCATATACAAACAGACTACATCAATAATTTGCACTATTCTTAAGAACAAGGATTAGATTAAGAAGATAGATACTTCAAAGGGATTGACAAGAATATCTATACAGTGGCCATGTATTCTTGACAATGTTGAAAAGTTGCTTCTCATGCTTCTTATGGGAAAAATTATTTCACTTAATGAATGTATCACAATACGAGTAAGATTCGAACAAAAATTATGCTTGATAAGTGAGGCTCCACTGTACTACAATTAGATAGATATTAGGTAATAGATATATATTAGGTAAATATTAGATAGATATTAGGTAAATACAATATATCTTATATATTAGAATATATATTTCTATATATATATATAGATATTAGGTGAATACAATATATTCCTTGAGTGATGTCTGGTGGCTGTGGGTCTTCATCAAAAGAGACCTGGGCCAATAATTCAATTGATTATCAAATCAGGTCATAATGGTACTAGAAATATCCTTTAACAGATCATTGTTTTTTATTGAAAATACTGTAATTTTTTTCACCATATTGCAGCTAATTCAGATGAGCTTTATTAACATTAAGATCAAAATTTATAGTGTACACAACTATTCTGTAAACATTTGTGTTATATTTTCAGGCAAAGAATCCTGTGTTTCTTTTAGATGAAATAGACAAACTTGGCTCTGGTATCCAAGGGGACCCAGGAGCAGCTTTGCTAGAAGTCTTGGACCCTGCACAGAACTTCAGTTTTATAGATACTTATGTCAACCTACCATTTGACCTATCCCAAGTAAGTGAGACTGTTAAGAGATTGCTTGTGTAAGTTTAGCATAAAATTTGTTAGCCGTGACTTTTAATGGAACATACAAACAGAACCTCGCATGGAAGTTATGCCAGGAACAAGAGATGCAAAAGGTTAAAGAAATTACCACTATGATTTTAGGGAAGGACTGATGTAAGAGACCAGATTGATAATATGTTTAAGATAGTTAAGTGTAAGAGGAATGGTGTGCATCCAGTGAAAGTAAAACTCAAGTCAAAAGCCATGGCAAATGAAGCAATCAGCAAGTTGGTGTGAGAGAAAAAGTTAAGAAATATTTGGATTAGGAAAGATGCTAATGAAGAGGAATGTGCAATTTTTTCTTTATATATATATATATATATATATATATATATATATATATATATATATTGAAAAAAAAAAATTGGGAATGGATGCTAAGAGGAGACTGTATGAAGGAGTGATTGTGCCAACAGAACTGTATGGGGCAGAAACATGGAACATAAGAGAGGAAGAGAGAAGGAGTTTGAATGTGTTTGAGATGAGGTGTCTGAGAAGTATGATGGCTAGATAGAGTGAGAAATGAGGAGGTGAGGAGGAGAACAGGGGTGGAAAGGGAGTTGGGAGATAGGGTTGATGAAAGAGTATTAGGATGGTTTGGACACATGGAAAGAATGAGTGAAAAAAGACTAGTAAAAGAGGTATGGAAGGCAGATGTGGAGGGAGTGAACATGAGGGGACGTCCTAGGATGAGGTGGATGGATGGGGTGAAGGGGGCTTTGGGTAAGAGGGGAATGTCTGTTGAGGAAGGACAGGAGAGGACAGAAGACAGGGGTGAATGGAGAATGGTTGTATATGGATGATATTGTGATGCATGAGGTGGAATGGGCGGGGGATTAGGGGGTGAGGTAGTATGTGTGAGCAAAATTTGATGCAGCCCGAAGGGATTTCTCCCCGTCTTCTCCTTTTATGCAATGGGGGGACGGAGAGGGTGGGGGTTGCCGATTTAATGAAGCTGCCTTGCTGTGGATGTGCTGTGTCTTGTGACACTGCTTCTGACCCAGGGCACTGGACAAGGTACTGAGATGACCCATCATCCAGGAGGTGCTAAGATAAGAGGGAGGGTGGAAGGGTGTGGAGTGTATTCAGTGATGGAATGGATGGGAATGATTTTATGCCTTTTCCTTTTTGGCTACCTCCCTTGTAAGGGGGAAAAAGCCTTGGTATATGTATGTATATATATATATATATATATATATAGTTGTCAGTCAGAGTGTAAGGAAATGGATTGAAAAAAACAGGATAACACTATTGCAAAGGAAGTACTATAAGGAAATTTACAGTAACATATGCTATTGTTGATGGTTTACTATCAGCTAGGTTGGAGATAAATGACTACTTGAGGATAACTGAGCCTGATATTTTGTGTGCAGACTCCCCCAAAAAACCAATATACAGTTAGGGAGTAATAGATACACTTTGGGAAGAGACGGAGAAGATAAAATGGGTGAAGGGGTAATGTTCATTATGAGAAGTAACATAAAAGTGGAAGAAGCAAATCAGAGTGAAGGGAAAGTTGAAGTAATCCACCTGAAAATTAGAGCTAAAGTCAGAATAGAAGAGACTTCATGATTACATACATGCTCCCACCCCCCCCCAAGACAAGGGTTTGGAATGAAGGTGAATATCAAGAAATGTTGTTGGACACAAATCATCTAAAGAATACTATTGAATAAATTATAGGCCCTAAAGTATCAGCTGCATGCTACTTAGCCACAATAACATGCAGCCAATACCCCAGACGGGGTAGCTTTTGTAGGTTCTGAAAAAGGCTTTGATTTGGTAGAACAAATAGCAATACTAAACTCTACACAAACAGGGTGTTAGGAATTTATAGAACATGTATAGGGGAGGTACTACTGTAATTCCACTATATGAGCTACAGAAAAAATCAGATCAGCAAAGGTGTATACATACATATACCAAGGCTTTTTCCCTCTTTCAAGGGAGGTAGCCAAAAAGAAAAAGGCACAAAGTCATTCCCACCCATTCCATCCCTAAATACACTCCACTCCCCTCCACCCTCCCTCTTATCTTAGCATCTCCTGGATGATGGGTCATCCCTGCACCTTGTTCACTGCCCTGGGTCAGAGGCAGTGTCGCAAGTCATAGCACATCCACAGCAAGGCCGCTTCATTAAATCGGCAACCCCCCCTCTCCGTCCCCCCATGCATAAAAGGAGAAGACAGGGAGAAATCCCTTTGGGCTGCATCAAATTTTGCTCACACATACTACCTCACCCCCCATCCCCCCACCCAAAGGTGTATAGCAGATATTTTGTACCATTGGGGATAATATCACACTATTTCATGGCTTCATAGAGAAAGATTTAAGGCAGGTAGCCCAAGGGAGAGATAATAGAAGTAAACAATTATCATTATTTTTTTGAATGGAGATTAGTTTACAATCATAAAAAAATGTTGAGTAAAATGATCCATTGAGATGTCACTAAAGTTCTGTGTTGATGGTAATATGGCAAGGCAGTACAATTTCATCCAAGCTATTTACAGCTTGTCTAGGAGGGATTTTAAAAAATGAATAGGGAAGGGAAAACTGAGTGGGTTAGAGCGTCGTTACTTGTGGCGAAGGTCAAAGGGATGGCGGTTCGAATCCTGCCACAGTGAAGTTGAACCAAGGGCATGATTCATTATATTCCATGCTACAAAGTCCTCTGTGAGGGGCACCATCGTAGCCTTCCGAAGGTAGGAGTTTGTGACGTTAAACCATATCACAAACTATATCACATTTTAAACATGTTAGATTTGTGGATGACATTCTCATTTCAGAAGTACCAGAAGACTTGCAAAATATACTGATAGAAAATCATTTCCTCGGTACCAAATACATAGACATGCAACAAGAGTTTTTTTTTTTTTTTTTTTTTTTTTTACAAAGGTGTAGTTTAGGTACTTCATGTAACTACTGTATTAGTGTTTCAATCAATTTCTTTTTGTATATTTGCAGGTTCTCTTTGTTGCCACTGCCAACTCACTAAGAAGTATACCACCACCACTCTTAGACAGGATGGAAATTATTCACGTTCCAGGATACACACAGGTTGGTTGTGGTGTCACATTATAGTTAGGAGAGATAGGGAGAGAAGTTAAAGGTCAGAAAGCAGTAGGCAAAATAATCTTTCTAAACTACCCACTCCCTTTTACAAATGGTTTTGCAAACTATTCCAGTTGATTCCACCATTGCATAGTCATATTTTGACTAAAGTATGTGTTTATAAGAGTGAATTCTATGAGATTTCTGAAGATCCCTGAGACATGCACAGCCATTCATCACGCATTGGTGTAATATCATAGTGGCCAAACATTATATCTAGATAATAGCGCCTTAGAATTGATTATTGCATACACACTTATGGTTTCTATTAAAAATGTCACAGAATTTAATTGAATCTGAAGAGGAGTTAGACATTGGAGTTTGTTCATTATCTGTCCAGCCATATATGTCAATCCATAATATGATGCCGAACAGCAAAAAATGATCAGGAAATTATTAAACATGCTGAAGTTGACCTTTTTTGAGAATGATGATAAAATGGGAAGTCTGACCATGGTAGTGAAGAAAGTGGGGAGGAACAGGATCAAGAAGAGGAAGACCAGGGATACATGGCAGAAAGAATAGGAAACACTTACTGGTATGTCTAGGTATAAGTTAGGCCTAAGACGAAAGTAGATAATCATCTTAGTGTTAGTCTAATCGTTGAATTAGTGCTGTGGCCATAGGCCTAACCATGACTTTACTCACCCATCCCCCACCCCCTGGCCTGGGTGGGGGTAGGGTGGGTGGTCTGGGGGATAGCCATAGGGCTAGGCCTAGTGCCAGTCATGACAGAGTCAGTCTCATGTCATGTAGGGATTGGGCAATAACAAAGGTCCTAACTTGGAAGTGTTGGGACAGTCATATGGTCTATCATAGGGCTTAGGCCTACATATGTATGTGACATGTCATTTGTGTAGGCTGTCATGCACATTTTATGAATCTGCAGATTCACAAAATGTGCATTACATAGGCTACTTTTGTCTAGGTCTACCCAAGGCTAATGGCCTGTGTTATTGGCATAGTTCCAAACATGGCAGTGCAATTTGTAATGCCTCCCCTCTAGCCTGTGGCATTTGTTGAAGGCCTGACTTCTTCAAATTTTGGCCACTTTAGGGGCAATCCAAGGACTGACTTGGGTGCAAAGATTGTTGGGATCACATCTGTCTTTAGACAAGGCCTTACAACTCCTAAATATCCACTAGAATGAGCCAGATTCTTCACAAAACAGTTGACCTCAAAGTGATCCATACAAAGTTTAGAATGTGCACTAGACACCCACAATGATCTTTGCTTTCTACTCTGCTCACCTTCCGCACTCATTCAGCCCATTGATCTGCATCACTGGAGAATTGAAAGAAGCTCTGGTTTGCCCATTTTTACACTTGACAGCTACAAAATAGATTATAATTTATTAGATTTTCTCACAACTATTCAGTAGATTCAATATATAACAATGGTGTGTATTGACCGAATAGTTGTATACAGGAAAGGAGCAATGCTTGTTGGGTCACATCTCCTTTCTCTAAATTTCTGACATACCTAGACTCAAATTCATATATGATTCCAACGAACTCTATATCTTTGATTTCCAGTTATCATAATTAGATTTGAATTCATGTATTGTTTGAGCTTGGGTTATATCACCTTCTAAGCTATTCCACATATTTATATATCTATTGGAAAAACTATTTCTTCACATCCTTTCAACATGTGGTCTTTCTTAAATTGATTCCATGACCTCTTAAAACCCTCCCAACTTAATGAGATGTCAAGACTTTTAACGTGCTTGCCTCTTTTATGGGCTTTTCTTCTTCGACATGCATGTAAATAAAATTACGAGGTGCAAACTAATTTAATTTACATAGTTTAAAAGTATAATTTTCTTACAAAAAGATCCGAGGGTGAGAACAGGATGTGGTTGTGAGTCAGAGAAAGCCAATACCCACATCTTCTTAATTTTATACCACGACTGCACAACACAGATGCCAAGGGCAGGTGCCGATGTGTGCCTCTATAAGCCTAGTCTATCCCTATTTGCCTGACTTCACATAATCCTTCTACTTTTTTGTGTGTGAAGAAGGCTCCCTTGACTTTGGGGGTGATATGCTGATGTGATCACATGATTTATATTGAAGCCTTCCAGAGCCTTCTTTGAATATCCCACTTAAAAAGTTAGTGCCTTTGTCACTTTGTACTTCCTGAGGCATATCCACCTTACTAAAATACAACATTAAGACCTTGATGATTGTCTTGGCCTTTTGGTTTCTATATTGTCATGATAGCTAAAGGCCCACCCTTCTGTGTCCTTGTGAGAAGGCAATGTAGAAGGTTTTGTAGATATATGGGATAGGAGGAAACCTGTTAAGAGCTGTTAAGAGTTTTTATGAGAGTAGTATAACCTGTGATAGAATTGGAAATTGAGAAAGCAAGTGGTTTAAGGTAAAGACCTGTGGGACTTTGCCAGGGATGTGTCATGTTGCCATGGCTGTTCAATGTTTACATAAATGGGGTGGTATGGGAGGTAAATGCAAGGGTCATGGGCAGGAGATTTGAGAAAAGGAAGAAAATTAAAAAGAAATGGGAGATATGCCAGTTATTGTTTGCTGACTACACTGCACTTGCAGCAGGATCAGAGGAAGGATTAAGGAAGTTGATGAAGGTGTGCAAAAGGAGAAAATTGGAGATAAATGTGGGTAAAAGTAACGTAAAGAGATGTACAAAGGGAAAGGATGGCAGCAAATTGGAAGTGAGTATTAAGGGAGAGACACTGGAGGAAGTGGATAGCTTTAGATACATGGGGGCACATATGGCAGGAAAAGGAGGAGTGGAGGTGGAGGTAAATTGTAGACTGAGAGAAGCAAGTAAATGCCTTGGGGAATTAAAAGGTGTAATGAGAAATAAGCATTTGGGAATGGATGCTAAGAGGAGGTTGCATAAAGTAGTGATTGTGCCGAAACCACTATATGGGGCAGAAACATGGAATATAAGAGGGAAGAGTTTGAATGTGTTTGAGATGAAATGTCTGACAAATATGATAGGGGTTACTAGGCTGGATAAAGTGAGAAAGCAGGTGAGGAGGATAGTGGGGGGTGGAAAAGGAACTGGGAGATGGGTAGATGAAAGAGTATTGGGATGGTTTGGACACAAAGAATGAGTGAAGAAAGATAAGTAGAAGAAGTGTGGATGGGGTGAACATGAGGGCACAACTGAGGATGAGATGGATGGATGGAATAAAAAGGCCATTGAGCAAGAGTGGAATGTCTGTTGAGGAAGGAAGGGAGAAGGCAAAAGATAGGGGTGAGTGGAGAATAGCTGTGTGTGCATGATACTGTGATGCATGGAAAGGAGTGTGTGTGTGGGGTAGGGGGGTAGGGAGTGGTTATATGTGAATGATATTTTGATGCAGCCTGAAGGGATTTCTCCCCATCTTCTCTTTTTCTACATGTGGGGACAGAGATAGGGGGGATCGCCAATTAAATGAAGCAGCCTTGCTGTGGATGTGTTGTGTCTTGCTGCATTGCTTCTGATCCAGATTAGTAGACGAAATGCATTGATGGCCCATCATCCAGGAGGAGCCAAGAAAAGAGGGAGGGGTGGTAAAAGGGAGTGGAATGGGTGGGAATGAAAGGGGTGAGAGTGGATTTATGCCTTTTGTAAGGGGGAAAAAGCCCTTGGCATAGGGTTGTATGTATTTTTTTTATTTTTATTTATTCATTTATTTATTTATATATCTTAAGATTTTTTTAAAAGAAATTTTTACATCATATCTTTTTATGGAATCAGGAAGAAAAGGTGATGATTGGACAGCTTCATCTTATTCCCAAACAAGTGAAAGACCATGGCCTAACTAGTGACACTTTCACCATCTGTAAAGAATCCCTTGTGTGCATTAGTAAGTATATCCACTTCTAATTTATGAGGTCTGTTAGAAAAATATCCAACTTTATTTATTTGTTTATTTATTTTTTTGCAAAAACTTGATGGATTTGAATTGAGCGCGGTTGCATGAGCTGACCTTGAACCTTTGTGTGCATGTGTGAATTTTTTCCTGCCTGTCAATAGCGTCAGTTGCTGGCAAGCAGCATTTGCATGAGGTAGTGTGTAGTGCTCTTGGCAGTTTTTCATTGCAAGGAAAATGACGGAACGACTGGTGCCACGCTACTGCGTCAAATTTGGCCAGAAACTGGGCGACAGCCAGGTGGAAACCATTTGGAAGGTTTGGATGGCTTTCAGTGATGATGCTATGGGCATCACACAGATTAAGGAGTGGTACAACCGGTTTAAAGACGGCCACATAATGAGGGAGAGCAAGCCATGCTCCGGTTGGCCATCAACATGCCAAAATGACCAGGTCGTTGCCAAAGTGAATGCTGTGGACCATTGTGTGACTATCTGAGAAATTGCGGAAGAGGTGGGCATCAGCACTTTTTCGGCACATTCCATTGTGAACTGAAGATTTGGCCATGAAGAGAGTGGTGGCAAAATTCATGCCGAAGCTGCTGACGGCAGAGCAAAAGCAACTTTGTGTTGAAGTCTCACAGGACATCCTGGACTCCACAAACAGTGACCCCAACTTCATGAATATCATAATAACTGGTGACAAGTCCTGGGTGTACGGGTATGACCCAGAAACCAAATCCCAGTTGTCACAGTGGAAGCAGTGAAAAACTGCTGAGAGCACTACACACAACCTTAGGGAAATGCTGCTTGCTAGCAACTGACGCTATCGACAGGCAGGAAAAAATTCACACATGTGCATGAAGGTTCAAGGTCAGCTCATGCAAGCACACTTGATTCAAATTCATCAGGTTTTCGAAAAGAAAAGAAATAAAGTCGGATACTTTTCTAACAGACCTCGTATGTGTTATTTTGAATCTTAAATGTAGAGAAACTAATGTTAACTGTTGAATGTGGTAATATGCTAATGTTAGTAATAATATATACTGCTAGGCAAGTAGTATCCTAAACTCTGGTTTTCTTTTGAAAACTAAAAATAATTTCTATATATTACACTGTATAACAATGAAAAAAAAAGGGGAAATAAGAATATCCTTTTCTAGTGGTATTTTTTGTGTAGGTCATGAATATAACATATGTTTCTTTCTGCAACCCTCCAGTTTTGTTGCTTACTATAAGTGCTTCCTATTTTTACTTTTTATTTAATATTTTTTGTTGCTGTTACCATTTCTATAATTTTTCACATGTTTTTTTTCTCTACAAGACAGCTAAAATGCCTAGAGAATGCAAAAATTCACCAGACAGTTTTTGTTATATATGTGGATCAGTTACATTAAGGCAATACAAGAGACAGTTGACTCATCATGTAAAGAAACTTTATGAGCTGTACTTTGGATGTAAACTGGGTCACCAGGACAAACACTGGGCACCTCACATATGTTGTGTCAGGTGTACAAGTTCCCTTTCTGTCTGGGTGAAAGGCAAAGGGCCTAGCCTCATGATTGGTGTACCAATGGTCTGGAGGGAGCCAAAGGACCATTCAACAGATTTACTTCTGCTTAACAGATATTAAAGGTGGGTATCCAATGTGTATTCTTTACTGTTTTTTAATATATTTTCAAAGGATGTATCAATGAAAAAGATCAAAATACATAATATGTACTTCCACTATTTTTGCAAGTGATCACAACCAACAGCAAAAAATTATAAAATTGGTGAAGAAGTAAAAAAAGTGAACTTGGAAAGAGACCTTGGATTAATAATCAGCAGGGACATGACACCAGACAAGCATATCAGTAAAATAGTCGGAGAAACCTTCAACCTATTAAGGTAATTGAAAGTGGCATTTGACTATTTGGATGAGGAAATGATTAAAAAAGTATTAGTTACAGTAAGACCAAAACTGGAGTATGAAGCAGCACTATGGACACCCAGTACTAAGAAGAATATAAAGAAATTAGAAAGAATACAGAGAGCAATGACAAAGTTGGCACCAGTTCTTTCCAAATTAACATATGAACAAAGATTATCTAAATTGGAATTACCAACACTGGAGCAGAGAAGAGAAAGAGGATATCTACTGACTCTATAGAATCATGAAAAGAATGGAAATCCTTGATAGGGATGATTTATTAAAATGGGACAATGGAAAAACAAGAGGACACGAAAAGAAATGCAAAAAGAATAAATATAGAAGAGATCTGAAAAAAAAGCTTCCCATACAGAGTATGGTTATCGGAATAATCTAGATAAAGAAACAGTGTGTGCAAACACTATTCAAGATTTTACGAAAAAACTTGATGCTGAAAGATACAAAGATGACCACAAGCATAGCTCCCTTTCCATATAATACAACAAGGTAAATAATACCCATTTTTAGTCTGATTTTATTTTATTTCCCTGCAGGTCACAACAGAAAAAGTAAGAAATCTAGCATGTATCCAGATCTTCAGTCTGCTATTCGCCCAGTTCGACATTCAAGTGATATTCCTGTACTAGAGTCGCCCTCTGAACTACCAAGTGATGACACAAGCAACTCGGACGATTCAGAATCTCAAACTACAATGTATGTGACACAGCTTGAATCTGATAAGAAACCACACCCATCATACAACTGGAACTTAATGATCTCGTTCGTGATGGAGCACTTAATAAGCAACAGAGTGAACTCCTGGCCTCACGTCTGCAACAATGGAACCTGTTGGATGAAGATGCTCCAATTACAGTATTTAGGAAGCGTTCTGCAGATCTACAGCAATTCTTCACTTTTGGAAAACAAATTGACTTATTGTAATGATACTAGAGGCATATTCAATTATCTGACCTATGAACCAAATGAGTGGAGGCTATTCATAGATGGATCCCTTTACAACATAAAAGCGGTTCTGTTGCACATTGGGAACATGTGACGTCATATGAATTTTTTTTATCAAATTCGAATTCAGCACACTGAACTTCATAATAAAATGCACATGAGAACTATGTTTTTTTCGTAAACCTGAAATTTGTTGTACAGTGTTATTAATATCAAAATATTTCTTTCATATTAGAGAGAACAAAAGTAACTTCATCCATTTAGTGAGTAAGGAAGGGAGATTGCAGGAGATAGGGGTGAGTGGAGAATAGCTTTGTATATATGTTACTGTGATGCAAGGGAGGGATGGGGGGATGTAGTGTATTCAGATTAAAACAGTGTTTAGGTTCGTGGTGATATATGCCTTCTGCTTTTATTTCGTTAAGGTTTTCGCGCGCATTGGGCACCATTATGTAATCAAAGCCAGAGTGTTGTAGTAAGCATGTGTTTGGTTTATCCTTCTTGTTTTCAGGATATTAATAATGAAACTAATTAAAATGCACAGAAAAACTAAGATATAACAATAGTGACGAGTCACACAAAGTATTTTTGAGTGTTTTTCTGGTGGTTTAGACCAGAAAATAGTGGTAAACACACCTAGTGTGAGTACCACTGCCACCTTTGATTGGACGTGTCATGATGCCTGGTATTTAGACTAGGCTAAGGGTGGCCACACCTATTGTGGGTGCCTTTATTTATATTGCTTGCTGTTACATAACAACAGAAATCATTCATTTGTTTTTCTCCTATTAGAGAGGAGAAAGTTTTAAAATTACCTAAATTTGTCTGCAAATTTTTTGATAGCCAAGAAGCTAGACCAGATTTTAAAAGATGGCATCTTCCATAAAGATTGGACCGTTTAACCCTGAAGAACTGCCATTTGATGTTTATTTGGCTTTGTTTCAAGCATATTTAGTCACTCAGGAAATAACTGATGCAGACAAGAAGAAAAATCAACTGTTTGTTTGCATAGGCACTAAAATGTTTGGAATTTTAGCAAATTTGATTGCTCCAGACATGCCGACTACAAGAAACATTTTATCACTAAGCCTTCACATCACTGAAGCTTGTGTTCTTTTCAACAATGGCATAAAGTTTAAAAAGAAACTGTGAAAGAACTATATGCAGACCTGAAGAGACTGGCAAAGGATTGTAAATTTGGTGCAATGTTTGATGCCAGGCTGTGAGACCAACTGTCTATGGCAATTGATAAAGTACCATACTTCAAATATCTGCTTGCTGAAGACCTGAAACTAGAGGAAATGACATCTTCAACACTCCTAGACCGCATTCTGTCACTTGAGAAAGCTCACATAGGAGAGATGATGAACTCCAGTTCATCAGGTACACCTGTGCATAAAGTGCATAGCAAGGCTTTGTCAAAGTGTAAGCATTGTGGTTTCCCACATCCAAGCTCTGCTTGTAGGTTTAAAAACTTGGAATGTCGCTTTTGTGGTTGTAAGGGTCATTTAGAAAAAAATTGTAGACTTAAGCAAAATACATACATACATATACCAAGGCTTTTTCCCTCTTACAAGGGAGGTATCCAAAAAGGAAAAGGCATAAAATCATTCCCACCCATTCCATCCCTGAATCCACTCCACACCCCTCCACCCTCCCTCTTATCTTAGCACCTCCTGGATGACGGGTCATCCCTGCACCTTGTCCACTGCCCTGGGTCAGAAGCAGTGTCGCAAGACACAGCACATCCACAGCAAGGCCGCTTCATTAAATCGGCAACCCCTCCTCTCTGGCCCCCCCATGCATAAAAGGAGAAGACGGGGAGAAATCCCTTTGAGCTGTGTCAAATTTTGCTCACACATACTACCTCACCCCCCATCCCCTCGCCCATTCCACCTCATGCATCACAACATCATCCATATACAACCATTCTCCATTCACCCCTGTCTTCTGTCCTCTCCCGTCCTTCCTCAACAGACATTCCCCTCTTCCCCAAAGCCCCCTTCACCCCATCCATCCACCTCATCTTAGGACGTCCCCTCATGTTCACTCCCTCCACATCTGCCTTCCATACCTCCTTTACTAGTCTTTCTTCACTCATTCTTAAGCAAAATGATTCAGATAAATTCAGTAATAGAGTTTTAAGAATAAAAATGTAAAATTAGCTATGAATGTGAACCAGAGCATGAAAATGAGTTAGAACACCAGTGTGGTGCTTATAATGTTGTTGATAAAAACATGTTGCTGAAAGTTTCTTGTAATTATATAAAATCTGTTAAACCAGAAGTGTACAAGTTAAATGATAAATCTATACCCTTAGAGATGGATTCTGGTTCATGTGTTTCACTATTAAGTGAAAAATGACTAAAAGTACTAAATGTTAAAGTGACTCCATCTTCCAAAGAATTGACTGCTTATGGAGGTCATCAAATAAATGTAAAACGTTAAGTTGATCTTGTAGTAAGATTTAACAAATATAATACAAAGCATAGATTTTTTGTTACTGATTCACACTGTAATGATTTATGTGTAAGAGATCTAAAGAACAAAGAAGGCATTTAGATTACAGGTTTAGATGAAGCTTTGAAAGTGAAATCAGTAAATAGCATTAATGTTTCTGATAATCCTAAACAACTTTTGGATAGTTATGAAATAAATGAAGATTTACCTATTAAAGGAGTTGAAGCTAAAATATATATGAAAAAAGATGCTACTCCTAAATTCATCAAAGCAAGGCAAGTGCCATTAGTGCACAAAGAGTTAGTTGGTATTGCTGTACAAGAGCTTTTGGACAAGGAAATCATAGAACTTGGGCCCCATTGTACCAATTTTGAAAGATTCAGGTAAAATGAGAATTTGTGCTGATTTTAAGCATTTAAATAGTCAAATTAATATTGAGAAATACCCATTGCCTAAGCTTGATGAAATGTTGGCTACAGTTGGAGATAATAATGTGTTCTGTAAGCTAGATTTGTGTAATGTGTATTTACAAAAAAAAAGGTTTTGAAGAAAACCAGAAATACTTTATCTAAACTGAAAAAGGATTGTTTAAGTACTGCTTATTTTGTTTAAATGCTGCTTATTTTGTTTGTGCAGATATCAAAGAGTTTTATGAAAGGAATGGAATGAAACTGATCAATCCAGCTCCCTTTCATCAGGCAGGCTGTAGCCAATTGTATTAACTATAGATAGAATGAAAACAAAGTCGACCAAGGTTTCACCCAAGGTTTTTAGCATGTTATCAGGCCCTAGCCAATTGTAATCACTATGTCATCCTAATATGATTTAGATTAGCTCTGCAAACATTGAATAGAAATTATAATATTGTAATCACTCAGGCAGACAAAGGCAGTGGAGTGCTCATTTTAAGTGAAATTGATTATATTGAAGAAATGTCTGATCTGTTGAATGACAAGTTGACTTATGAAAGACAACCAGCCATCAGCGCAGATAGGGAAGCAATAAGATTTAATGTGGAAGCAAGAAAAATCCTATGAAAATCACCCAGAAGTGAAAAGCTTCAAGGCTTACCGGAAGAAGCGCCAAAATCCCCCAAAATGCACGGTCTACCCAAAGTGCACAAGGTGGGCATCCCTATGAGACCCATACCATCAGGGATCGGGAGCACTCCTCATGAACTAGCAAAATGTTAGGCAAAACCCTTATCTAAAACCATGGGTTCCATTAGTGGGACACACTTAACTCATCCGAACTATTCCAAAGTATATGACGAGAAATTAGCTAGTTTTGATGTAACAGCTTTATTTACCAATGTCTCTGTTGATAATGCACTGGATGCACTTAATCTCAATGTGCGTTAAGTTTGGATATCTTATTTTTAACAACACCGAATTTAAACAAACAAAAGGTCTCGCAATGGGAAGCCCATTATCGGCTATTTTGGCCTCTTTATGGAGGTATTGGAAACAAATATATTAACATCATTGAAGATGTACCACTTGGCTAAGGTACGTAGATGATATACTTGTAATAATGTCTAAAGAAACCAATATTGAGAACAAGGTAAGGAGACTCAACGCAATTCATATGGACATCCAGTTCACAGTTTAACATAAGAAAGAATGCAAACTGCCTTTTCTAGACACATTGATACACAGAGGTCCTAATCATTTAAGGCTTTCTGTGTACAGAAAACCCACCAATAGAGACGATTTTTTTCACTTTTTCTAAGCCCACAGTAAACGAATCAAAACTGGTGTCTTAATAGATTTCTTCCTTAGAGCCTATCCTATATGCAGCGAAGAGCTCCTTGAAGATGAGTTATCATACATTAGAAACACATTAAAAAACTTGAAATACCCAGGAGGCCTTATTAATCAAACAAAAAGCAAAGCAAAGAGAATCCACGAAAATCAAACGCCCAGACCAACGGACCAAATATCCAGGCATCCAGGTCAAATGACCGGGCAGTGACGAAAGATCAAGTCACACGAAATTTTATAACTGTACCTAATTATGAAAAAACAGAGGATATTGAAAAGTATTTATTGAAAGGTGGGATAAAAATTGCCAAGGCATCCTCTAATAAAATAGGAAGAATATTTAAAGACCACACTAATAATCACAACAACCCCAATGTGATATATCACATTCCCTGTAGCAGCTGTCTCTTAGCATACATAGGTGAATCAGGTTGAGGGATTGAAAAGACATTGAGTGAACACAAAAAAATTATACAAGAGCACACAGGACATCCAACTCCCTGGTTCACACAAAAAAATTATATAAGAGCAAACAGGACATCCAACTCCCTGGTTCGCCACCTCTAACACTAATAACCTACCTGATTGGAACAAAGTCAAGATTTTACATAAGGGATTAGAAAAGAAAATGAGAAAGACAGTTGAAGCTGCACATATAAACATCCAAGAAAACAGCAACAATAGAGAAGGGTTTATATGCCTTTCCAAAGCAGCTAGTCTCTTAATAATTAATGCACTGGAAAAAACTTGACACTCAAAGCTTGATGAGTTCCTCCCACTTACTTACTTACTTCTGCTCCCAGGTAGGCTTACAGCCTGTCAGTCGGGCCAGCACACTTCTCCAGATTGTCCACTACAGGTATAAATTTTGGGATCAAAGTATATTGTAGTGAGTCCTCCAAAGAAGGTCATAGAGACCGAAACATTAGGACAATAAATGTATTCTTAGCCCATCTTCGTTTACTATTCCCCACCTATCATTCTCTATATTATATATATATATATATATTTATATATATATAAATATATATATATATATATATATATATATATATATATATATATATATATATATATATATATATATATATATATATAAACATATGTACATGTGTAGGGGCACCACTCAGGTGCTGCACTGATCTGTGTCTGGATGGGTCACACATATCTCACACATAGTTACCTCATTTCTTGGGAAACACAACCATTCTGTGATGACTGCTTAGTTCCCCAAACAGTACAACACTTTCTATTAGTGTCCCAGTCTAGTGGACCTGTGATAGTAATACCTTTTCCATTGTTGCAGTGAGGATGGAATATTCTACATCCCACAGACACTTGAAAGGGAGGCTCTTTCCCTAGGACATGAGGTTCTCATGTTTGTAGAGAACACTGGCCTTTTAGAAAAATTATAGCTCCACTTTTGAATGTCTTTTCTTATTTTTTTCTTCTCCCTTTCTCTCCTTCTCTCCCTCTTCTATTCCTCCTTGTCCTCTCACCACTCTCACGACCTCTTCCTTGTCCTCTTCCGGCTCCTCTTCTCCTCTTTTTCCTGTCCCTTCTCCCTCCTGTTCTTATTCCTTCTCCCTTCAGTTCCTTTCCCACCCACTCCTTTTCCTTTCATTACTCCATCTATATTTTTCTCCTTCCTCTTCCCACTCCTCTCTATCCTTCTCCTTTCCCCCTCCTTAACCCCTTCTCCTCTTACCCTTCCCTCTCACCCTCCTTCACACCTTTCTCATTTTCACTGTATCTTCCCTTTCTTTTCCTCCAGCTTCTCTCATCTCCTGCTTTCCCCCATTCTCTTCCCTGTCTCTTCTTTTCTTTGTCCCCTCTCCTTTCTTTTCTCCACACTAACCTCTCCATCCTCCTACTCACTCCCTCCTCCATCTCCACTGTATCAAGTTTGATAAACGTTTTTCTTTTTTCATGACAGTTAGTGAGTATACTAGAGAAGCTGGTGTGAGGACCTTGGAGCGAAAAATTGGAGCTGTTTGTCGTGCTGTGGCTGTGCAGATTGCAGAAAACATGGTAGAAGGTTAGTCAAAGCATAGTTTCTTGGGTATGCAGGTATGTTTTCATAATTTAAATAGTCTGTATATTTTATTATTATTATTATTATTATATATATGCTTTTGCTTTAGTCCTTAATCTAAATGTGAAGAGGATAGGAAGGGGAAGGTGGTTGTAGTGGGAAGGGCTAAGAAAATGACAGTGATGAATGAGGAAAATGGGGAAGAATTAAGAAAAGATGAGGTGAAAGCAGTGATTAAAATGATGAGAGCAGGACTACTGAAGAAGATATGGACTACTGAAGAAGATTAAAGTGGTATCCCATTACATGGATGAAGAGATGATGAAAAAGCTCATAAAAATCCTGATATGTCTAAGACTGGAATATGCATCAGTAGTATGGTCCCCACACAGAATGAAGGATATAAGGAAGATAAAGAGAATACAAAGGGCAACAACCAAACTGGTCCCCAGCTTGACAGATAAACCATACGAGGAGAGACTGAAAGCAGTGGGTCTGTCAACCTTGAAAGATCAAAGAGAAAGAGGTGACATGATTACAGTGTTCAGGTCACTAAAGGGGATAGAGTGCATTGATAGAAGAGATCCGATTAAAGATAGGAGGGCTATAAGATGTCATGGAAGTAAATTAAGAAAGACCACATGTCAAAAGGATGTGAAGAAATACAGTTTTCCATATAGATGTATGAATATGTGGAATACCTTAGAAGGTCATATAGCCCAAGCTTAAACAGTACATGAGTTCAAATTTATGATAATTGGAAATCAAAGATTAACTTGGAACTATACATGAATTTGAGTCTAGGTATGTTAGAAAATTAGAGAATAGAGACAGGATCTATCAAGCATTTGTTCCTTTCCTGTAAACTACAATTAGGTAAAAGATCAATGTCATGCAGAGTATCTAAAAAAGGGAGGTACGGTGATGGTGGACTGGTTGGTGAGAAATAGACATTTGGAAATTGATGCCAAGGGGAGAGTGTGCCGACAGCATTGTATGAGGCAGAAACATGGAACATAAGAGAGTAAGATTTTAAATGTGCTCGAGATAAAATAACTGAGAAGAAGGTAGGGGTTACTAGGCTGGATAGAGTGAGAAAGGAGGCGAGGAGGAGAGTTGGGGTGGAAAGGGAGTTTGGAGATAGGGTTGATGAAAGAGTATTGGGATGGTTTGGACACATGAAAAGAAAGAGTGAAGAAAGATCAGTAAAAGAGGTTTAGAAGGCAGAGGTGGAGGGAATGAACAAGAGGAGGAAACCAAGGATGAGATGGATGGATGGAGTAAAAGGGGCACTGAGAAAGAGGGGGAAGCCTGTTGAGGAAGGGAGAAGACAGAAGATAGGGGTGAGTGGAGAATGGTTGTGTACGTATGATGCTGTGATGCATGGAAGGGAGTGGGGGATAGGGGTGCTAGGGAGTGGTCATATAAGAACATAAGAATGAAGGAGACTGCAAGAGACCATGAGGCCTACACTAGGCAGTTCCATGTCCATTACCACCTCAAATCCCCATCCATAAAGTTGTCTTAACCATTTCTTAAAATAACTTATAGTTTCAGCACTCCCTACATGGTTACTAAGTCTGTTCTATTCATTGGCCACCCTATTAGTAAACAAATTCTTGCCTATTTCCTTCTTAAATATAAATTTGTCCAGTTTAAATCCATTACTGTGAGTCCTACCTTGTCTTAATATGATGACCTTGTTTACATCACCCATGTTAAAGTCTTTTATCCACTGAAACACCTCTATTAGATCAATTTGCACTCTGTGCCTTTCCATAGAGTGTAAGTTAAGGTGCCTAAGCCTCTCTTTGTAAGGTAAATTTCTGAGCCCATGTATCATTTTGGGCATTCGCCTCCTCTGTACTGATTATAGTGAAAATATGTCCATTCTATAAGACAGAGACCAAAACTGTACCACATAGTCAAGGATGGGTTTAACTAATGCTAGATGGAGTTTGCACTTCTATTTGTAACCTTCCTAGCAATGAAACCTAATGCTCTGTTTGCTGTATTCCTGGCGCTAATGCACTGTTTCCTGGATTTAAGGTTAGGACTCACTAGAACTCCAAAGTCTCTCTCACATTCAGTTTTCTTTAAAAATGCGTTATCTAAGCTGTATTTATTTTCAGGGTTGTGTAGCCCTACATTTTATATATGATGCTCTTTGAGATTCTATCATGACATTTTTGTCATTTTGAATTGGGCCTATCCTTTCCTTATTTTATTCATGGTTACATTTTGCTGTGTGCATATTCTTTTTAATCAGTTTTGCAATATTGTTATATATGGATCTAAGGTATGTTCCCCATTTTTTATTCTTACGTAAAGTCCTCTTTTCATTCTGATCTCATGTTTCAGCCTGTCTGTCATCCATTTGGGAGTATTACTATTCTTCCATATTGACTTGAGGGGAATAAATTTATTTTGTGCATTTAGAATTAAATCTGTTAGGTTACTATACATTTCGTCCAAATCGCTGACCTGGCTGTTGACCCCACACCTGCAAGTGACTGGACCCAAGGTATGCGTACCCTCCGTGACCCAACTCCTGACAGCACTAATGATGTCCGGACTGACCACGTCACAGCCCCCTGGGTCGGTCCCGTAAGTGATCAAATGTCTCAAATAGCCTCTCATCTTGTCAGTATTGGCTCTTCTGAAGTCCAGTACTTGAATGTTATTCATACTTTTTAATTCTTCCCAAATAATATTAAATCTTATTTCTTTATGATCGCTAGAGCCTAGACTATCTCCCACTTTTACGTTACTTGTTCATTCCCAGGTTTTGAATATTAAAAAAGACTTTCCATTTCTTCATTATTCCTGTGGTATTCATGAGTTCCTCTTAGTTAACTTCTTCAAAGAATTTCTTCAGCCCTTAATAATCTGCTTTCCCAAAATTCAATCTGCCTTGCCAGTGTGATTCACTCCTTGGTTCAATTTTCATATCCTACAGCTGAAATTCAGTTATCAAGGAACTGATGATGTCTGGCTCTGTGATTAGTAGCAGATCTAATCTTGTGGGAATGTCTTCTCCTCTTACCCAAGTCCCTTTCATTACCCACTTGTTCATTGTGTTCTCCATCACTGTACTTACAGGGTATTTCCTCAGGAATCTGCCTTGCTACTTGCTTCACATTCTTCTCAGTTGACCTCACTGCAATTAAAATTGCCAAGAAGGACCAAAATTGCTCCTTTTTTCATCATTTTCTCTGTCTCTTCTCCAGGTTTATCTATTATTCTGCCACTGTAGATATTTTTTGGGGGTAGTTTGGTTTCCACTAAGCACAAAATATCAGGCTCCTTTATCCTTGAGTTGTCACTTATCTCCAACCTAACAGATAGTAAACCATTAGCATACACTACTTTAAGCTTCCTTGTAGTGATTCCAGTGTAATAATGCCATCCTGTTTTTTCAAAACCATTTACTCATGTTTTGATTGACAGCTTTCATTACCCACTGGTCCATTGTGTTCTCCATCACTATACTTACAAGGTATTTCCTCGGGAATCTGCCTTGCTACTTCCCATTCTTCTCAGTTGACCTCACTGCAATTAAAATTGCCAATAAGGACCAAATTGCTACTTTTTTTGATGGTTTCCTCTGTCTCTTCTCCAGGTTTATCTATTATTCTGCCACTGTAGATAATTTTTTGGGGAGTTTGGTTTCCACTAAGCACAAAATATCAGGCTCCTTATCCTTGAGTTGTCATTTATCTCTAACCTGACAGATAGTAAACCATTAGCATATGCTACTTTAAGCTTCCATGTAGTGATTCCAGTGTAATACTGCCATCCTGTTTTTTCAAAACAATTTACTCATGTTCTGATTGATAGTTAAAAAAAAAGCTTCTATAAGCTTTCATTTATTTGCATGTTTACCTTTATTTGCGTCTTTCCTAATCCAAATACTGTATTTTTTAACTTTTCTTATTTATGCTAACTCCCAAAACTTTCTAATCACTTCATTCACTATGGCTTTTGATTTGAATTTTACTTTTGTTGGACACAAGCCATTTCTTTTGTACCAATCTAATCTAACTATGTTATCAATCTGATCTATTACATCTGAGTCATTCCCCAGAATCATAGAGTTAATTTCCCTAACCTTTTTCATTTTATGTTCCTAGTATACCTTCCAATAGGTGATGTGGTCTTCTTGTCAATCAAAGACTATGACAAGTGATATCACCCACATATCTGACAAGATTTTTTTTTATAACTTTCACTATTCCCTCTTACATATCAGTTTCTCTTCTCTGTTTCTCCATGATTTCTTTAAAGAGATCATTGCCACCTGAGAGGAGATTGTTAAATGTAAATGAAGGCAAAATTTGTAAAGTAATGAGATATACAAGGGATGAAGATGGTAGAGAGTTGGAGGAAGTGTAGAGCTTAAGTAAGGTCACATGTAGTAGGGAATTATGAAGTGGGGTTAGAGGTGAATTATAGAGTAAGGAATGCAAGTGAATGTGTGGGTGAAATGAAATATGGCATCAGAAATAGATATCTGGGGTTGAACACAAAGAGAAGACTGTATGAAGGAGTGATTGTGCCTATGACACTTCATGGAGTAAAAATATGGATTTTGGAGGCAGTACAACCCTAAACATGTTTGTGAAAAAGAGTTTAAGAAGTATGAAGGGCACAGGTGAGCATGGATAGAGTGAGAAATGAGAAGAGACAAAGAGTAGGGGTGGGAAGAGAGCTGGTAGATAGAGTCAATCAAAGAATATTAGGATGTTTTGGACAAATGGAAAGAATGAGCCAAGTAAGACCACCAAAGAGAGTGTGGAAGGCAGATGTGGATTGAATAAATTTGAATGGAGACTGAGAATCAGGTGAATAGAGAGGGTGAAAGGGGTATAGGAAGTAAATTTGTCAACCCATGAAGAGAGAGGTGAAAGGAAAGGTATGAGAGTGGTTGTGGATGGATAAGGAAATATATTACCTCAGTTGGATTATGGTGGGAGTCACCATAGTGGAAGAAAACCAGCTTAGGTTATCTGGCTTTACTGTGGAGGTGTTGTGTATTGCTGCATTGCTTCTGACCCCAAGCAGTAGTTAGGGGATAGGAATGATCCTTTATTTATAAGAAGCTATGGAAATGACAAAAAAAAAAGGTATTTTGGATTAGTGTGGGATGGGTGAAGGGCAAATGTATGCATTGAATTGGCCACCCTCTTAAAAGGAGGAAAGGACCTTTTGGTACTGAATATATATGTGAAACTCAAGTCAAGTTATAACATTGATACATATTTGTGTTCATTTACACAGATGATGTAAAGCCTCAGGAGATGGATATAGAAAATAACAATGCAGAGGTTGAGGGAGAAGAGAAAGAAGAACTTCCAGAAATCAGTCTTGGTCAGCTGCAGGATCACCAGGAATTCCCTATTGTAGTTGATGAAAAGATGGTGCATGACATCCTTGGGGTAAGCATTTATCCTAAGATGATATCGCTAAAAAGTCCTGTTGACACTGCAAAATTCACCAATGATAATACGGCCAAGTTCTGTTGTATTTGTAGAATTCAGTGTATAAGTTTCCCTTATATTGTAAATTTACATTATATTATATACATATATATACCAAAAGGCATTTTCCCCCATATAAATGGGGTTTGAGTCAAAGCATACAGCCATCCTATACCCACACCACAACCATCCAGTACTCATTTGTTGTCTTCCCAATATATCCACCTTCTATCACACTGCTCAGATGAAATGCAATGCAGCATGACATAGTACTTCCACAGTAGGACTGAACACAGTAGCTGGAGCTGGGTTACCCCCACCACTTCTTTGCATGGCACACACACAAACACATACAGCGGTCAGAGTAGGACATCCAAAAAGAACACTGCAGTACTAAGCAGCGCTTCGTTGATAGAAAATTTGGAAACGGTGCTAGTTGTGTTTACAAAATGGAGAGTTGTGTACATCAAGTGACCAAAATGTTGTAGTCTTTGTAGTAATTTTTAGTGCTGATTACTCAAAAAAATGGAAGAAAACAACAGTGAATTAAGGAAAAATTAATTGGACAAGAGCTGTCTGGATGTAAGTAGGGTGGAATCACCACTGGGGGTAATTCCCAAAAGGACATGTTTGAATGAAACCCCGAAATCTTACCAAAGGTTTGAGAGTCACGCATTTTCCGGTTTTGCAAGAGAAGGTAGAATTTTGGGTAGAGGGATAGAAATGGATAGAGAACCTAGGTACAAAAATAATGCGAGAAACAGGGAGATCAATGATTTGTTAGATGAAATAATTGAACTGAAAAGTGAACACAGGGCAATGTTTATAGAAATAGCTCAACTAAAAAAGCAAATGAAGAGACTAACAGGAGCTTGACGAACTGAAAAAAGAACTGAATATGATCAAGGGAGAGAATGAAAGAATGAAAAATGAGGATATAAACAAAAATGAGGCCTTGAAAAAAGAAATGAAGAAGCAAATACAGGCAGTGACCGAGAGTGTGGAAGAGACTTTAATCTGATCTTTTGGGGATGACTTTTTCCTTCTGCATTTTACCCATTCTGTGCACTTCCTCTGTTTCCTTTTCTAATTCTTTCTCTTGATTTCGTACTTTAGAATTTTTCCTGTCAAATCTTTCTTTTCTTAATCTCTCAGGAATGAAAGTTATGTTTTCCTTTAGACATTATATTACTATACACTTTTTTTTTCTGCTGTATCTCTTACTAGATTTTCTTTTTCTTTAATTACTTTAATGACTGCATCTTTGGCATTCTCCTGTAATTGTTGATGGATTATTTCTTTAAAAATTACCTTCTCTTTTTCTTGGTCTTTTTTCCATTCTTTCCTAAGTTGTAAATCTTTTTCTCCTATTTTTTCAGTTTTCATTGCTTTTATCTGTTCATTTACCTATTTTTATGTTCTCAATGTTATTGTTTTTCAACCTTTCATTTTCGCATCCTAACTCAGCCAGTTCCTCTTTTGGTGCACTTACCTCTTCTTTATATTTCACTTCTATGTTTTTTTTTCTTGATTCGCCCTCTATAGCTCATTAGTCTCTTGAGAGGAGGTGCCTGAGAAGTATGATAGGGGGTACTAGGCTGGATAAAGTGAGAAATAAGGTCAGGAGGAGAGCGTGGGTGGAAAGGGAATTAGGAGATAGGGTTGATGAAAGAGTATTAGGATGGTTTGGACACATGGAAAAAATGAATGAAGAAAGATTAGTAAAAGAGGTGTGGAAGGCAGAGGTGGAAAAGCCATTGGTATATGTATGTATGTATGTATTACTATTATTATTATTTTTATTATTACTACTATTATTATTATTATTATTAATATTATTATTATCATCACTATTCTTTTATAAAGAGAAATATTACACTAAGTGGTCAAACTAAAACCTCTCTAAGCTCAAATAATATAAATGTGTAACAAAGGGTGCATCCTGCAGCCATTTTATGGATTATCCAAGGAATCTGTTTTGTGTCCACTAATCAGGTAGTCTGCTTTACCAGCAGCAACTATTATTTCATATTTATGCAAAAGCCTTAATCCATGCACCCACCCCAGTTATCACTTCATATAAACACAGCTCACCAAATACATCATAATAATTGCCCCAGCAGTATTTTACTTGAATATGTATAATAATCTATCTCCACTACCCCTTATTTCACCCATACATACACACATCACAAAACAAGCACTTACAATTGACTGCCAACACGTGTACTTGACAAAACTCCCTCCAGAAATCAACTCGGTAGAACTGTTACTCCCAAGATGAGCAAAAGTTACATAGGCACATCTACATTAAGATCACCACATCTTATTAAAACAGTTCCAGCACAGAATCAGCCTGTCAACAGTTGACCCAAATGCAACCACCACATGTAAGACACAGAGAACCTTATACTACACTGCCCTACATCCAATAATTCCAGAGAGCAACACAAAATCTTTTCACCTAGTGACTTACAAGCTGAACTGTTGGACATAGCCAGTTTCCAGGGGGTCATGGTTATGTTGTAAGAGAGACCTGGGGCAACAGATTGATTTATTCACTTTTAAGTATTGGTGAGATTACATTCTTGTACATTTCAGTACATTGTAATTTCTCTCTCTACAGCCACCCATCTTCCAAAGTGGATTAGCTGGGCGAGTTAGTGTTCCTGGGGTTGCAGTTGGCCTTGCTTGGACACCAGTAGGTGGAGAGGTGTTGGTAGTTGAGGCATCTCGATCCGATGGAGACCCAGGCCTTATTCTCACCGGCCAGTTAGGTTCTGTCATGCAAGAATCAGCAAAAATTGCACTGTCCTGGGTTCGGCAGAATGTTAAACAGGTATGTATCTTATTTTACATTTACATTAGCATTAAGATGTAATAGAGAAGCCAAGTGGAGAGTGGATGTGAAGTGGGGTAGATATTTGTCTTAGAATTTTGAAAGAAATTTTAAAGGGTGCAAAGGTATGTCTTGTAGAGATGAGAGATAAAAGGAGATACACAGTTGCTAATGGAAGACGAGTTGTGAGAAGCAGATGGGCAGAATATTTTGCAGAAGTTGATTGTAAAAGGACAAGGAAGGTATGAATGTGGCAGTGGAACAGATTAAAATAATATGGGTAAGGCAAATGATGAGGCTATTACAAAAGAGGAGATATGTACAAATAGAATTGAAAGAAATGAAAGCTGGAAAGGCACCTCAATTTAATGGATCAATCAATACATTGCCCAGGTCTCTTCTTTCTTGTAGAATACCTGCAGCCTTCAGGTAACAAGCAATGGTATCTAGATGTGACCACAAGTAGCTCAAGATTGTGTTGTTGTGAAATAGTGTGGGGCACTAGTATGAGATGTTCTGCCCTCAGTGTGGTGATTACATCTATGGCAGTTTCAATCTGTGGCCAGGCCTATTCTGTGTTGGTACTGTTTCATTAGACAGTACCTTCAATAGAATTCAAGCATGCCCATAAATCTTCTGATACCTCGTTTTGTCTTCGGGACCTTGAATTCCATTATATCCTTCACCCTGGCTTCTAATGGTGTGATGTGATTTTGGCTGACTTGATGTCCTAGATAATGGTGCTCTTCCCAAAGGCACTCCTTTGACTAGCCAATTTACAAGGCACCAAAAAGACACACCACTATTTCTCATTTCAAATGGGGTCACTTTGTGTTGAAAGTGCCCTTATGGGGTAACAAAAGCAGATATTTCAGTAGCTCTGCTTGTAAGAGGGATCTAATGATATCCCTTCATCAAATTTATCTTCAATAAAAACTTCACAGCAGCAACTTCCTCAGTGAGATCTATTCTGGATAGAGGGTAAAGGTCTGTTTTTGTGACTACATTCACCTTTCTGTAATCAATACATAGTCTCCATTTACCTCCAGGTTTTAGTACTAACACAGTTGGTGAAGCCCAAGGACTGGTACTAGATTCCATTAATCCTTGATCCATAAGCTACTTCACTTCTTTCTCCATAATCCTCTTCTTCTGGGGTGACAATCTGTAAGGGGTCTGCCTCACTGGCTTGGCTCTATCTTCTAAGATGACATTGTGTGATGTGGCTTGAGTAACAGTGAGGCATGTGGAAAATATCTGCATTTTTGCAGAGGAGCACTTGGACTTCCTCGTGCACCCCCCTGATGACAAAGATCCCTCTAATGCTACACTTATGTCTGACCTGTCCAAATCATAAAAGAATTTTAGATTCCTTAAATCTGAATCAAAGTTTCCATCAGCTTGTACCATCTCAATCACACCAACTGCTGCTTCCTCCACACCCCTGTGATACTCTTTCAAGAGGTTTATGTGTGCTTGTTGCACACCTGATCTCCTCATCAGGTTTCTTATTATATAGTTGTTACCGCCCCTTCTCTCAAGCACCCTGAATGGTCCCTCATATTTTGGATACAGTGAATTTCAGTGGGATAATCTCCAACATTGAATTCCCTCTTAAATGTTTTCTTACCATAATAACCTTTGTAAACCTCTTGTGACCTTCCTAGGTTTTCCCCAGCTATTTGCATAATTTTCTTAAACTTTTTTTAAACTAGTACATACGAGCTTTGAGTAAAAGATATTTCCTTCTGAATCCTTTGACAACATCATCTCATACAAGGAGGCAAAGGGCTCTTATGGGGTTCTACCAAACATCAGATAAAAAGGAAAAAACCCTAGACCCTCATGCATTATTATTATTCTCACCTCACCTCACCCATCTCCCAGTAGGCCGTCAGGCCTGTTGGCGACCAGCCTCCTCCAGCTCTCTCAGTCAAGGAACGTCTCTCAAGCACGGATGGCGTTGAGCAATGTTCCCCGCTTTCTGAGGGCTTTGTCAATGTTTTGGTCCCATCTCTTGCTGGGGATGTCTTATGTTGAGCACCCAGTAATACCGCCTCCTCAGCGTCCTATGTTCCTCCATCCTCTTCACATGTCCATAGTACTGCAACTGGGACCTTTCAACATAATTGATTATGCTTTCCACACCCAGCTCTCTCCTTATGGTCTCATTTTTTAGTCTGTTCTGAGGCTGGTTCTAAATCTCAAGCAGTGGCCATTTTTACGGGAGCAGCTTGTTAAGCCTGTCCTCCCAGCCCTCCTCCTTTATCTGGGCTTGGGACCAGCATGCAAAGTGGCAAACCAGTGCAGAGGTGCTGAAATTATTTCAGCCCTGGGTGGGAATTGAGTTCAGATTGCTGGGGTAGGAGTTGCGAATGCTACCACTAATATACAGGTAAGGAGCAATGCTTCTTGGGTACCATCTACTCTGCAATTTGGTTATACCTAGCCTCAAATTTGTGTACAATTCCAACTTCATCTATATCTTTGATTACAAGTTATCACATTCTTATGCTGTTCCAAGTACTAAGGCAACTATACAGAAAACTGTATTTCTTCAATTCTTTAGACATGTGGTCCTTCGTAATTTGTTACTGTGACCTCCTAAAGCCCTTCCATCCTTAACCCCTTCCATATGATGACGCCTACGTAGGCATCATGAGGAGCAAGTGGGTACGCGAGGATGCCAATGTCGGCGTCTTGATTATATCTATTGTAGTTGTACCTGCATGACCCCCATACTCTGTAAACTGGCTTCATCATATTTTCTATGGTTATCAAAATTCACGGGTGAAAGAGAACGAGCAATACAGCAGTGACTTCATTTTTTATAATGCCAGTATTAAGACGCAACATCGCACGTCTGGCAGCTAATGCTGCCCGCGAGATTTTGGCCCGGAGTGAAGGGGTTAATCAAGAGATATCATCTGTCAGTGCAATCTGTCCCCTATAGTGACCTGAATACTTTAATCATATGGCCTCTTTCTCTTTGATCTTTCTTCCTTCTTCTAGGCTTTCTCTTTCCTGTTGCTCTGTGATCTCTTTAAAGGTTGCTCTATTTCCCCTATCCTCATTTGTTGTTGGCCTATCCTCTTTTTATTCCATGGTATTTAGATTTTTTTTCTCTCATTTATCAAAGTTTCATTCTCCCTTCTCAATTTATCAATCTCCATTTTTTGAGCCAGGTGTGTGTTTGTATTTAAAATATGAAATTCAGGTATAATGGGTTTGAAATAGATTGTACAGTTTGAATGATAAAAATAGAAAATGCATACTGGAGAAATATAATTTTAAAATCATAACCTTAGAGGTGTGTCCATATGATGAACAAAATATTGATGTATGAAATTGGTAATATTGCACTAAATACATAGTCCATTATTTGTATGAAATGATTTTAGTAAAAAAAAAAGTCATAATTAAATTATGGAAAAAATTCTATGGTACATTGTGATTTTGATCTTATGTTTATGTATGTTGATATTATAAATATATTTTACAAGGTCTAATAAATAAAAGGTTAAAGTTTCCCCATATATTTTATTCAGTTAATACTTTTAGATGTACAGATTATGGTACTTTAGTCACTTGTCAAATACTATGGTCCAACCATTGTTACTTCATTAGAATGGTTACAGCAAATGTTGGTACTTAACAAAGAGCAGGTTTTGTAATTTTGTGTAAAAGAAGAATATGAGGATGTTATACTTAATTAAACCTTGCATTTCTAGTTTGGTATAGATGCAGACTTGAGCAAAGCTGGTGAGATCCACATGCATTTCCCAGTTGGAGCCATAAGCAAAGATGGCCCCTCAGCAGGAGTCACTATCATCACAGTTCTTGTGTCCCTCCTTTCTGGGAGGTGTGTCAGACCTGATGTAGCTATGACTGGAGAAATCACATTGAATGGTATTGTGCTTCCGGTAAGGATTTTCAGGAATATAACTTCATAGTGTTATGTGATGGATACTTGGTTCAGAGTAACTTAGATGAGACATATCAGTGCTCAGTAGATTTTGTTTTTCAGATCCTGCAAGTTGTATTGAACTCTAATGATTCATAATTCTTTTGAAAATGTACCTCAGAAATTAATCAAAGTATTTTGCTTTAATAAATCTGCTTAGCTACAGTGGTAAGAACAGATCATAGTTTCTAAGCATAAAAGTTCCACATATTTAATTGTGAGGATGCAGTGAGTAGAAAATCTTTGCAAAAGTATAATAGTGTAATAGACTACCAAATTCTGAACTCCACCAAACTCACCCCAGAAATCAACTTAGAGATATCACTCCCAAGACAAAGAACAGATGCTGACCACCATTTTCTGATCTTCTATCCACTGCATGTTACCTCATGTCACACCATCACCCTAAATGTGTGATGCCATGCATTAAAAAACAAAAACAAAAAACAGATGTTGACAATCATTTTCTGATCTTTCTTCTATCCACTGCATGTTACTTCATGTCACACATGTGTAATGCCATGCATTTAAAAAAAAAAAAGGTAAATCAGGTGAGTTCTTTAAGCACTTAATTCTGACAGCACCATTGGAGTGGCTGAGGGGAGGGGGAGCTTGACTCATTATTGGAGGGCTCAATTTGAGCCCCTCCCCAAAGCCCCCCCTTGACACTGCTACTGTATGAGAGACATATACTGTACTGTATATAATAGGTATGGGGTAGTGCGAGAGGTAAATGCAAGGGTAGTGGGTCAGGGATTGGAGATGGTTAAAGAAAATAGAGAGAAGTGGGAGGGGAGCCAGCTGTTGTTTGCGGATGACACTGCGCTTGTGGCAGGATCAGAGGAGGGATTGAGGAAGTTGGTGACAGAGTTTGGGAGAGTGTGTGATAGAAGAAAGCTGAAGATAAATGTGGGTAAAAGTAAGGTGATGAGATGTACAAGGGGTGAAAGTGGCAGTAATCTGGAAGTGAGCATTAAGGGAGAGCAACTGGAGGAAGTGGATAGTTTTAGATACTTGGGTGCAAATGTGGCAGGAAAAGGTGGAGTAAAGGTGGAGGTAGAATGTAGATTGAGAGAAGCGAGTAAATGCCTTGGTGGATTAAAAAGTGTAATGAGGAATAGAAATTTGGGAATGGATGCTATGAGGAGACTGTATGAAGGAGTGATTGTGCCAACAGCACTGTATGGAGCAGAAACATGGAACATAAGAGAGGAAGAGAGAAGGAGCTTGAATGTGTTTGAGATGAAGTGTCTGAGAAGTATGATTGGGATTACTAGGCTAGATAGAGTGAGAAATGAGGAGGTGAGGAGGAGAACAGGGGTGGAAAGGGAGTTGGGAGATAGGGTTGATGAAAGAGTATTAGGATGATTTGGACACATGGAAAGAATGAGTGAAGAAAGACTAGTAAAGGAGGTATGGAAGGCAGATGTGGAGGGAGTGAACATGAGGGGACGTCCTAGGATGAGTTGGATGGATGGGGTGAGGGGGGCTTTGGGGAAGAGGGGAATGTCTGTTGAGGAAGGACGGGAGAGGACAGAAGACAGGGGTGAATGGAGAATGATTGTATATGGAAGATGTTGTGATGCATGAGGTGGAATGGACGGGGGGATGGGGGGTGAGGTAGTGTGTGTGAGCAAAATTTTGACGCAGCCTGAAGGGATTTCTCCCCGTCCTCTCCTTTATGTGGGGGGACGGAGAGGGGGGGTCACCGATTTAATGAAGCGTCCTTGCTGTGGATGTGCTGTGTCTTGCGACACTGCTTCTGAGGTGCTAAGATGGGAGGGAGGGTGGAGGGGTGTGGAGTGTTTTCAGGGATGGAATGGGTGGGAATGATTTTATGCCTTTTCCTTTTAGGCTACCTCCCTAGTAAGGGGGAAAAAGCCTTGGTATATGTATGTATGTATGTATGTATATGATATTACTACCACCATTGACATGTAAAAGTTATGCAGCCATAATTAGGTAGATTTTATGATAATTTCATTTCTGTCCATTTTTTCTTTTGTATTGCAGGTTGGTGGTATAAAAGAGAAAATATTAGCTGCTCATCGAGCTGGCCTTACAATTGTGATCATCCCAGTTGGGAATAAAAAGGACATCAGTGAGCTTCCAAAGTCTGTCCTTGTGAGTCATTAAGAAGTTTGTTCAAATATTTGTTCATTGTATCTAAAGTAGGTGTCATTTATCTCAAAACTGAGTGTTCCCTTCAGTTTTATATTTTAACACTGCATTTCTGTAGTTTTACATAAAAGGAACTCTCCTCTTCAGGAGGAGGGAGGCCAAGTCAAAGAATACACTGACTACATGCACAATTAAAACCAATGTAAAAACATTCTCCATCCCCATCCCTCATGAATGAAGATTCATCACTATCCCCTGCCATACTACCTGGTTTTAAAGGCTAGGTACAACATTTCCTCATCAGGGCTTAACAACTGAAGCTAGTCTACCCCCATTGCTTCCTCACATGGCAATGCCCTTCCTCATCCTCTCAAAATAATTGATGAAGCAAATGAGAACATCTATTCAGGCCACATCATCCTTTCATATATTCACCCCTGTCATTTGCACTCTTTCCCAGTTTAACAGACAACCAATCAATCAATCCATTGCCCCAGGTCTCTTGCAAGAAACCCAGGTAACTTCCACTAGCCACCAGACTGGCCCATAACTCACTCATGGAAGAAATATTGTGTAGTTGTCTGGGTATGGCTAGGGTGGGGCAGTGTATGTTGAGATGTTCAGTGTTTTGTGTGATGGTTGCATTTGGGTCTGTTTGTGTCTATACCCAAGCCTATTCTGGTACTTAGTACTGGATGGTGACCTGAATGCAAGCATGCTGTGGTTCTTGCTTCTCTTGGGAGGGATTTCCTTGTGGGGCAGATGGAAAAGGGAGCTTGGTCAGTCATGAAGAGTTTGATTTGTTATCTGAGTTTGAATGTATGTTGTGGTAAGGTGGTAGGTTATTGTAAACTTGAAGTATTTTTTTTTTATTGTTTTTGTGTGATGTAATAAGGTGCGTCAGTTAGGTTGAAGGCCCTTGCATAAATTGTGTTCCTATCATTTGTATGTGGTGTTCTAAGGATGGGATTCTGGTTTCTGTGTGTAAAATATTGTGTTGGGGTTGTTTGGGTGCATCCTGTCATTATTTTCAGTGCTCTTTTTTGTACAATATTTAATATTTTCCAGATTTTGGGAACTATGCTATGGAAGCATAATCAAGTGTGGTTCTAAAGAACTAAAGAACTGTTTGTATACTGTGCTTAGAGTTTTCTTCTGCTGTAACAAAGCCTCTGCTTATGATTTATGTGAATATGTTTATTTTCACTTTCACTGTTAGATCTTTGATCTGTGGGCTGGAGGCCATGAATTAAAAGTGAGTTTTGGGTCACTTGTTATGGAAAGTGTACTGGTGGTATAATTGGAAATGTGCTGGCTTCATATTCTCTTAGTTGTGGGTTTGAATACCACATTCCTCTCCAATTCTTACTGGTATTTGTTACCTGTCCCAAGAGTCCAAGTGCATAAGGCAAAGGTAACTGCCTCAGCCAAAGCTACACACCTCCTTGCATAGGCTTATCACCTTATTTCCAGTGGAAGGGTGTGGCCACTTAATTTTACTGTTGGATGTTTCTTGATTCATAAGTGTCTGGAGAAAGCAGTGTTACTGATGATTTCATGGGTGAGGTTTCCATTTTATTATTACTAAGATATTATTCTAGTTTGTCTAAATAAGCTTGAGTGTTCTTTGCTTCTATTTTGTAGTTGCTCTTCTGGGTTATTATCCTAAGGTCATCTACATAGATGAGTACTTTGGTATCGTATTCTGGATATGATGTTGGGAGATTACTTGTTTAGAAGTTGAATAGCATAAGTAAGAGTATTGCTTTATGGGGGACTTCCTTGAACAGTCTTTGGTCATGGAATTTTTGCTGTCATGGATTACTCTGCAATATCTGCTTGCTTTGATAGCCATTTCTTGTTCTTGTGGATATCTGTCACCATTACCTTCTTTTGATAGTATATGTCTGGGAATTTTATCACATGCCTTGTTTATGTCTGTTGCTACTATAACCATTCTTTATGGTGGTGGATTCTTGTTGAATCCCTCCAGCATTCATTAGGTGATTTTTATAAGAAGTGTGGTGGAATCCATGTTGGTTTGTGGAGGTGGGTAGATTTGTTGTTTCTGCTTCTAATCTTTCCATCAGCTTGGATATGGTAGATGGTAGTGAGTTGGCTTGTAGGGTGCTGAGTTTTCAGGTAGTCTGTCATGATCTGTCGTGTTTTTTATTAATTGTTCCAAATCTGGCCACAATTTGAACACTCCCATCAGTTCACTGCCAGCATGCCTATTTTTCCTTTATATCAGTTAATTCTTCTCCCTCTGGGATGAAACAAAGGCAAAATATAATTGTTTTACTTATGCAATGATACAAGGGATGAGAATGAGGGTGCAAGAGGATATAGCATGCAACCCTCTTAATATATGTGGCACTCACAGATGCTGATGGCATGGATACCATGATTTCTGTATCTATAAGTCTAGTCTGTATTTCTGTTTACATGTCTTCACATACTCATCTCATTTCTTTATTTTGTGTGAGGAAGGAGTACAATTTCTCATTAGCTACCTATCTAAATCCTACTTGGTAATACATTCATAAATCATCATGGCACTATTTCCTTGTGCCATCATCATCCACAAGATCTCCATTAACCTCTGACCCCCAGTGGGTTGTGTCCATTCTTTGTGCTTCTCCACTGCAACTTAACATGATTTTCTCCTTGGGAAGTCTGTAGCTAAAAATCTTAATTTTAGTTTTTCTACAGTCCTACATTTTATGGTGTTTATGGCACTATGTCATACTAGTTGTGACCATATAGATTTGAAGTGGCACACAAGACATCGAGCATGAATATTACACAACACATTATGTGGCACATCACAACACATTATGTGACATAGTTCATTACATTTCAATATGGGTATTGTATGGGCTCTTTTCCAGATTGTTGGAATTTCATAGTGCATTTAAAAGCAATTGAAAGTATCATTCAAGGCCCTTCTTGAATTTATTGTGTGAGTTTTTCAATTTCTTTATTGCTGTTTCCATATCTTTGTTGGAGAAGGGTGATGATGGTGGTGGTGTTGGAGGGGTTGTCATATATTTTCCAATTGTTTTTTCTCTTGTTGATTATTTTTGTGATATTTGTTTATTTGCAGTACCAGTTCTTTTTCTTGTTTTGTTGGGTTTTTGCTTTTAAGTGTCTCCTTTTTGAGGGTAGCTTTCCTCTGTGAGTAATTAGGGTTGTATATTTTTCTGTAGTCTCTTAGAATATATCGCTTGCTGGCTTTCTGAATGGTTACTACTATCTCATCTGTTGCTTTCTCAGTGAATAAAATCTGGTCTATATTGATTTTATGACAGGGTAGACAGGAAGGCACTGTGCGAGGTTTTGCAGATATATAGAATTGGAGGAAAGCTGTTAAGGGCAGGCAAGAATTTTTATGAGAGTAGTAGAGCTTGTGTTAGAATTAGTAATGGGAGTGAGTACTTTGAGGTAAAGGTAGGACTTTGTCTGGGTGTCATGTTGCCATGGTTTTTTAGTATGGATTTACCTAGTTGTATTATATGGGAATCGGAGCTATGCTCGTGGTGACCCGTTTTTTGTATCTTGCCAGATCAAGTTTGTTCTTAAATTCTTGTATTATGTTTGCACACACTATTTTTTCATCCAATTTGTTCCATATATCTATCACTCTGTGTGGGAAGCTGTTCTTTTTCAGGTCTCCTTTGTATCTATCCTTTTTGAGTTTCATTGCATGTCCTCTTGTTTTTCCTCTGTCCCACTTTAATAAGCCCTCTCTATCAAGGCGTTCTTTGCCTTTCATAATTCTTTATATAGTTAGTAGATCCCCTCGTTCTCTTCTTTGTTCCAGGGTTGGCAATTCCAGTTCGGCCCGTCTTTGTTCATATGTCTGGTTTGAAAGTGTTGGGGGCATCTTTGTCGTTGCTCTTTGTATTCTTTCTAATTTTCTTATATTCTTTTTTGTACTGGGTGACCATATCAGCTCTGCATATTCCAGTTTTGGCCTTATCAGTGTTTGTAAGATTTTCTTGATCATTTCCATATCCAGGCATTTAAAGGCCACCTTTATTGATCTCAACAAATTGTATGTTTCTCCAACTATTTTATTTATATGTTTATCTGGCAACATGTCTTTGGTGATGATTACTCTTAGGTCCCTTTCAGAATTTACTTTATTTACTTCTTTTCCATCAATTTTATACTGTCCTGATATTCTCTTCTTGCTTTTTCTAAATTCAATTATACAGCACTTTTTGATGTTGAATTCTACCTCCCATCTCTTGCTCCACTCTGAGATTTTGTTCAGAGCACTCTGTAATGAGTCACAGTCTATTTCCGAGTTTATTCTCTTTAATGATTTTGCGTCATCCGCAAAGCAGTTCATGTAACTTTCAATGCCTTCGTGCATGTCATTTACATATATAGCAAACATTATCGGAGCTAGTACTGACCCCTGTGGGACGCCACTACTCATTTTGTCCCATTTTGAATATTTGTTTCTGAGCACCACTCTCATTTTTCTTCCAAATAGGAAGTCCTCCATCCAGTTCAATAGTTTTTCATGTATGCCTCCTATTGTTTCCAGTTTATATAGCAATTTTCTGTGTGGTACCTTATCAAATGTCTTTTGTAAGTCCAGGAAGGCACAGTCTGCCCAGCCATCCCTTTCTTGCAATATATCTATTAATCTTGAATAGAAACAAATTAAATTAGTGGTACATGATCTTCCTTTTCTGAATCCAGATTGCCTCGGGTTCAGTATATTCTCCTCCAGATATTTTGTCCATCTATCTTTGATGATTCTCTCACAAATTTTAACTATTGTACTCATTAGGGACACCAGTCTATAATTTGTTGGGCCTTCCTTATTTCCCCCTTTATATATTGGCATTTTTCCAGTCTCCTGATAGTTTTCCTTCTTTGAGTGAGCATTCAATAATTTTGTATATTTTTCCTGTTAGTTTGTCTATACATTCCTTCAGTATCCAGTGAGCAACTCCGTTAAGGCCATGGGTGGTTTGGGAGGTAAATGCAAGGGTAATGTGTTGGTTAAAGAAAATGGAGAAAAGTAGGAGGTAAGCCAGTTGTTGTTTGCTGACGATACTGCATTTGTGGCAGGATCAGAGGGGGGATTGAGAAACTTAGTGATGGAGTTTGGGAAGGTGTGCAAGAGGAGAAAGTTGAAGGTAAATGTGGGTAAATAGAAGGTGATGAGACGTACAAGCGGAGAGGATGGCAGCAGTTTGGAAGTGAGTATTAAAGGAGAGAGGCTGGAGGAAGTGGATTATGTTAGATACTTGGGGCCACATGTAGCAGGAAAGGGAGTAGAGGTGGAGGTAGATTGTAGATTGAGAGAAGCAAGTAAGTGCCTCTGACCCAGGCAGTGAGTGGAAAAAGCCTTTGGTATATGTATATATAACAAAGGTCAGATAAACTAATCAGAAATAAATTGTCATAGTTTAACCACTTCCATACGGTGACGCCTACGTAGGCGTCATGAGGAGCAAGTGGGTACGGGATGATGCCTACGTCGGCGTCTTGATTATATTTATTGTAGTCGTACCTACGTAACCTCCATTCTCTCTAAACTGGCTTCATCATATTTTCTATGGTTATCAAAATTCACAGGTGAAAGAGAACGAACGATTGAGCACTGACTTTATTTTTTATAATGCGATTATTATGACGCAACATCGCACATTGGGCAGCTAATGCTGCCAGACGTGCGATGTGCCTCGGAGTGAAGAGGTTGTCTTAAAGTCATTAGGTATAGCTGAAAAAGGTACAAAGTCAGAAAGTAGAAAGAATAGGAAAAAAAGAAATGGATAACTCAGGGAGACTACTTAAGCAGAGGACAAACAGGAAAGAGAGGTCAGAGAGAGATGAGTAATGCAAGGGCTGTGGGAGCAGGAACATATAGTGTCTAGTGTATGAACTTATATTTTCATTTTCAGAAGTGTCTTAAAATCTTCCAACATAGTAAAAGCATATACTGTAATAAGAGAAATGAAACCCAAGGTATACTGCAACCTAACATTATTCACTCATTGACTGGAGTAACTTTTAATGATGTGCTGTTGTCAGTTCAATATACCTACAGCTACTCCCACAAGGTGGGCCTCATCAGTGCGGCCTGACCAGAAGTAGGTGTAACCTTCACTACTAATCTCACCACTGCCTGGTCTTTTCACCTTTGAAAGAGCCACTTTATCCAATCTAAACTTCCTGTGCTGGGCTGATAAAGGGTAGTCAATTGTCCTGGGAGAGTGAAAGAATACTCCAGGTGCTCACATGGAGAGCTCATATTCATGTTGAGTCTGGTTCAACATGTTTGTGCTTTATTTGCAACACTGGCAAACTACCTACACAGTGGGTTTGGTGATTTTGACAGGGTCTCAGGTTGCTCATTTGCCCCCACCATACATGTTATTCATAGTTGCCATATGCCTATGTCTATGATTTGGAGACTAATCTCCACCAAAAGAACACTAATAGCTTTCAACTTGTACCACCTCTTATTTTACTGCCTTGAATTTTACCTTTATTCTATGACTATACTTTTTCTGTCTCAGTATTGTCCAAAGTATAGAAGGACTGAGTATAAGCAGTGAAATATAATACTGGACCAAAGAGGTTAGATACTGGACCTTTTACAGTTGCCTAGGCACTAAAGGCTTATTCCCCCATATAAAGGATATAGCCAGCCAAGGCATCCACCCACATTTGTTTCCCTTTCATCTTAGCTCTTCATGGATGAAGGATCATCCCTGTCTTCTGCCCATTGCCTAGGTCAGAGGCAGTGCAGCAAAGTATAGCACATCCACAGCAGTGTTGCAAGACACAGCACATCCCATTTACTTGGCAGCCCTCCCTCCTTGTCACCTCATGCAAAAATAGAGAAGATGGAGAAATCTCTTTGGGCCACATCAGTTTATTGTCCATTCACAACCATTCTTCACTTATACTTATCTCTTGCCTTCTCCCTTCCTGTTAAACAGACATTCCCCTTTTACTCAAGAACCCCTCCACACCCTTGATCCCCACCTCCCCAAAGTTACAATTGTAGTGTGAAAATTATAACATCTTTTAATACTTTTTAATTGCAACCTGTAAGTCAAATTTCATATCACAATAAAAATATTATCCACTCAAACATCATGTAGGATAGTTATTTACATTATAAATTTAATTGTCAAAATATGTATATAACACTGCGATGAACAACAATCTTCATTATCCTGTGTAGTCATACTTATACAAAAGCATTTGATTATGGTAGCAAAGTTTGATCTGAATCACATTTTCTTCCATGACTTCACAGGATGAAGTTGAAGTGGTCCTAGTCAACACAGTTGATGAAGTTCTCCAAGCAGCTTTCCAAGATGGCTTTCCACATGTTTATGATCTAGGTGATGATACACCAACAGTCACAAGTAAACTTTAAATCTTGGTAGAGGTGATTTACATATCACCTTTTTTTATATGTCTATTAAATGTGGTGCTTATTGTCACAAAGGACAAATTTCTGTCAGCTATTATTACAGATCATATTTTGCTTTTAGATCATCCAGTTGTCACTGAGCAGTTTTGTTATACATTGAGAAACTATTTAATTTGAATGGATATTATGCAAATTTCATGCTTCATTCTGGAGCAGTTTATGAAACAATGCCAATTGTGATATTTTCATAGGGTATGCAGAATTGTGGTGGGAATCTTTCTTTAGGGTGTTCATACAGGAAACAAATATTAAATCAAAATTGTATTCCTAATATCTTAATGTATTTGAGCAATGTTCTTATGTACATGGCACTTATAAGTTGTATAACCTGTAAGCATAGCTGATGTATAGGCCAGTTTTCCATTCAAGTTGATTATAAAAGTGATAGCATTATAAATATCTTGGATAGTCTTTATGAATGTTTATGTTCTGGGACATTATTTATGTAATATTTTGTGAATAAATTTAATTTGTAAAGTCTTGTATATTATTTGTATCAAAGGTTGGCTGAATCAAAGCACATACCTGCATCCTAAACAAATAAAACCCATTCAGCCCTCCCTTGCACCTTTGTAATGAAGGTGTACACACCACGATCATCACCTGGCATGGAATGTGCATGATGTCACCCATGATCTGACGCTTCTCTGCCAGTGTGACCCTGCTTGACCTAACCCAACCTAACCCAGTGCAATTATATAATTATGCACCACGCCAGAGAGCAACGGGAGGATCCTGAAACACTTGCCTACAGGACATCCATCACGTCCCTTGAGTGGCAAGACATTCCTTTTCACGACAACCACACCATCCTCTGCGACATCAGTACCGGCCGCCTTGGACCCCTCATCCCAGCTGCCTTCTGACATCATATGTTCAATTTAATACACGGCCTGTCTCACCCTTCAGGGCGTGTCACTGCGAAGCTCCTGAAGCAGAAATTCATCTGGCACAGCATCTCCAAGGACGCAAAGGAGTGGGCCAGATCCTGCATTGCCTGCCAGCAAAGCAAAATTCTTTGCCACAGTGAATCAGGCATCAGATCATTCCATCAGCCCCGACGACGCTTTGCACATATTCATGTCAACATCATCGGCCCACTCCCCCCCCCGTCGGAAGGCCATCATTACCTCTTCACCGCCATTGATAGATTGACCCGCTGGTTGGAGGCCATCCCCATGAAGGATAGTACTGCCTCATCCTGCACTACAGCATTTCTCAGTGGATGGATCGCCAGATTTGGCCTCCCGGAACACGTCACCTCCGACCAAGGAACTTGCTTCACGTTGTGGCTGTGGCACTCCCTCGCTGAACTCCTGGGTACTACAGTCCACCACACTACCTCCTACAACCCTGCAGCCAATGGCATGGTCAAGCGAACCCACCGCTCACTCAAAGCATCTCTTATGGCACACTGCAGCAATGGCTCCTGGCTACCCCAACTACCATGGATACTCCTTGGCCTTCAGACAGCCATCAAGGATGACCTCAACGTGTCTCCAGCAGAGATGGTCCTCAGCCAAACCCTCATTGTGCCCGCAGAATTCTTCCCTCCACAGGATTCTCCTGAGAGCATGCAGCAGCTGCGACGCACTGTCGGCAAATTTGCCCCATGTGTGCTGACACATCACCGGGAGGTCTACACATTGACACACGCTTTCCTGAGGACGGACGCTTACACCCCACCACTCACCCGTCCCTACACTGGCCCCCATCTTGTCCTTACATAAGGACAAGACCTTCCGCATCTCCATCTCCAGCAAGCCAGAATGGGTTTCTAACAACTGCCTAAAACCAACACTCCGCCCACCAAATTCTCGCATGCAGGATGCCCTCTGAAGCCAAGGCAATTTTGAGAGGGGAACATTGTACACACCACGATCATCACATGGCATGGTATGTGCATGATGTTGCCCTCGATCTGACGCTTCTCTGCCAGTGCGACCCTGCTTGACCTGACCTAACCTAACCCAGTGCAATTATGTAATTACGCACCATGGGTAACTAACTACCCACATAGTATATATAGCAGCTTCCGCCGCATGTAAAATCAGTTCACACATACCTTACAAACTCACCAAATCCTCTTCCTCTTCACCAATAGTAGCATCGCTACAAAGGGTTGCCTAGTTCCTTGCCATGCTGCTTTGGTCAAAAGCAATGCAGCAGGATCCAACCATCTTGTCTGACAATGGTTCTTGGTCTCTCCCATGGATCTCTCCGAGAAGAAACGTTAATTTTTTTTTTTTTTTTTTCTTTAAATCAGTACAATACTATTTCCACGAGGGGGCAGAGAGCGGGCGTTGCTGATTATGGTAAGTGAGGCAGCCTTGCTGTGAATGTACTGTGTCTTGCTGCATTGCATCTGACCCAGGGCAGTGGGTGGGCTACAGGGATAACACCTTCATCCATGAGGAGCTAAGATGAGGAGGAAAGGGTGGATGGAAGTAGAATGAGTGGGAGTGGGTACATTACTTTTGACTTGGCTACCTCCCATATGGGGGAAAAAAACCCTTGATATATAGATACATAGATGATACAATTTCTGTGTCACTGACTTATAATGTGAAGGAAGCAGTTGCTAGCTTTATGTGAAAAATGGAGGAAATATAGTCAAAGTTGGAGATTTATTAAAAGTGGGTAGTAGGTAAATTATTCTCTTTGGTAAATGTCTCATGGGACTACCATTTGCACATAAACATCATTGGTCCCACACACTATGATACAAGTCTTACATTATGGTCTCTGGATTGTATTTACCTAGTTGCAGTTTACAGGAAAGGAGCAACGCTCACTGGGTCTTGTCTCTTACTTTCCAATTTATCATACATAGCCTCAAATTCAGTGTACAGTTCCAAATTAATCTATATTCTTGATTTCCAATTATATTTAACCACTTCAGTACAACTCAAATTCTCATGCACAGCATCAGCTGCCATATGTAATGTGCATCACACAACTCACATTATAAAATATAAAGTCGCTGCTGTATTACTCATTCCCTTTTACTCTGAGTAATAATAAACACAGAAAACATTATCAAACCAGCTCACAGAATCCAGGGATAACTCATGTACAACTACAAAAAATTTATATAATCAAGATGCTGGCATCCTTGTGTACCCGCTCACACCTCATTACACCTATGTAGGCATCATTGTGCCGAAGTGGTTAAGTATGAATTAATGTGTTGTTCAAGCTTGGCCTATATCACCTTCTAAACTATGACAAGTATTTATACATATGAAAAACTATTTCTTCACATCCTTTAGACATGTATTTTTTCTTGAAATGTTTCCATCTCTTAAACCACATGGGCATGTTCAATATCTCACTCCACCTAATTCCTTCAATACCCATTGCCCACAAAATTTTAAGCCATCCCTAGTTGCCCTCCAAACCCCCCCCCCTCCACCCAAGTAGACATTTACCCACCATTCTTATTTTCTTCTTCCTTTTATTCCTCAGTTGTGAGTTAATGTCCTTCACCCAGCCAAATGTTCCATCTTATCCTTAACCTTTCCTATTCCCAGACATTTGGTCCACCTTCTCCTTAACCTTTCCTAATATTCAGTGACTCCCTTCCCTCCTCCCCCAGTTCTTCTTATTTAATTTCAGTCATGCATATTATAACTATGTACTTAAAAAGCTGTAACAATGGAAACATACTAATAATGGCTCCGTCCTCACATGGTGTTTATTTTGATAGACTTGTCAGCAACTGCCACTTTCATAGAACACACACACCACCATCACCTGTGCAAGCATGAGAAAACCCTCCTATCATGCAATGAGCTTGTGATGGACACATTATCAAGGGAGATGCCTAATATCACCATCCACTCACATAAACACCATACTCTTTATAATAAAACAATAAGACAGATATCAAAACCATACACCTTTTATAAACAAAATGTAATTTATAATTATGGTTTGGATAAATGTATGAAGTACACAAAGAAAACATTGTAATACCCTAGGCTACTAGGTGAATAGCATGAGGTCAGCAGTTCTGACCTAGGACACCCGAAGACCAGCAGTCAACTGGCAATCTGATAGACACAGTGCTAGCAATTGGGCATCACCCCAATTGTACTGTGTTGATTGATAGATTATACTTATAAAGATACTTTTATTTCTGTTGCATCCCCTGACAAGGGTACACCAGAATTTGGTGGCAGTGAGCTACCACATTCTCCAAAGTGCCTAGCCAGTCGACTTTTATTCAATATCACCAGCCTCCGTGATCATCAGAGCAAACGAGTGCAACACCACATTGAGAGTGAAGATTGACAGGACCCCCCCTGGCTCCCCATCTTCAAGGTTGGACCAATGCCACCCAACTACAATGCAACCCTACAAGTGCCACTAGGACACACCAGATTGACCACCATCTCATCACCACAAGATCCCTGACTCAACATCATCACCATTGTGAGACAATGCAGGGCATTACTCCTAACTTTGTACTCTGAATATCAACTGTCCACACGTATCACCTTCTTAGGGAAGGACAACTCAACCACCTCACCACTCATCTGCCACCCTCCGCCATTCATTAGACAACACCCACAAAGAACATGATTCATTGTGGAGGGTAAATACTACACTCACCTCTATTTTTTTTTTTTTTTTTTTAACAATTGTACCTTTCTCATACTACATTTAAAATGTCTCGTAAAAATTGGGATTGTGACTCCCAAACAAGTAGACTTGTGTCTTCTGTTGATGAGTGCCTTATCCCAGACCCCAACAATGTCTAACCCCTTGCCTAACCCTACCATTACCAACCCAAGTCAAACACCAGTCCCCCCCCCCTACTAACCCTCCTCCTGCCAATCCAAGCCAGGCAACAGGTTCCCAAATCATCCACCCTAACACCATCCCAGGCCAGGCACCTAACCCAACTGTCACCCAATCACCAATCCATAAACACTATACCCTCTCTATGTTATCTACTGACATACCAACCTTTGCTAAGTCCAGTGGTGTCACAATCCAAGAATACCTGGATGCATGCAGAGTTCACTTCACCAACTTCAACATCACAGATGAGAAACACAAAATCAACATCATACAACAACACATGAACCCAGGCGATGAATAAAAAACCCTCTCATTTCTCAGATCAAAGCTTGCCATGGGTATGACTTATGATGACTATTGCAATGAACTCAGACAAACCTATGAAGAATATCCATTGGCTGTTTAAATTTTTACAGTACACGAGACATCCCCCCCCCCTCATTCCTTGCTTCACCAAATTGCCTCACAGGTAGACAAAGTTTCCCAAGTGATGAGATCATCTCTGTCAAATGCCTCTCTTTGGGTTATGACAGATTCTCATAGAACTAAATGAATCAAAGTCAATGACATTAATTTTTTTTTTTAAATAGCAATGTACCTCATTGCCTTGCTCCCCAGATGTGAACAGGAAGCCCACCAACATAACCTAAAGATAAAGACACCATCCCTTGCCCCTGTGTCTTAGATATCATACAGAAATGTGGTATTCATAAATTCAGCCAGACATGTCCAGTCAGGATATACACTACGCCAGTCTTTTCGACCAAGCATACCCACCCACCTTCAGCACAAAATCCTTATGGGTAGGACAGCAAGGAACCACTAGTGCATCATACACCTTACAGATTCTCATGACACACAAAACTGTCACCTCAGCTCACATCATTTCTGGATTATTTCTGCAGCTTTGCCGTAACACAGACAAAGCTGCAGAAATAATCCAGCCATACCTTGATACACTCAACACATGGTACATCACAAACAGACTCAAAATAGCCCCAACCAAATCTACAGCAACACTTCTCACCAACTGGACAAAAGAACACAAATACATACCTCATCTCTACATCAACAACACTCTAATACCACACACAAACATACCGAAAATTCTTGGTGTAACATACGATACATCCATGTCTTTCAAACAACACATCACAAACATAAAAAACAAATGCACACCTAGATTTAACGCACCAAGTCAATCACTGGAACAACGTTTGGACAAAACAAAGAAACTAATACAACAATATACAAACAATGCATATGCTCAGTGATGAATTATGCGAGTCCTGCATGGGTTCCTAATCTCAGTGAGACACCACAACACCCTTCAAATCATACAAAACAAAGCTCTAAAAACAATTACAGGCTGCACAAATACAACACCTACAGACCATTTACACCATGAAACAAAAGTCCTCAAAGTCAAGGACCACCTTGACATGAGAGGCACACAAACACTTGCCGCAGCCACCACAAACACATCACACCCGCTACACTACATAGCAGAACACCCACACACACCAAGAAACATTAAAACAACACCCAAAGACCTGTATCACACACAGATACTCTCTTCTCTTCCTCCACAACCACCAAATACCAGCCTCCGGAAACATACTCATAATCATATCACTCACCGCTCCATTAACACACTGAAAGACAACACATTGCTGCATGCCAGACCCCCTGATATCCACCCTTCTGAATCCTCTCTCCCACGAAAGGACAGATTCCACCTGGCCAGACTGCGGTGCGGCCACCACCCGGCACTTCTAAGCTACCAGAAGAGGCTGGATGACCGCATTGTGAACAGCTGCCCAGGATGTAACACTTCACCCCATACCATACAACACATAATGGAAGACTACATTGTACACAATCATGCACGCAAACAACACAACATATACTCTATAAAGGATTTGTGGGAAAACCCAGTTTCGGCTGTGGCATTCCTTGGGGAGATGGGACTCCTCGGACAGACAGTCTAGGGAACGGCAACAACAACAACATCATGTCCCTCACAGAGCAGTTTCATCCAAAACAGGCATCACCCAAGGACACAACCTTGCTCCTTTGGGGAATACAAAAAGGCTTCATACCCCAAGACCCCCTAGCTCCTCATACTACGGGTGCACAGGCACTAACATTTCAAAGCATGGTCAGATACATAGTAACAACCTTCCTGATTGATACAGGCACAATGATTAATCTGTTACCAGAGGCCATAAGCATATCTCTTAAGGATATATTCCCTACTTCCCGATCTTCTCTTAAGAGATTGACGTTAGGCAGTTTCTCCCTTGATTTCTCCACCATTGCTCTCTCACTAAGTATAGGCCCATTCACTTAACCAAATTGCATCATTCATGTGGAAGAGTGGACGCTCAAATGTAATGCTATTCTAGGGCTGGAATTCCTGTCGGCATATAACATAAACATTCGAACAAAAGACACTAAATTTCAAATAGATGTAACAATACAGATGCTCCTCTACTTACGTTCATTCGTTTTACATTTTTCAATTTTACGTTTGAACCAACTAAAAAAAAATTGTAATTTTTTTTTTTTAGTTTAGCGCACTCTCCGTAGTACGAGACGTTCAAACAATACTTATGCATGATGCTGCGTCCATTGTTTACATGGCACAAACAACAGCCTGAATGTGCCTTGCCTCCTCTTCCTTCTCCACCATCTCACTTTATGTTGCTTGAATTTAATTTATTTGAAATTAATGTTATTATTTTACAATGTTATGTTTATAATTAATGATTTAGGGGTGTTTTATAAGATATGGTGATAGAATTTATGGATGTAAAGTACAGTATGAATGGTCATACATTACTGGAACGTACAGTAACAACTTACGTTTTCACATTACGTTCGGCTGTTCGGAATGTAACTAAAACATAAGTTGAGCGTGTGTAGTTGCCTTGCCAAACCCTGGCTCCCTAGTGGATGTTGTGACACCATACCCAGTACTGCACATTCCGCGCAAACCAAACATTACATTACATGCTCCCACGAGCTGATAAAACCCATATGCAAGCTGGACCCAGGTTCCTTACAACACACAGCCACAACACTTGATGAGGCCTTCACTCCAGACCTTCTCCCAATGAGACCTCATCCGTGACCTCCGATCCTATTAACCATTAAACCTTAGTGTTAGTGATATTGAGTCTCATTTTCCCTGGCTTGTCCGTACCGAACCAAACCACGACACTATCTCCCATTTTTTACGTTACTTGTTAGGTGCTCACTATTAGTTAAAAATTAATCCAGAGTATTCTCTCCCCTCGTAGGATCGGTAATCATTTGTTTTAGGAAATTATCCTGGACCACATCTAAGAAAAAAATTCGCTTCCTGATCTACTAAAATCTCCAAGTCAATGTTTCTACATACATACATATACCAAGGCTTTTTCCCCCTTACTAGGGAGGTAGCCAAAAAGGAAAAGGCATAAAATCATTCCCACCCATTCCATCCCTGAATACACTCCACACCCCTCCCATCTTAGCACCTCCTAGATGACGGGTCATCCCTGCACCCTGTCCACTGGCCTGGGTCAGAAGCAGTGTCGCAAGACACAGCAAGGCCGCTTCATTAAATCCCATGATCACAACTTTTGCAATGGGACGCCCTGCGAAATTCATGAATCAGGGAAACCGGCTGCTCATTGCTGAGGTTAGGTCTATATAGGACGCCAATAACAAGTTTCTTATTCTTGCCTATAATCTCCACTCGAACAGATTCTATACTATCCTCTTCAATCGAATTGTTGGTAATACAGTTTACTGTATTTCTAACGAAGTGCTACTCCTCCCCCACTCCTACCAACCCTATCCCCAAGAAAATAAATAATAAATTATATCCTTCTATCTCGATTTTCGGAAAGAAATGCCTATCAGCCATATTGATCCAGGATTCAGTAATAGCTACATCATCAAATATCTCTAAGCATGCTTTACCTCGCAGTAAATTTTATTACGCTTCTGCTGTTTGTATAGTAAACTTTTAGTTTATTCTCCCTCCACCTGATTTGGTGATTCTTTACAGTCCCTCACTGAGCTGTTTCTATTGCCTAAACTATATTCTGATGCTCCCCCCCCCCCATGTAATACATCCGAAAAGACTTTGCTCAAGGGATTCAGCAAGAAGCCAAAGTCCTCTGGACGACAAGTGCACCCCGTCCTTTGTATATACGAGTAGATGGTTCTTACCGTAAAAGCGATCCCAGTTATCGACAAATGCCCATCCTAGCCTTACAATATTTTGTCACCCTGCAATTCATTGAAATAGCCCTGAAATGTCACTTGCCTCCAACTCTACATCTTGGAAGGATTCCACATACAACAGGAACCCCTTATTCCTAGTCTGATCTAGCACATCCTGAAACTGTGCAAACAATTCCTCACTCCCTAACATACTTATGTCATTCCCATCAGCACTCAAATAAACGATGGGTTTCACACCCCCGACTATACACTCTTCACCTATCCTTGCCCCGTGGAAACACACCTGGGTCCTATGCTTCCTCTTTGTTGCAGAAGGCCCTTTCTAAATACCGCAGCTGGGTATCTCCTACAACCAAAATCTTACCTGTGGGCAGGGACCTAGTGACTGCCCTATCTTACTTCTCTTGCATTTTCTTCATTTTTTTTTTTTCTTGTAAACCCATTTCTCATATAAAGTTAAGAGATTCTGTGGGGCACCCTGGAGTGAATGAATGTAGGCCACCATTTGTGTAAAAATGATCTTGCATCCTCTGTATTTTTCTCCCATGAAGAGTCAAGGCATGTTCTGACTCGTACAGCTCCCCTTACAAGGTGGACAAGACCATTGGTGTGCATAAATTGAATGGGACGAGTTTTTACTTAAAAACTCGCCTCACCATTCCACTCCCATGCAAGTGGAAAGTGAACCCTGGTAGAGCAAGCCCCCCCCCCTTTTTTAATGCCTACCTGCATGGTTGAGGCTGTCGGGAACCAAAGCACACAGTGGGTCCTGGGAATTGAACTCAAGACCACCTGGTCACAAGCTTGACACTGTATCCACTAGGCTACTGCATGGCCCCTACTTAGAAAACTAGTTGCCTAAAAAATTACCTAAATTTTGTAATGGTAAGAAAAATAGCCACCAACCCCTCCCTATCCTCCACATTCAACAGCTCCCTAAAATACACTGCCCACCTTCCACTTACTGCCTCTTCATTTATCACTTTTACATCTGTGCCTTTTAACTTTTCCTCTCTACTTTCCTCTTCCTTCCAAAATAACTTATAATTACTTTCGATTTTTTATGTCATACTCCTCCCAAATTCACATCTTTCCTTTATCTTTTGTATATATTGTCCTACTTTGCAATCAGTCTGTGAATGCTGACTTCTCTACCTGCTTCACTTCATCATCCCATCACTCACTACCCTTCCTTCTGCTCCCTCCCATCCTCTTTGTTCCACATAATCTTTGCACACCTTGTCACTCCCTCCTTGAAACACCCCAAGTAATTAAAATTATGTGAGCATGTAAAGCACCTGGGTTAGATAGGGAGGTACAGTAATAATAGACTGGCTAGTAAGGTTGTTTAATGTATGTCTAAGGGAGGATAGTGTCTCAGAGGACTGGAGGAGTGCCTACATAGTTCCATTTTACAAGAGAAACGGGGACAAATGTGTGTGGTAGTTTTAGAGGGATCAATTTGTTGAGTGTAGTTGGGAAGGTTTATGGGTTTCAACTGAGATGCTTAGGAGAGGAACAGTGTAGGTTTAGGAAAGGGGTCAGGGAGTTGTTATGTGTGAATATTTTCACACAGCCCAAAGGGATTTCTTCTTGTCTCAGGCATGATAGTGGGTAACCAAAAAAAAAAAAAAATCTACATTGGCCTGGGGTCCAGAGGCAGAGCCCCCCAGTAAGGTCAGGGGGCTGTGGGCCTAGGCTGAGTCTCTGGGCTGAATTGCTAATAAACAAATGCATGCAAGCTGTTCCATTGATGTTGCTATTGATATAATTTGGCCAAAATAAAATCTACCTCAGTCATCACCTTGCCATATGTACACATGGGCACCACACCACACAATGCTACACAAAACAAATCACTTGCGGGCCAGCACAAAATAACCACTTACACACAGGTACAGCCAACATACAAATCGCCCACAACTTCACATCAACCAAAAATTATTCGACCACAACAAAATCTTCTTTTTAACAAGATCATTTATTACAATCAGGAATTAATGACAAAAAATCAAGATCATTGTCAGGAAAAGAAAAAAAATTGTAATTCAGATTTAAATCAGAAGAATTTCATGCCTGTTGTCTTCCCTGTTTCTACATGAGGGGGGGCTGCCAATTAAGTGAAGCGGCCTTGCTGTGGATTGTGGATTGCCACATTGCTTCTGACCCATCATCCATGAGGAGCATAGATGAGAGGGAGAAAATGGTGGTGGATGTGAGCAAAATGGTTGGAAGTAGGTACATGCCTTTTGACTTGGCTACCTATGTTATATGGGGGAAAAAGCCCTTAGAATAGAGGAAAAATAAATATAATATTGCTGATAGACTTTAATAACATACAATATTCTATATTAGAACTTTCATTCCAGCTTTGATTTCCTCCAAACAGTTAACAATATAGCAAACAGCCACACTAATTGACATGCTGATGTCTGTTAGCATAAGTAGTCCAACTCTAAGAGAAACTGCAAACTATCTCTCTGCTGAGGCCATGTGCTTCAACAGGTTGCTGACAAGTTTCTCTAACTTTTTAAGTTCTTGTTGACTATCTGTTTTAAACTGAAGGCACTGCAAATAGAAGAAAAATATTTCAAGTGAAATTTGAAAGGATGAAAGGCTAGTGATTTTATGTCTTGTATCTCTGCCTGTTCTATCATAAAATAACAACTCAAAATATTTCCACATAAGAGTCTTATCTTAAAATCAAACATTGTCCTACACTCCTACCTAGTCTATCATCTACCACAATGTGGGGAGTAGGTTCCCAGTCAATGAAACCCAAGGTAACAACTGTTATTATCTACCATAACTTACTTAAAGTATTTTTGCATTAGAATATTGTCTATGTTCAAGGGTAAACAAACTACTTCAACTAGATATTTTCCCACATATTTCAACTAGATATTTTACTACATATTTCGCCCAGTCTTTTTGTATTGCATCCCAGACTGGACAATTATTGAAGAAGAAGAAGAAGAAGAAGAAGAAGAAGAAGAAGAAGAAGAAGAAGAAGAAGAAGAAGAAGAAGAAGAAAAGAAGAAGAAGAAGAAGAAGAAGAAGAAGAAGAAGAAGAAGAAGAAGAAGAAGAAGAAGAAGAAGAAGAAGAAGAAGAAGAAGAAGAAGAAGAAGAAGAAGAAGAAGAAGAAGAAGAAGAAGAAGAAGAAGAAGAAGAAGAAGGAAGAAGAAGGAAGAAGAAGGAAGAAGAAGAAGAAGAAGAAGAAGAAGAAGAAGAAGAAGAAGAAGAAGACGACACTTACCGAAAAGTCATCAGTGACCTTGACTTTGAGGCAACAGTTGGCATGGTCATATTTCATTGTGCAGCGTGTCTGGAAGCAAGGGAATACAGCAATTAAAACATTGGTTTTCAATATTCATTATAATCTTAGCTCCACTAGTTAGCACTTGCCACAACTTAATTTTACCATGCATTACTTTCCAAATTTAAGAGTAAAGATTATACAAGGACAGGAAGGTGACCTCCAAGACCAGCAGTAACAATTATTTGAATTATTACAATTTCCTTTTTTTATTTTTCACTCATTACCTGCTCTGTGAGATAGCACTATGCCTTTACTGTTATCATTCATTAGCTCCAGCACAGAACTGAACCAATACTTTCTCACCTCCAGATGCTAATCTTCTTGTCTACTTGTCCACCCAGCTACCATGCTCTTCATTATTGTTCTCAATTCTTTACTGTATTTTTTTACATTTTTATTTTTGTTGCTATACACATTGCTAGATGGCTAGGCATAGCTGAGAAACATCCTTGCCCCTTTCATGCCCATCATCCATGTCCCTTTCATTTCTTCCCATTTCAATAATGTGAAGACTACTTCATCATTTCCCCTGGCAATACTAGCAGTTCACCATCCAAATTCCACACTCATGGAACTGGTTGTCAAATTAATCTATACTGTACATCTAACAATGCAATCCCCATTACCCGAATTATTCAAAGTAAATCAAGAGAATTACACACATTAAAGAGCAGAAATCTGGCAGGGTTGATAAGGGATAACCTAACCTTGACAATCATAAAAGTAAGATTGTGGGGAGAGATATAATTGCTGAAGAACAAGGGTGGCATTTCACTACATGAAGAGATGAAAAAAATCAGTCTCTAATCCAGCCAAAATTAGAATCCACAGTAGTATTATGGTCCCCACATTAAGTAAATGATGCAAGATCAGACAATAGTGGCAAAAAACCATCCTTAAACTATTCCTTGGGAAATGAACAAATTACAAGTAAAAGAGGAGAAAGACATGGGAGTGTTGATAAAAGACGATATGTCACATGACAGACATATCAGCAAGATTGTGGGAGAGACATATGGACTACTGCAGAAGATTAAAATGGCCTTCCATTATATGGATAAAGAGATGATGAAAAAACTCATAAAAACTCTGATACGTCCAAGACTGGAATATGCATCAGTAGTATGGTCCCCACACAGAGTGAAGTATATCAGCAAGATTGAGAGCAGCAACCAAACTGGTCCCCAGCCTGGCAGATAAACTGTATGAAGAAAGATTTAAAGTACTAGGTATATCAACTTCGAAAGATTGAAGAGAAAGAGGTGACATGATTACAGTGTTCAGGTCACTAAAGGGGAGAGATTGCATTGATAGAAGAGATCCGATTAAAGATGGCAGGGCTTTAAGAGGTCATGGAAATAAATTAAGACCACATGTCAAAAGGATGTGAAGAAATACAGTTTTCCATGTTGATGTACAAATATGTGGAATAGCTTAGGTGATACAGCCCAAACTAACACAAGTTCAAATCTAAATATGATAATTGGAAATCAAAGATATAGATTAAGTTGGAACCTTACATTGGTCCTTTCCTGAATACTATAAGTAGGTAAATACAAAGGGAACCTGCAAAAATGATTCTCAGCATCATCAGAGGGACAATGATTGCAATGTTCAGATGATTGACGAGGGAAGATAGAGTTGACAGAGAAGATCTGATCTCTTGATCTGGGATAGGAGGAAAAAAAAAAAGGGATAGGAAAAAAAGTGAGGAAATACATTTTCCAAAAAGAAGTACAAACTCCTGGAATAGCCTAGCTAAAAGCAAAAAATGGAACCATACATGAACCTAAAACATGGTATGATAATAGATTAAGAGAGAAGACCCCTTGAGCATAGCTCCCTTCCTGTACACTTACAATTAGGCAAATAGACTGAAAGAATTGGGCCTACCATCACTGCAAAAAGAGAAGAACACAAGGTGATTTCATTGTAGTTTTCAGGCCATTAACTGGTATAGACAGTAGAAATATCCACTCCCATCCACCCTTTCATCCCTCTCATCTTAGCTCCTCATGGATGATGGATCATCCCTGTATCCTGCCCACTGCCCTGGGTTAGAAGCAGTGTAGCAAGACACAGGACATCCACTGCAAGGCTGCTTCACTTAATTGGCGACCCCACCTCTCCATTCCCTCATGCAGAAAGAGAATACGGGGAGAAAGCCCTAGGGGCTATGTCAAAATATCACTCACACATAACCATACCCTATTCCCCCCTAATTCCCTGTCTCCTCCCATCCTTACATCACAGCATCATAAATGCACAGCCAATCTCCACTCACCCCTAACTTCTGCCTTCTCCCTTCCTTGATCAAAGCCCCTTCCACCCCCATCCATCCATTTCATCCTATTCTGGTTGTACACTGGATTTTTAACTTGCTTGTGCAATAGCACTTTGGGATCTAGTCATGTCTATATAAAGCTGAGATAGGAAATTACACTACTGAACTGCATGCCTGATGGCAACATATTCTGCTTCACAAGTTTTTTTTTTAGATTTCCAAGATATAAGGGGGCCATGACTATTTAGTTCAAAACAATAACCTCATATACTATGTGTCATCAGAAGAACCCCAGTCAGAATCATAGTAATCAAACAGCCCCAACTCTGCTTTTGATTTACAAAATTCAAGGTCATGACCTAGTGTTCCCTTGATATACTTTAAACTCTTCAATATGAGTCAAATATTCATCTGCACGTTAGGCTGCCTGATATATGATAGTGCATCACAATACACACTTTATGAAATATAAAGCTACAGCTGTTATACTCATTCTCTTGCACCCAGAATGTTTATGACCACAGAAAATGTGGTCAACCCTTTCCACTGAATACAGGGGTCACTCATCTACATTTACAAAATAAATATAATCAGGACACCAATACTAGCATCTTTGTATACTCACTCGCATCTCATAATGCCTATGTGGGCATCATCATATTGTAGAGGTTAACCCCAAGCATACAATGATGCCAATGTCAGTGTCATGGGGTGTGAGTGGGTATATGAGGAAGCTGGTGTTGATGACCTGATTACTTTTATTTTGTACTTGTAGTTGAGTGACCCCCATATTCTGTGGTTATCAACATCCAGGGTGAAAGAGAATGAATATTACAGCTGTAACTTTATATCTTACAACATATGTATTGTGATGCCTCATCATACTTTGGGCAGCCTAACACTGTAAGTATTTGACTTGTATTGAAAAGATTAATGCATGTTTGGCTAAACCAAGGTGAGATACAGTGGGCTCATGACATAGACTGGGATAATTTTGTAACCAGAAAACATAAGTCAGTCCTGGTTGCAGTTGTAATATAAATCAAGCTCCATACTATTTCCCTATAAATTTTGGTACTGTCTAGTACAATGGATTCGTTACCTAATACCTTATTCATACGAAGGTCATATGGAATACATTTGGGTTTGCAGTCGACATACTGAAACATTCCAAAATTTTCTCACAATAACCTTTATGGTGCATTACTATGCATACAAACTAAATACCAAGGAAACATGACAATCTTCTTAAATCTTTCATTTTGAATTTCATACTAAGACTTAACATTAGAGAATTTAATTTCTCTGTATCACTAGCAGCTAATATAATCTACCCAAAATAATATTAGTACAAGAGTCTTTATCTGTCTTTTGGTACTGTCTAGTACACCGGATTTGTTACTTAATATTTTATTCATACGAAGGTCATATGGAATACATTTGGGTTTGCAGTCTGACATACTGAAACATTCCAAAATTTTCTCACAATAGCTTTTCTGGTGCATTACTATGCAATGATCAATGCATACAAACTAAATACCACGGAAACATGACAATCTTCTTAAATTTTTCATTTTGAATTTCATACTAAGACTTAACTATAGAGAATTTAATTTCTCTGTATCACTAGCAGCTAATATCATCTACCCATTAAAAAACTAGAAAAGCTACAAAGAGCAACAACCAAACTAGCACCAACTCTTTCTGAACTAACATACGAGCAAAGACTGTCCAAATTAGAACTACCAACATTGGAACAGAGAAAAGAAAGAGGCAACCTGCTGACTATCTACAGAATAATGAAAGGAATGGAAGTTTTAGATAGGGATGACTTGTTAATATGGGACAGCGGTAAAACGAGAGGACACAAAAAGAAACTAGAAAAAAAGATAGTTACAGAAGAAATTTAAAAAGGAACAGCTTCCCACACACAGTGATAGATACATGGAATAAATTAGACAATGAAACAGTGTGCAAACACTATACAAGATTTTAAGAAAAAACTTAAGGCTGAGAGATACAAAGACGGGTCACCACGAGCATAGCTCCCTTCCCGTATAATACAACTAGGTAAATACCCAAAATAATATTAATACAAGTCTTTATCTGTCTTTTGGTATGCACTGTGGTCAACTTGGGATTGTTCAAACCCTTGGACAGTTCAAGGGTTTGAACAAATTTCTGCCAATTTGCTTTAAACCATACAGAATAATTTACTGACTAGATTGTCTCCATTCTCATGAGTCTCAATAAATCCTGGCTGCTCTAGATAGATCAACATATTCTGATATGCTGTCTTTACATCCATCTCATGGAGTAATAAATTCTTTAATTATAAAGTTAAATTATTTGTGTCTACCTCTACAAGAAAGTGGTTTTACGAAACTTGAATTACATAATTCTCAGTGATGTCAGAAGCCCCGACAGCACCGTCTTCTTAATTAACCTATCTTCTTTGTTTTACTTTTCCTCTTGTTATATCTATTCTAATTTCTTTGTTATTCACTTATTATTTCTGCTGGTTTTATTTTCCTAAGCTTATCTATCTGATCAATTTAATCTAAAATTCCAAAATCGATATCTCTAATCATTTGTTTTGCATATGCATAAAAAAGGCCACTTAGTATTATTGTTAGAGAATCTAGCCCCATCTAGCTCCCCATGTACATTCTGTACATTAATTATACCATAGTTGCTGGGCAGTTATTGTAAGCTTTCTTTTCTTGTTTTTCTGAGTTCTATATGTTATCAATATATTTTCTGCCTCTTTTCTCCTATTTTGATCTCAATTGTGTATTTTCCTCACTATTCTTCATATTCATAATTCCTAAATTTGATATCAAATAGCATGCAGCACTTGACACAATCATGACAATGCATAAAGAATTAACACAACTGATGACGTCACTGCAGAGTAGATGGTGGCTGGGTTGGTTTTGGGAGAATGGCAGAAGCAAATGATGTTTTGGGGATAGAATCAGCAATTTCAAGTTGAAAATAATAATAATAAATAAATAAATAATAATACAATAAATAAATAAATATATATATATATATATATATATATATATATATAAATAATAATAATAATATTTTATTTAGGTATTGCCTTGGGAAGTACTAAACACAACATTACAAAGGATTACAAAGAAAGAGCATGGCCAAAATAAATAAATATATATATTCATACACACACACACATACTTGTCAAATTGACAGCGAAGATTGGAGATCCAGAAAAAAAAAAAACAATTTTTGTGGATTACAGCGATGAGGGAATACCTGTGTTGTATTAGTAGGGAAGGGGAAAGCTCATAGTGTAGTGGGCCGGTGAAGCAACAGGAGAAGGGGAGACATTACTGAGGAAAATGGAAGAAAATGAGGAAGGGGACGAACGGGCCCCGGACGTCAGAAGGGGTGTCAACAAAAGGTGTGCAGATGACACAGATGAGGTTGAACAGGTGAGCAGAGGTATTAAAAGTAGAAATATAGATAATAGCAGCTCCATGGAAACAGGAGATAACTACTTTTATGGGTATAATGAGGGTGGAGATGACAACCTCCCCCGACTAGTAAGTCTAGAGGAGAGGGAGAAAAAAAAAAAAAAAAAAAATGCATGGGAGGTTAGGTTTAACCAACTAACACTAGTTACACAAAGAGTTGATAAACTGGAAGAACTAAAGAAGGAGAATCAAAACCTAACTAAAGAAATAGAATTAAAAAGACAGTTAAGAGAAGTAAAGGATGAGAATGAGGAATTAAAGAGGAATAATAAAGAGAATAAAGAGTCCATAGCAAAAGAGGTAAGTGGTTGGAAAAAAGTCCAAGAGAACATCGAAGTTGAATTTAGAGATATAGTTAAACAACAGATGAAACAAAGGACACAGTTATTAAAGTGATAAGAGAGGAGAATATAGTAAGAGACTTAGCAGATAAAAAGAAATATATTATTATATTAGGAATGGAAGAGAAATATAATCCAAATAGGACTACAAGAATACAGAAGGAAAAAGTAAACAAGGTATTAAAAGTAGTTCAAGAAGATGAACAAGAAATAGAGAAAGAAATTGAAGAAATATATAGACTAGGGAAATACAATATAGACAAGACCAGACCAATTAAGGTTAAATTCAGGTCACAAACAACAGCAGAGAATATCTTAGCAAAAACAGGGAAACTAGCAAAAAGTGATCAGTATAAACAAGTATGGATAAAAAGAGAGATAAAGAGGAAGAGAAAACAAAAAGAATAGAAACTAAGGGAAAAACGAGGACAGAACAGAGTCAAAGAGAAATTCTATTGGATAGTGGATATGAATGTGAGGAAATAGTTCATAGTAGAGAAAAATGGAAGGGAAACAGAAAACAGGATGGAGGTAACAGAAAATTAAAAGTGTCTTTCACAAATATAGATGGCTTAATAACAGGCTTAAATGAGCTGAACAATTACCTGAAGGAAAAAGAACCGGACATAATGGGAACTGTGGAGACAAAATTGAAAGGTCCATTACCACCCAACAGTGTAGGACATGGCGCATATAATTATTGGACTGGAAACAGAGAAGTAAAACAAGGGGGTGGAGTTATGTTCCTGACTAAGAAGGATATAGATGTGAGGAATGTTACATATGGAAAGAACAGAGATGATTATGATGGAAATAGAGGACAGGGACAAGAAGAGCAGGAAGTTTGTGGTAAATTATATGCCTCCTAAAACAGCTTCGTGGGGAGAGAGAGAACACAAAAATATGTTAGAAGACACAAGGATAACACTAAATAAGATAATGGAAGATGGAGAAAGAATAGTTATAATGGGTGACTTTAATTGTAAAGAAATCTGCTGGGAAGAGATGACAGTGAAAGGTGAAGATGACCTATGGGGAAATGTACTATGGTACTTGATATGTTTATAGAACATACAATGACGCAATGAATACAAGAGAATACTAGGTATAGAAATGAGAAAGAACCATCAAGACTGGACCTAATAATCACATCACAATCTGAAATAGTGGACAAGATTGAATATAAGACACCAATAAGTAAAAGTGACCACATATTGGTTGAACTGGAACTAAATGAAGAAAAACACATGGAAAAAAAAAAAAAAAAAAAAAAAAAAAAATATAGAAAGGGAAGATTGATGTATGGAAATTTATTTCTTTTATAAAATAAGATTTTTTTTTTTAAAAGCAGAAAGGGAAAGGATACACAAGGAAGAAACAACAGTAGAAGAGAAATGGAATATTTTGACAAAAATTTATAAAGGAGTGGAAAAGTATGTTCTAAGACAAAAACAAGAAAAAGAAAATGTAAATTGTTGGTATAACAAAAGATGTAGGGAGTTAAAGACAAAAGGGATAAAGCTTGGATAAAATGGAAGACAAAAGACCTGAAAAATGGAAAACATATACTAGTTATAGAAATCAATACATGCAAGTGCGCGGAGAAGAAAAGAGAAAATACGAAAAGGATGTCATAGAAAAATGTAAAGACCAAACAAACTGAAAAACAAACAAGAATTAGTGAAACTACAAGGAGTTGAATACACAGAGGAAATAGAAATGGCAGAAATTATGAATAAGCATTTTAAATCAGTGTTTACGAGGGAGAACATACAACTTATAGATGTTGAGTTGGAGGAGAAAGTCCCCCCCTATGAAAAAGCTAGAAGTAACAAGGAAAGAAATAATGAATCACTTGAGTTATCTTGATGTCAGAAAATCGCATGGACCAGATAAAATGGCAAACTAGATTTTGAGAGAATGCAGGAACAAACTAACAGACAAAATACATAGTCTTGTAAGTAGTTCATTAAAAGAAGGAAAAGTTCCAGAAGATTGGAAAAGAGCAAATATTGTACCAATATATAAAGGAAGACCCTAACTTTAGACTGGTCTCTCTTACAAGTACAGTAACTAAAATTTGTGAAAGAATGATCAAAATTAGATGGGTAAGGCATTTGGAAAAAAAACAATGTACTAAATCCATGGCAATTTGGATTTAGACAAGGGCGATCATGCATCACAAACTTGATGTGTTTCTATTCAAGGCTAATAGATGTAATACAAGAAAGAGATGGATGGGCTGATTGTGCATTTCTAGACCTGAAAAAAGCTTTTGATAAGGTGCCATATAAGAAATTGCTAGAGAAATTAGAAACTGCAGGAGAAATACAGGGCAAACTGCTGAAGTGGATGGAAGACTACTTGCATGAAAGAAAAATGAGATTGGTGATAAGAGGCAAACATTCTAACTGGGATGAAGTGATTAGTGGAGTTCCACAAGGAAAAATTCTGGCTCCAATAATGTTTGCTATATATATTAATGATATGGATTAAGGAACTGAAAGATACATGAGCTTCTTTGAGGAAGATGCAAAATTGTTGAAAAAAGTGAACACTGTAGAAGATTGTGAATCACTGCTGAGTGGTCTCAATAAAGTATGGGAATGGAGTAGGAAGTGGAAGATGGAATTCAATATTAAGTGTAGCATAATGGAATTTGGAAGAAGCAAAAAAGGAATAGTGGGATCATATAAATTGGGAAAAGAAATAAAAAAAGTAGAAAATGAGAGGGACCTGGGAGTCATTATTATAAATAATATGTCCCCTGAATAACATATAAGCACAATTTATAATCTAATAAGAAAAATCAGTGGCATTTACATACTTGGACGAAGAAATGGTGAAGAAAATACTAGTCACTTTGATAAGACCAAAATTGGAGTATGCAGTGACGAAGTGGTCACCAAGTACAAAAAAATGTATAACAAAACTATAAAGAATACAAAGAGCAATTATGAAATTGGCACCAACACTCTCAAATCTATCATATGAAGAGAGACTGACAAAACTTGAGCTACAGACATTAGAGCAAAGAAGAAAGGAGACTTGATAACTATTTATAGAATCATGAAAGGCATAGAAATTACTGATAGAGAGGATCTAATAAAATGGCATAGTAGAGATACAAGAGGACACACAAAGAAAATCAAGAAAGACATTTATAGAAGAGACCTGAAAAATAACAGTTTTCCCCACAGGGTAATAGACATTTGGAACAAGTTAGATGAAAATGTGGTGTGTGCAAAAACGACACACGAATTTAAATATAGTGAATTTAAACATGGATGGGGTGGTGCGAGAGGTGAATGCTAGGGTAGTGAGTCAGGGATTGGAGATGGTTAAAGAAAATGGAGAAAAGTGGGAGGTGAGCCAGCTGTTGTTTGCGGACGACACTGCGCTTGTGGCAGGGTCAGAGGAGGGATTGAGGAAGCTTGTGGCAGAGTTTGGGAGAGTATGTGATAGAAGAAAGCTAAAGATAAATGTGGGTAAAAGTAAGGTGATGAGATGTACAAGGGGTGAAAGTGGCAGTAGATTGGAAGTGAACATTAAGGGAGAGCGACTGGAGGAAGTGGATAGTTTTAGATACTTGGGTGCAAGTGTAGCAGGAAAAGGTGGAGTGAAGGTGGAGGTAGAATGTAGATTGAGAGAAGCGAGTAAATGCCTTGGTGGTTTAAAGAGTGTAATGAGAAATAGACATTTGGGAATGGATGCGAAGAGGAGACTGTATGAAGGAGTGATTGTGCCAACAGCACTGTATGGGGCAGAAACGTGGAACATAAGAGAGGAAGAGAGAAGGAGTTTGAATGTGTTTGAGATGAGGTGTCTGAGAAGTATGGTGGGGGTTACTAGGCTAGACAGAGTGAGAAATGAGGAGGTGAGGAGGAGAACAGGGGTGAAAAAGGATTTGGGAGAGAGGGTTGATGAAAGGATATTAGGATGGTTTGGACACATGGAAAGAATGAGTGAAGAAAGACTAGTAAAAGAGGTATGGAAGGCAGATGTGGAGGGAGTGAACATGAGGGGACGTCCTAGGATGAGGTGGATGGATGGGGTGAAGGGGGCTTTGGGGAAGAGGGGAATGTCTGTTGAGGAAGGAAGGGAGAGGACGGAAGACAGAGGTGAGTGGAGAATGGTTGTATATGGATGATGTTGTGACTGCATGAGGAGGAATGGGCGGGGGGGTGGGGGGTGGGGTAGTATGTGTGAGTAAATTTTGACGCAGCCCGAAGGGATTTCTCCCCGTCCTCTCCTTATTAAAGGGGGACGGAGAGGGGGGGTCGCCGATTAAATGAAGCGGCCTTGCTGTGGATGTACTGTGTCTTGCGACACTGCTTCTGACCCAGGGCGGTGGGCAGGGTGCAGGGATGACCCGTCATCCAGGAGGTGCTCAGATGAGAGGAAGGGTGGGAGGGGTGTGGAGTGTATTTAGGGATGAAATGGGTGGGAGTGTTTTTATGCCTTTCCCTTTTTGGCTACCTCCCTTGAAAGGGGGAAAAAGCCTTGGTATATGTATGTATGTATGTATGTATATAAAACGAGATATGAAGACAGGTCATTACGAGCATAGCTCCCCTTCCCATAAAATACAACTAGGTAAATATACACATAAATATATCAAATATAAATAAGTAAATAATGATGAATAATAAACAAACATAAATAAATAATAATTGGGGGATTCTCTGTGAGATTGACTCGAAATTCAAATTAACACCCTCATCTCTCAGATTTTGCTGAAATTTGGTTTATACATAGTTTTAGGGCCCTAAACACATTTCTGAAATTTAAAGGTCAATTCGAACAACCATTCATGAGATATGACTTCAGATATTTTGAGGTCATATGAGAGGTCCCTAACATTTGGTGACCAATAACTACATACATACATATACCAAGGCTTTTTCCCCCTTACAAGGGAGGTAGCCAAAAAGGAAAAGGCATAAAATCATTCCCACCCATTCCATCCCTGAATACACTCCACACCCCTCCACCCTCCCTCTCATCTTAGCACCTCCTGGATGACTGGTCATCCCTGCACCTTGTCCACTGCCCTGGGTCAGAAGCATCATCCCTGCACCTTGTCCACTGCCCTGGGTCAGAAGCAGTGTTGCAATAACTTGGGTGATGTCAGTTATATAAATGTATATATATTTAGAATAAGAAGACAAGGAATCCACATGTCAGTTTTAGAACTCTAGAGAAAAAAAAAAAAAAGGGAGGGCAAGGGAATATATATATATATATATATATATATATATATATATATATATATATATATATATATATATATATATATATATGAGAAAAATGGAGGCATTAGCTTGGGCTATTAGAATCAGTAAGAAAAAAAAAAAAAAAAAAAAAAAAAAAAAAAACCTATAATTAACACGCGAGTTATGTTTCCATCAATTGTCACCTATACATATTTTTCACATTCAAGCTCCTAATCTAATTATCTTTAATAAAGAAATAAAAGCACATCTCTAGGCTATTATAAACAGCCATATAAAAGTTACCTTGGTAATTTTTATATAATTAACTTATAAGTAAACACCATGTATTTACAAATTGTTTGTCAATACATAAGAATGCTGAACGATATGGCGATTTTTGCAACATGTTTCTATTTGTACAGAATCAGCACAGATAGTTGTAGTTTAGGTCTACAAGTTAGTACAGGTTCAGCCAGAAGTGTGTGTGGTTGGTTATGGTTTTCTAATGAGCCTCACAGAATATCAAGAATTAAAATAGTCTATAATTGTATTCTAAAATGTGTCATCTTCTTGTATATTTTTTATTTACAGATTTACAGAAATTACTCGGTGATATCTACATCTTGGCTTAATTATTAAGCCTTTTCAGCAAAATACTATGGTTCAGCACTTGAAATACTGCCAAGACCCTACTAAAAAGCATACAAAGTGCATAACAATCAATCTTATAAAAGTGACTGATGTGCTTATTAGAAAAGTGTGATGGAAGATTGTAATAAAGACTCATTATTGCATGTGAACTGTTGGACACTAATGATGAATAACCCTTCAATACTTAGAACTATTGAAAACAATGAAACTGAGCAACATTTATTTGAATCATCTTCAAGCAGTAATTTGAGTGACATAATATCTTCAAATCGAGATCTGTATGGTGAATACTTGGTTGAAGAAAATCCTTCAACTTCAACTGAACCAGTTTTAGCACTTCTGGACCAAACGCCAGTAAAAAAAAAAAAAGTGAATGATAAGATTATTTAGTTTTGTTTGATTTATATGGTGTACAATTTTTCTTGCTAGATGTATTGCTTAGACACTTTTTAATAAAATAATGCAAATAGAAATCCTAATTATTATGCAATGTGATAAAAAGGCCTATAAAAATATCGGTAACAGACAAACTTTTCCTTTGCCGATCTTCAGCTGTTCTTGTAAGAATATATTGGCTGTGACATCAATACTGCTGTTTACATTTTGATGCATGTCATATGTGTGCACTATATAATGCAGTGCTGCACTGTCAACTTGATCAGTGATGTTATTCGTGTGTTAGCAATGTTTTCATCAAGTATTTAGTTCAAAAATGGTTGTGTCACCACAAATTGCAACAGTGATTCAACAAAACTTTCTGCTGCGGCTGGACTTCATTTTCATTCCTTTCTAAAAGACCCTGTTCGCAAAAAGGACTGGATCACTCAGTGCAGACGGCATGAGTCACGGAAGCCTGGTTTGAAAGCAAAACTCTGTTTAAAACATTAAAAAAACAGTACATTTGGAACCCTGGCTTTGGCGAGTCACTAGGAATTAGCATGAAGCTCATTCCAAAAGATGCAACACCAACAATTTTTGTTATTGACAAGACCCCAGGTTTGGCAAGCAAATACCATCAAAGGAGCACTGCTATTGAAGAAAGACAATGCCTGGAGGTAGGTGTATCAGTCTGTATCATGTGCAGAACCCTTACATGGCTAAGTGCCACCCTGGGGCAAAGTTCTCAGTGCCTCACCTCCGCTATCACCATTTCCCACCTCCATCCCTTACAGCCTGTTTTAGCTACTGGCTTAAAATATTTCACATTCTGTTGATTCTAATACAAAAATCGTCAATTACAGTAAAATATGCAGGGTTCCTTTGACTTTTTTTTTTATTATTATTATAATTATTTTGTCAGCCTTGAGGGTGGCATGTCCAGACTAGAATTGCCACCCCTTAAATGTGTCGCCCCAGGGCATATGCAACCCCCAACCCCATGTGAGGCCCCTGCGCCATCATCAGTTTGCATACAATAAAAATATCCCTGATATTTAGGGGACTCTTTTTTTAAGACAAATTTGAAAATAGTTCTTTCTATACATATTAAATGCCCAGCACATTTTGAAACTTGAAAATAAAAACAATTGTTTACAATTTTCATGGTAATCTTATAGTACTTATTTTTCATTTTCATTTTACTGTTATATTACCATATCATAATCCTCATCACATATGTATTGCGACTGAATTGTGATAAGCCAAGTTAAATTATCTTGTGGGCCAGACATAGGTTATTTTTTAGAAGTGCACACCTATGTGATATAGCATTAGAAAATTATCATTCTTGTTAATCATAATATATAACGTAATATATGTTCTTCTTGGCAGAAATAACAAAATACCTTGTTAAAGCAAATATACTACAGAATGAAATTGTGAGCACAGCATCGAGATGCCATGTTGTCATCTGTCCAGTCCAGTCAGTGTCAGTAAGACAATAGTTTTCACATTGAGCAGTGGGTGTTCTCCAACTCCAAGTGATATTAATAAGTGCTGTTACAAAGACAATAGAGCTTGCTTCAAGCTACGCAATAACTCTAATCCCCACAGTCCGGTGAAGTAATCTGGCCATCAGCATCCGTGATGACGACCCAGATGATCTTTAGAATTACAGGTACCACATTATGGAAAGAATGAGTGAAGAAAGACTAGTGAAAGAGGTGTAGAAGGCAGATGTGGAAGGAGTGATCATGAGGGGACAACCTAGGATGAGATGGATGGGGTAAAAGGGGCATTGGGGAAGAGGAGAATGTCTGTTGAGGAAGAACAGGAGAGGACAGAAGACAGGGGTGAATGGAGAATGGTTGTATATGGATGATGTTGTGATGTATGAGGTGGAATGGATGGGGGATAGGGGATGAGGGAGTATGTGTGAGAAAATTTTACACAGCCTGAAGGGATTTCTCCTTGAATTCTCCTTTTCTGCATGAGGGAACAGAGAGTGGACTTGCTGTGTTTTGCGACGCTGCTTCTGACCCAGGGCAGTGTGGTGTATCATCCACCCACCGCCTTTGTTCGTTAGTATATAAATTTTAGCAACTTTTTTGTTATTAATTTCCAAGAAAAATGCATATTACATTGATGTATTATAATTTACAAAAATTTAAATTTTCTACTGCTATATCACATAGAAGTGCACTTCTAAAAATTTACTCTTGGGATCTAAATCAAATGTCTTGGGCTTGTTTAAAATAAAGAAGTGTTTCATTTACTTGTGTGCATGACCACATAAATCACACATACACATCACAATCAGAGAAATTCTTTTTTTTTCAGTAATCGAAACTACACACCCACACTCAGGTGATTAATTTTCTTTTTTTAACATTTGGTCTGACAATTATCCCTACCGCCAGACCAAGCATCTACTAGTATTACAAAATTAGTCATCATATTTTGTCTACTGTATGTTTATTTGGTCACCAAGCATGTGCACATGCCTATTGCCCATGTCCCTTGTAATAATCAATGAACATGAGCATGTGGTGGCCTGGAAGCATAACCTATGGTCAATGGTCACCAGATTGTATTTCCTCTTTTGCTATAAATAAAATGTTATCATCTACACTAATGGTGGACAAAAGACACCAAGATCCACACAACGCCGGGCACATGACCTGAGCCACCAAGATCCACACATGTACGCCGGACTAGTGACCTGAGCCCCCGTCCCTTCTAGCTTACCTCACAAGAGAATGGAAGCTAGCTAACGTTACTCCCATATTCAAAAAAGGTGACAAAAAGAAACCAAATAACTATAGGCCTATAAGTTTGACTTCGATCATGGGAAAAATAATGGAAACTATCATCAGAGATGCTATCGAACATCATTTAGAAAGTAACCGTTTGATAAATGATAGCCAGCATGGTTTCAGACGGAAACGTTCTTGCGTGACTAACTTACTCGAATTCTACAACACGGTTATCTCGAATTATGACAAAAGAAACAATATAGATTTAGTATATCTAGACTTTGCAAAAGCTTTTGATACCGTCCCACACGAAAGACTACTTACTAAATTAGCTTTGCATGGAATAAGTGGTAGCCTATTAGGTTGGACTAGTAATTGGTTGAATGGTCGAAAACAGAGAGTTGTTTTAAATGGAAAAACTTCTGGATGGAAAAGTGTTGCAAGTGGAGTTCCTCAGGGTTCCGTTCTTGGGCCACTTCTATTCATAGTATATATAAATGATATAGACCATGGACTAAAATCTACTGTTTCCAAATTTGCTGATGAAACAAAACTGTGCGGAGTGGCAAATGATCACGCAAACCAATTAGATATTCAAGAAGATTTAGATAAATTACAGCAATGGTCTGAAAAGTGGCTAATGAAATTTAACACAAGTAAATGCAAGGTAATGTACGATTACAAGTTATTTGGAAATTCCTCAACAAAAGTGGATAGTGAAAAAGATCTCGGCGTAATTATCAGTAGCGACCTCAAATCATCCAAGCAGTGTATTTCAGCCTCTGAGAAAGCAAATAAGATTCTAGGACTGATTGCGCGATCTTTTGATTTCAAAAGTCCATCACTCATTAACAAGCTACATAAATCGTTAGTCCGTCCACATTTGGAATATGCTGTTTCCATATGGTCACTGAATCTCATTAAAGACATTGACAGACTGGAAAAAGTACAACGGCGAGCCACAAAACTGATTCCAAATATCAAAAATAAATCATACGAAAATCGACTAAAACATATGAATCTGTTTTCCCTAAAAAAAGTGTAGACTCAGAGGTGACTTGATACAGGTCTTTAAATTTCTAAGGGGAATTGACAACATCAAAAGTGACCAAATTTTTACATTGAATGATAACACTGGGTAACAGCCAAAAAATTGTCAGGGGTTTCTCAGCTGATTTAGACTAATTTTGGTGTTCTAAGTCCGAATATCACATTGGTTTTGCTCAATCTGGTCAACTTTTTGAGATACAGCCATAGGCCTACCTGACGAGCTATACATATGATAATTTGAAGAGTTTTGAGTTCAATCCTATTTTTCTTGAAGAATATAGCGAATTATTCATATATAAATGGTTGCTTCTGGTGTGTTTCTGTTTGAAATTGACTAATTGACTTATTTCTTTCTTTTCAGGGTATTGATATGGCTTCGGCGCGACGGCCATGCAGGAATAATCCTGACATTTTCTGCTACATTTGCGGAGAATACACGCTGTCAATGCACAGGAAGAGCATCACAAGCTTTGTGAAGCGTGCATACCAGGCTTACTTTCAAGTCAAGCTGGGTGACCAAGATAAGTCCTGGGCACCGCACACGGTGTGCATGATGTGCGTGGAATACCTCCGGCAGTGGACGAAGGGCACGAAAACTTCACTGAAGTTTGGGATTCCGATGGTTTGGAGGGAGCCGTCTGACCATGAATCGGATTGTTACTTCTGCGCCATCAATACTACTGGCATCAACCGGAAGAATCGGAGCAGCCTCCAGTACCCCGACCTTCCATCTGCCCGCCGTCCAGTTGCTCACTGTGAAGAACTTCCTGTACCAGTGTGCAGAGAGCTTCCTGACAGCGACGACGAGGCCACCACTGCATATGAGGGAGGAGATACAGAAGAAGAGTATGAAACACAAGATGGTCCGCAGCCCTTTTCACAATGTGAGCTTAATGATCTGGTTCGGGACCTCAGCTTGTCGAAGACTTCCGCCGAGCTGTTGGCCTCCAGACTCAAAGAGAAAAATCTACTCGGCGAGGACGCGCGTATCACGTTCTTTCGTAGAAGGCATCAGGACTACATGGGCTACTTCTGCCAGGAGGAAGACCTCGTGTACTGCCGAGATGTCGCCGGTCTTCTTGTTAAACTCGGCGCTCCTCAATATGATCCGAGAGATTGGCGACTCTTCATAGACAGTAGCAAGCGCTCTTTGAAGAGTGTGCTCATCCACAACGGGAACGAGTTCGCCTCAATTCCTCTTGCGCACTCCACAACTCTCAAAGAGAAATATGAAGCAGTCAAGTACGTGCTCGACAAAATCCAATATGAGCAGCACCAATGGCTCATCTGCGTCGACCTTAAGATGGTGAACTTTCTACTTGGTCAGCAGTCCGGGTACACAAAGTACCCATGCTTTATATGTAAGTGGGACAGTCGAGACAGAGCCCAGCACTATGTGAAGAAAGAGTGGCTGGCACGAGAGCAGTTAGTACCTGGGGCGAGCAACATCATAAACGAACCTCTTGTTGACCGGGAAAAGATTTTGTTCCCACCGCTTCACATCAAGCTTGGGTTAATGAAACAGTTCACGTGCGCTCTGGACAAGGATGGGAGGTGCTTCAACTACCTGTGGCGAGCCGGCATTTTCGATGGCCCACAGATACGGCAGCTCATCAAGGACACAGAGTTCGAAAACTCCATGAACACGCTAGAGTGCGCCGCCTGGAGGTCGTTTGTGCAGGTGGTGAACAACTTCCTGGGGAACAAGAAGGCAGCAAACCACGCCACACTCATCAACAGCATGATAAAGAACTTCCAAAACCTCGGGTGTTTGATGAGTATAAAGATGCATTTCCTGTTCTCACACATGGAGAAGTTTCCTGAAAACCTTGGTGCGGTCAGCGACGAGCAGGGAGAAAGGTTCCATCAGGACATGCGTCAAATGGAGGAGAGGTACCAGGGGAGGTGGGACGCAGTCATGCTCGCGGACTACTGCTGGTCGCTGAAGAGAGACAACCCAGCAGCTGCTCACACACGGAATTCGAGGAAATGGCGATTTACGCCGTGAACTCCGAACTTTTGTGTCACGTAACGCTCATGTACATGTATTAAGCTTATCAAATGTAATCGAGTATATAAAAAATGAATGAATTAGGATACGTTGACTTTTACTTCCCCAGGAAAACGGAAAAACCGAATTTTTATGATCCGCAGAAATTGGGTTTTTGGACGAAAAATCGTTTTTTTCTTAAATGTCTGTAGCGAACAATCCTGACCTGATTGAGAAAAACCAAGGGCATTTTCGGACTCAGAGCATCACAATTAGTCTAATTCCGCTGGAAAACCCTGGACGATTTAAAAAACAAAAACTTTTGTTACCCAGTGTAATCAGACAAGAAACAATGGTCTCAAACTGTCCGGAAATAGATTCAATTTGGAAGTAGGTAGAAACAACTTTGACCAACCGTGTAGTTAATGAATGGAATAAACTTCCTGCACAGGTAGTGCAATGTAGTTCAGTTCAAAGCTTTAAGAATCATTTAGATAAATACCTAAGTAAGATGCTGTAATGATTATAATTTATCTTATATTATTTGTTTTTTGTTTTGTTATCATTTGTCTGTCTGATTTTCATTTATTATTAGTTATATGTCAATTAATTATTATTTACTATTTACCTGTTTGTTTATTATTTAACTATACCTATGCATCTATTTATGTATTTTATTTGTTATTTACATTATCATAGTTTTTATTATTTTAGTATTAATATGATTTTTTTTTCGCATCCGACCTAGATATGGATCAAAAGGTCTCCTGTCGGCATGCTCCGCCTTTGTAATCCTTTGTAAAACTGTTCTCTACTCTGTAATTCATATCTGCTGAAGAGGATCACACCAAGTGATCGAAATATACAGATCTCTATATCTTCGCTTATTCTTCTCCGAAAGTGGGTCATCAGTATTATAATACACCTAAATGATATTGAAAGCAGCTCTAGCAGGCGCTCAATCAAGCACATATAATCTCATGTTGTTGGTCTATACACTGACCAGTTACATATTAGGTGACATCTATGATGGTGAAACACATGTACAAATATCTATGTACACATGATTATGATGATTATGTTATGTACGTTACATCACATCACGCAAAGTAGCTCATGCTTGCCTGCTGCATGCATGTGTTAAAATGTTACTGATCAGCAAAATATTTGACCACTTGATAGCTGCAATCTAAAAGCAGGCTGTTCTGGATCCCAGCTCTCCAGCTGCTGCGTGCTCTGTGCAGCGCATGTTCAATGGGGGCGATTTCATTTGAGCATATTTATTTAAAGCATATACTTCATATTTTCATATTGAAATGGGAAAATATGAAATGGTAATGACTATTTCACATAATTCATAATCTTTTTCATCACACTAAACCAATACTTTGGCAGTTAAGATTAAGCCCATTTTTGGCTAGTATGCCGTGATTTTGGCTAGCAGGCTACCATTAATTTCGAACCCTACCCTGCATACATTTTTTGGTTAAGAACTTAAGACTTAAGTAGGTTAGAATGAAAAAATAGTGAATGCTCTCAACAAAAATGGCACTTCAGTGCAGCAGTGGGAAGATTGCTGGAATTATTTTCTCACAATCTCTTAGATTTAATATTAATTTCCACTAGAAATGTTACTAAGTTGTTGAGGTTGTGCTATAAAATCTAAATACAAAAAATATACAATCTATTGTATGAGCTAGTGAGACACAAATTCCTTTGCTTTTAGCAAGGTTTTTTGTTATTAATTTCTGCCATGAAAAACTTATATTACATTGTTGCATTAAATTTAAATAAATATTTAATTTTCAATTGCTATATTGATATTCATATTGCATAGCCTGACTACTAATAAAAATACCCCTGCTACCATTCAGAGAAGGTTCCCCTGACACACCCTTTGCTATTGGAAAAAAAGAATACGGTATTCACCTGTATATTTCCCCTCTCACTCCTAAATTCCAAATTTGCTACAAGTTGGCCGTGGACAGTTTACAGTTACAGTATCGAACGTCTCTCGACAATCAAGATACACAAATAAATTAAACAAACACCAACGATCTGGGTTAAGTTAAGACAGAGTAATAACACTAATAACATATGTCTCCACCAACACTATTCCCTCAAAGTTATCATGAAGTCGAAATAACAGTCAAAATCGAGCAAGAAAAGTGTTTGTAATGGGGGTCATCACGATATGGTTCGAGCTGTTAAGTTTAAAAACAAAACTCAAACTCGTCACTTTTTGTTCGAAAAAGGATAAAACTTACTTTTGAGTTAAACAGTTTCTTTGTACTTACTCTGTCTGGTGAACTGAGATATAACCTCTCCGCTGCCTTCTCAAAATCTTCAAAATTTTCTAAATAGACCATCACCTCAGGATCTTGAAACTCCGACTCCTTTCATCAATGGAAACAGGAGATGAAGATATATTTGAGTGATTTATATATCAAATTTAAATAAATAGTTAACAATTTTATTCCACGTCTAAATGAGAGGAATAGTAATACTTTTCTCACTGAAAAAATAAATTAACTATATAATATAGTATAATTTTGCTACAAATAGACAACAAGAAATCTTGTGATTCTAAACATCAATGTTTACATACACCAACGTGTAACTTGTGTATTTATCCTAAAGGCCTGTACAGGTGAAAAGAATATGCACACAAGGACAATATTATTATGAATCTGTGAAGGCAGACAAAATAATTATTTATAATAATCAAGAGCGGAAAATATACAATTTGTAATGACACCAGGGGTCCACAATACGCAGACTGGTAATAATACCACAGGTAAAAAAGTCATGGGTAAAACCACAATTTTGGATGGGAGAAAAAAATTCACATTTAGTGTATGGTGACCGATAAAAAAGTCACATTTTTTGATACATGACTTGTACATATAGACACTATTAATAAAAAGTCACATACCTAACTCGGTCAGTTATTGATTGTACATTACATGTATATTCCATGTTTTTTCGTATTGATGATTTAGATGGTTATTCCAGTCAAGCAAACCACACGTGGCGATGGTGTTATGACAGTTACACATAGTGTCGATAAGTTAATCAAACAAAAATATTAAAGTCATTCTTTTATTTATATTAAGAGTTGTATTCTTGTTAATCAGACGAAACAACATGAAGAAACTCCGCCACAGTCTTCTTGTTCTTTCGCCGAGCCAAGGTCTAAATAAACAGGTCAGACCGGTTGAATTATTGTGCGCAGCTTCTGACGTCATTAGGCTGGGTCCGTTTTCTCTTTGTGAAACACTGAAGAAAACTGTGAAACGCCAAGACAGGAACTATAATATTTTATATTATATATATATATATATATATATATATCATATATATATATTCATATATATAGACAGGAACTATAATATTTTATATATGTTTATATATATATTTTATATAATATTTGTCAGAATATAACTAATTGCGTGGAGCGGTGCAAGCGAAGGCAACAACATACCCGAACGACGCACCAGCTTCAACTGACAGCTATAGGACCCGCGAACCCCACTTTGAACAGCCAGGTGACGTTCACGGGCCCGCTGCGCCAACTCCCTCGAAATTCGGTCGGAAGTGGTTAGACCTGTTATTCCTTAGATCTTGCGCCGAGCAACACACAAGTTGCATAGGCGTTCCTGTAGCCAAACATAGCGTCCACGAACTCGTCTTTGAGGGGGAGTAGCCAACAGTATCCTGTCGGATAAGGGTGGTCACTGTTGCTTCTTCGCGTTGATACCAATCAATGATGCGCCAAAGTGAAAGATGGTAGTGACCTACGAGGCTGAAGAATTAATATTCCATCCTTCGCAGATGTTGTTGGTGCGGGCATTGTTGTGTACAGTGGCGTCATGCACATTCCATAGGTGGGGGCAAACATAGGTGGAATGTGACGCATTCTCAGAGGCATCAGGGCATCACTGGATATGGGAACTTGTTGCTGAATCAGGCGAAAGGAGCCACTAACATAAGTAGCCTACGATCGAAGTACATGAGCAACTCTTTGGCTTCAGGTGGATAGTTTGGAATGGCGGTTTTGAGGTATCTCATACCTTCGTCAACGTCTTCTAGGGGGAGAAAAGCTAGAGAACCAAGCATGTCACAAAACAAACGTAGCTCAGCATTGATATTAAACATTGTTCCCAAACCCAGTTCTTGGATTTTACGCCAAGCGAACTGCGTAAGATGATAAAAGCAACCTTTGTTCTCTGTCGCGGCCAAACAGTGCAAGAACGCACCTCATTATATCTTCAGTCAGTCACCACGGTTTGCACACTTGTCAAATATAACCTGAAAGAGTCTTGTTTGGAAGAAGTGCGTACACGGAAGTAACAGCTGTATCCCCAAAAGGCACACGAATGGCATGTTTGAAAATGTTTGGAGCCATTGGAAATTTGCCATCCATATATAGAGTATCGGCACCAGCAAGAAGCCTGAGTCCATCACTGGTACCAAACACTATAATTAGGTTGATTACATTTGGTCCGTTATCATAAAGTAAAAATTCCTCGGAGTTAGGGCCAACTGTCTGAACAAGCTCAGCAGGAAATTCACCTATAGATCTTTTAGCAGATGTGGTGCAGGAGTACGCCGTTGGTTGCGAAGAGTACGTTTGCAAATGTCAGCAGAGGGTCTAAGTGAGCGCACGTCATCATCACACTGGCTCACACCATGCATGACTAAAGATCTGAGCTGGCTTTTCTCGAGTGTTGGCAGCTTGGTCCTTCATCCAGTTGCGTACTTTGGCAATTACGGTCTCATCTGGGGCACGGTTGTGAGGCTGATCTACAGCTGCATTTTCTGTATGTAGGTCTGTTGTTGTAGTGCCTCGACAGTGACCACTACATCTTTTAACACACTTCCACCACACCTTGGTTTTATGAGTGGATTGCTTGGTATACTTGTACCCACTGAAGCAGATTTTTTAATTCCGCCTATTATTTTGAATAGTTTGCAAGGCAGAAAGCTATTTCTTAACATTATTCACTGTACCCAAGTATTGTTCATCCACAACAGCACTTAGCTTCTAAATATCTTATCCACGCTATTCTCAGAGAGGCTTTCATTCTATAGAGAAGAACGAGATTACATACTGCTCGTAGACAGGCTGTGGAGAGGAACGAGGACCTGTCGTCATATTGACCTTAGCTGACATACTTTATTACTATTTTTTTTTTTACCAAAATCTACAAATACTTTGTTCTATTTCATATTTTTAGCAAGAGTAACAGATTTAACATCAGTCCTACATATTCTTTTACTGAGAATTAAAAAAGAAAAAAGATTCAACAAATAACTTTTTTCCGTGACGTTATCACCTGTGGCATTTTTTACGGAATTATGACGTCATGCACATGATATTAATCTAGAAATAATGCCAACATAAACCAGAGTATTATTGAGTATAGGCGTTATCACACTCGGCTATTTTTTTTTAACAGATTTGTAGCTCGCAGGTTTCAGGAAGGAATCTGATATGTATATATATATATACATATATATATATATATATATATATATATATATATATATATATATATTGATAAATTGTTTAAGACAAATGAGAGAGTGATAGGTGGGGAAGGGTAAACGAAGATGGGCTAAGAATACATTTATTGTTCTTACGTTTCGGTTATTATAACCTTCCTCAGAGAACTTGTTACAGAACATCTTGGTCACAACATTTATAACCGTAGTGGGGGAACTTGTGAAGCTTCGAGTGTCAGGTTTTTTCTAGCGCATTAATTATTAAGAGACTGGCTGCTTTAGATAGGCACATAAATCCTTCTCTGTCGTTATTATTCTCTTGGACATTTATATGTGCAGCTTCAACTGTCTTTCTCATCTTCTTTTGTAATCCTTTGTGTAAAATTTCAACTTTACTCCATTCGGGAAGGTTGTTGCATATTTCGAGGTGGCGGACCAGGGAGTTGGACGTTCTGTGTGCAAATCATTCCTATGTTCGTTCATCCTCTTTTCGATTCCTCGACCTGATTCACCGATGTAAGCCGAAGGGCAGCCACTACATGGAATGCGGTAGATCACACTGAGGTCGTTGTTGTCATTAGTGTGGTTGTTAAACATTTTACTTATTTTATTGCATGATACCTTGGCGATGTTTATGCCACCTTTCAGTAAATATCTATCAATAATTTCGGTTTTATCAGAATTAGGTACAGTAATGAAATGCGGTGTGACTAGGTTTTTTGTTACTGTATCAAATGACCATACAGTAACAAAGCCTGGACCAGATGGAAAAAAGACAGAAGACCTGAAAAATGGAAAATATATACCGGTTATAGAAATGAATATGTACAAACGTGCAGAGAGGAAAAGAGAAAATATGAAAAAGACGTCATAGAAAAATGTAAAGATCAACCAAAACTATTCTACAGATTTGTAAACAATAAACTGAAAAACAAACAGGACTTGGAGAAATTAAGACAAGGGGGAGTTGAATACACTGAGGAAATGGAAATGGCGGAAATTATGAACAAACATTTTAAATCAGTGTTTACAAGGGAGAACATACAACCTGAAGAGATTGAATGGAAAGAGAAAGTCCCCCCTATAGAAGAAATAGAAGTATCAAAGAATGAAATATTGATACACTTGAGTAATCTTGATGTCAGAAAATCGCATGGACCAGATGAAATAGCAAACTGGATTCTGAAAGAATGCAGGAATGAACTGGCAGACAAAATACATAGCATAATAAGCAGTTCCTTGAAAGAGGGAAAAGTTCCAGAAGATTGGAAAAAAGCAAATATAGTACCTATATATAAAGGAGGAAATAAAGAAGAACCTACCAGCTATAGACCAGTCTCTCTGACAAGTACAATAGCAAAAATTTGTGAGAGAATTATCAAAAGTAGATGGGTAAGATATTTAGAAAAAAATAAAGTGTTAAATCCAAGGCAATTTGGATTCAGACAAGGACGATCATGCGTCACCAATTTAATATGTTTCTATTCAAGGCTAATAGATATAATACAAGAAAGAGATGGATGGGCGTGCATTTTTAGATCTAAAGAAAGCTTTTGACAAAGTACCACATAAGAAGTTGCTTAAGAAATTAGAAACTGAAGGAGGAATACAGGGCAAACTACTAAATTGGATGGAGGACTTTTTGCAAGAAAGAAAAATGAGAGTAGTGATAAGAAATCAGCACTCAAAATGGGATGAAGTAATAAGCGGTGTTCCGCAGGGAACAGTTCTGGCCCCAATAATGTTTGCTATATATATTAATGATATGGATGAAGGAATAGAAAGCTATATGAGCTTCTTTGCAGATGATGCAAAACTACTGAAAAGAGTGAAAACTGAAGAAGATTGTGAATCACTACAGAGAGATCTAAATAAAGTACAGGAATGGAGTAGGAAGTGGGAGATGGAGTTCAATACAAAAAAGTGTAGTATAATGGAATTTGGAAAAAGCAAAAACAGAATAACAGGAGCATATAAATTGGGAGAAGAAGGAATAAAAAAAGTAGAAAATGAGAAGGACCTGGGAGTCATTGTTATGAATAATATGTCACCTGAGAAACATATAGATAAGATTTTTGGAGAAACTTATAATCTAATAAGAACAATCAAAGTTGCATTTACATACCTGGATGAAGAAATGGCGAAGAAAATCCTAATCACCCTGATAAGACCAAGATTGGAATATGCAGCAACGATATGGTCACCAAGTACAAAAAAATGCATAAAAAAACTTGAAAGAATACAAAGAGCAATTACAAAATTGGCGCCAACACTCTCAAAACTATCATATGAAGAGAGACTAGAAAAACTTGAACTACAGACACTAGAGCAAAGAAGAGAGAGAGGAGATTTGATAGCTATTTACAGAATCATGAAAGGCATAGAAATTACTGACAGAGAGAATCTGATAAAATGGGATGACAGAAATACTAGAGGACACGGAAAGAAAATAAAAAAAGACAGCTATAGAAGAGATTTGAAAAAGAACAGCTTTCCTCACCGAGTAATAGACAGTTGGAACAAGTTAGATGAGAAAGTGGTGTGTGCAAAAACAATACATGAATTTAAAAATAGTTTAGATAAAATGAGATATGAAGACGGGATCCCACGAGCATAGCTCCCCTTCCCGTAAAATACAACTAGGTAAATACACACACACACACACACACACACACACACACACACACACACACACACACACACACACACACATGACAGTCGAAATGACAGCGAAGATTGGACTCCTGAAAAAAAAATACAATTTTTGTGGATCTCAGCGACGAGGGAGTACCTGTGTTGTATTAGCAGGGAAAGGGAAAGTTCGTGGCGTAGTGGGAAGGCGGGGAAAAAAAGGAGAAGGGGAGGGATTACTGAGGAAAATTTAAGGAAATGAGGAAGGGGCTGAACGGGCCCCAGAAGTCAAAAGGAATGTCAACAAGAGATGCGCAGACGACAGAGGTGAAGTCGAAGAGATTAGTAAAAATGTAAAAATTAGAAATATAGATAATAATAGCGTAATGGAAGGTGAAGATAATTATTTCCATGAATTTAATGAGGGAGGAGATGGCAACCTCCCCCGATTAGCAAGTCTAGGGGGAAAACTAGCTAAAATGAACAAACAGTGGGAGGTTAGGTTCAGTCAGCTTACACAAATTACACAAAGAGTTGATAATTGGAAGAACTAAAGAAGGAGAACCAAAACCTAAATAAAGAAATAGAAGTATTAAAAAGACAGTCATGAGAAGTAAAGGATGAGGAATTAAAGAATAATAATAAAGAGAATAAAGAGTTCATAACAAACAAAAAAGTACAGGGTTAGAGAAAAGTCCAAGCGAACAACAAAATTGAATTTAGAGATATAGTAAAACAACAGATGAAAGAACAAACTAAGGACACAGTTATTAAAGTGATGAGAGAGAAGGACAATAGAGTAAGAGACTTAGCGGATAAAAAGAAATGTATAATTATATTAGGGATGGAAGAGAAGCATAATCCAAATAGGACTACAAGAGTAAAGGAGGAGAAGGAAAAAGTAAATAAGATATCAGAAGTAGTTAAAGAAGATGAACAAGAAATAGGGAAAGAAATTGAAGAAAGATACAGACCAGGGAAATACAGTATAGATAAGACCAAACCAATTAAGGTTAAATTTAGGTCACAAACGACAGCAGAGAATATCTGATCAAAACAGGGAAACTAGCAAAAGGTGATTTATATAAACAAGTATAAATAAGCAGAGAGATTAATATAGAAGAAAGAGAGGATGAGAAAATGAAAATAATAGAAGCTAAGGAAAAATGAGAATAGGACAATCAGAAAAAGAGCAATTCTATTGGAGAGTAGTGAATATGTAAGTGAGGAAATGGTTCATAGTAGAGAAAAACGGAAGGGAAACAGAAAACAGGATGGAGGTAGCAGAAAATTAAAAGTATCTTACACAAATATAGATGGCTTAATAACAGGCTTGGATGAACTGAATCATTACCTGAAGGAAAAAGAACCGGACATAATGGGAATTGTAGAGACAAAATTGAAAGGTCCACTACCACCCAACAGTGTAGGACATGGTGCATATAATTATTGGATTAGAAACAGAGAGGTAAAACAAGGGGGTGGAGTTATGTTCCTGACTAAAAAGGATATAAGTGTGAGGAATGTCACATATGGAAAGAATCGAGTAGAGATGATTATGATGGAAGTGGAGGACAGGGATGGGAAGTGCATTAAATTTGTAGTAAATTATATGGCTCCTAAAACAGGTTTGTGGGAAGAGAGAAAACACAAAAATATGTTAGAAGACACAAGGATAACATTAAATAAGATTATGGAAAATGGAGGAAGAATAGTTATAAAGGGTGACTTTAATTGTAAAGAAATCTGCTGGGAAGAGATGACAGTGAAAGGTGGAGACGACCTATGGGGAAATGTACTACTTGATATGATTATAGAACATACAATGACGCAATGGATACAAGAGAATACTAGGTATAGAAATGAGGAAGAACCATCGAGACTGGACCTAATAATCGCATCACATCCTGATATAGTGGACAAGATTGAATATAAGACACCAATAAGTAAAAGTGACCACATATTGGTTGAACTGGAACTAAATGAGAAAAATACATGGGCAAAAACGAACAATATAGAAAGGGAAGATTGATATATGGAGAAACAAATTTTGATAAAATAAGAGAATTCTTTCAAAAAGCAGACTGGGAAAGGATACACAAGGAGGAAACAACAGTAGAAGAGAAATGGGATATGTTGACAATAAATTATAAAGGAGTGGAAAAGTATGTTCCAAGACAAAAACAAGAAAAAGGATATGTAAAGTGGTGGTACAACAAAAGATGTAGAGTTAAAAGACAAAAGGGATAAAGCTTGGATAAAATGGAAGAAAGACAAAAGACCTGAAAAATGAAAAATATATACTAGTCATTGAAACCAATATGTACAGGTGTGCAGAGAAGAAAAGAGAAAATACGAAAAAGATGTCATAGAAAAATGTAAAGATCAACCAAAACTATTTTATGGATTTGTAAACAACAAACTGAGAAACAAGCAAGAACTAGTGAAACTACGACAGGGAGGAGTTGAATACACAGGGGAAATAGAAATGGCAAGAATTATGAACAAGCATTCTAAATCAGTGTTTACGAAGGAGAAAATAAAACTTAGAGATGTTGAATGGGAGGAGAAAGTCCCCCCTATGAAAGAGATAGAAGTAACAAGGAATGAAATAATGAATCACTTGAGTAATCTCGATGTCAGAAAATCTCATGGACCAGATGAAATGGCAAACTGGATTTTGAGAGAATGCAGGAACGAACTAACACACAAAATACATAATCTAATAAGCAGTTCATTGAAAGAAGGAAAAGTTCCAGAAGATTGGAAAAGAGCAAATATTGTACCAATATATAAAGGAGGAAACAAGGAAGATCCTACTAACTATAGACCGGTCTCTCTTACAAGTACGATAACTAAAATTTGTGAAAGAATGATCAAAATTAGATGGGTAGGCATTTGGAAAAAACAAGGCAGTTTGGATTTACACAAGGAAGAGATAGATGGGCTGATTGTGCATTTCTAGACCTGAAAAAAGCTTTTGATAAGGTGCCACATAAGAAATTGCTAAAGAAATGAGAAACTGCAGGAGGAATATAGGGTAAACTGCTGAAGTGATTGGAAGACTTCTTGCATGAAAGAAAAATGAGAGTGGTGATAAGAGACAAACATTCTAATTGGGATGAAATGATTAGTGGAGTTCCACAAGGAACAATTCTGGCCCCAGTAATGTTTGCTATATATATTGATGACATGGATAAAGGAATTGAAAGTTATATGAGTTTCTTTGCGGACGATGCAAAACAGTTGAAAAAAGTGAACACTGTAGAAAATTGTGAGTCACTGTAGACTGATCTCAATAAAGTATGGAAATGGAGTAGGAAGTGGAAGATGGAATTCAGTATTAAGAAGTGTGGTATAATGGAATTTGGAAGAAGCAAAAAAAAAAAAAAAAAAAAAAAAAAATAGTGGGATCATATAAATTGGGAGAGGAAAAAAAAGTAGAAAATGAGGGGGAAACAAGGAAGATCCTACTAACTATAGACCGGTCTCTCTTACAAGTACGATAACTAAAATTTGTGAAAGAATGATCAAAATTAGATGGGTAGGCATTTGGAAAAAACAAGGCAGTTTGGATTTACACAAGGAAGAGATAGATGGGCTGATTGTGCATTTCTAGACCTGAAAAAAGCTTTTGATAAGGTGCCACATAAGAAATTGCTAAAGAAATGAGAAACTGCAGGAGGAATATAGGGTAAACTGCTGAAGTGATTGGAAGACTTCTTGCATGAAAGAAAAATGAGAGTGGTGATAAGAGACAAACATTCTAATTGGGATGAAATGATTAGTGGAGTTCCACAAGGAACAATTCTGGCCCCAGTAATGTTTGCTATATATATTGATGACATGGATAAAGGAATTGAAAGTTATATGAGTTTCTTTGCGGACGATGCAAAACAGTTGAAAAAAGTGAACACTGTAGAAAATTGTGAGTCACTGCAGACTGATCTCAATAAAGTATGGAAATGGAGTAGGAAGTGGAAGATGGAATTCAGTATTAAGAAGTGTGGTATAATGGAATTTGGAAGAAGCAAAAAAAAAAAAAAAAAAAAAAAAAAAAAAAAAAAAAAAATTGGGATCATATAAATTGGGAGAGGAAAAAAAAGTAGAAAATGAGAAGGACCTGGGAGTCATTATTATGAACCCCTGAGAAACATATAAACAAAATTTTTGGAGAAACTTATAGTTTAATAAGAACAATCAAAGTGGTACTTACATACCTGGACGAAGAAAGGGTGAAGAAAATACTGGTCACTTTGAGACCAAGATTGGAGTATGCAGCGACGACGTGGTAAAAAAAAAAAGAAAAAAAAATACAAAGAACAATTACGATATTGGCACCAACACTCTCAGAACTATCATATGAGGAGAGAACTTGAGCTACAGACATTAGAGCAAAGAAGAGAGAGAAGACTTGATAAATATTTATAGAATCATGAAAGGCATAGAAACTATTGATAGAGAGGATCTAATAAAATGGGATAGTAGAGATACAAGAGGACACGGAAAGAAAATCAAGAAAGACAGTTATAGAAGAGGCCTGAAAAAGAACAGCTTTCCCCATAGGGTAATATACTTTTAGAACAAGTTAGATGAAAATGTGGTGTATGCAAAAACGATACAGGAATTTAAAAACATTCTAGACAAAACGAGATATGAAGACGGGATCCTACGAGCATAGCTCCCCTTCCCGTAAAATACAACAAGGTAAATACAACTAGGTAAACACACACACACACACACACACACACACACACACACACACACACACACACACACACACACACACACACACACACACACACACACACACACACACACACACACACACACACACACACACACACACACACACACACACTTTCTCCTGTTCTCTCTCACATACACACTCTCTCTCTTTCTCCTGTTCTCTCTTAGTTCATCAGAATTGTAGTATTTCAAAATATTGTAATGCCTCTATCCACTACAAAGGAGTTAGGGCGTGTCTGAGCGCTCAAACGTTGCCTGAAGCAACAAGACGTGTGTACACTGTTAGACACTGCGGGGCACTGAGTGATTACAAGTAGACCTCTACCAGTCTATAGCCTTGCTTCTTGAACGGAACAGTCACGATGATGTGGGGGCGAGGTCAGGTCAACCACGCAGGGGTTAGGGTCAGCATTCCATCTTTGACTTCTCATTACCCACATCCCCTATCCCTACCACCGCAGTCATTCCTTTCTTCCACCACTCCTTTACTGCTGTCACTTCGGTCATAAGCGGAAGACGAACGCAATTCGCGCGGAATAACTGGGTTCTGGAGCCACATCTTGTGCGATATGCAAGGACCCGAGGCGATGGAGCCACAACTCAAAACAAACGTGATCCCACCATTCCCCGCCCCTACACACACGTCTTTCTTCCCTTCTCCCGCCCTCCTCTTCTCCCCGGAATTCCGTGTCGCATAACCAGAACCACAATTCCCTGAGCAAAACAAGAGAAATAATAAAGCGATGAAATGTGGCAGAGAGACAGCCAATATGGCGGTGGGTAGCTTGGCGGCTGACCAATAGGGTGGCAGCACGTCTGATGGATAGACCAATCATCGCCTGGCTCCCAGCTAATGTCTTCACCTTCCAGCGCGCGGCTGCTCACCCACACAAACATTTATTTTACCCCTTGTGGTCTTTATCTATTGCAACCGCCGCGTTCTCTCCCTTATCTTTCCATCTCCATAATTTTTCGCCCTTCCTCCTCTCCCCTTCTTTCTATACATGCATTTTATATATATATATATATATATATATATATATATATATATATATATATATATATATGTATATATATATATATATATATATATATATATATATATTATCCTTTCTCGTTTTCTCTCTTACTTCTCTGGTATCTCTTTTGTCTCTAAAATATTTTTCAAGAATAGTCTTGCGAGAATTTTCCTGGTCATAAGGAGATTGACAATGTGTGTTACTCTTATCCTATATAATTTTTTGTGTTCTTAGTCATTTCCTTCTTTCCCACTGTCGCTACTACATGCACTGTATCGCTTCTTTGTACATCCTCCCTCCCTTCTTTCCTCTTCCTCCTGGTTGTCATTCTCTCTCTCTCTCTCTCTCTCTCTCTCTCTCTCTCTCTCTCTCT
>NC_134794.1:38506476-38523976 GCF_046742065.1 Oratosquilla oratoria | reverse complement strand
TTCGCTCGGAGACCCAAAACACGGACTACAAACCATGTTTGGAACCTAGGTGGAAAAAGGTGACATACGAAACACGGAGAAATGGTGAAAAGCCCTCACCAGACCCGCTCGAATGCAGAAACTCATTTCAAGCTCTCGCAGTTTTACAAGAAGAAACGAGGGAAATACAAAAGAAGAAGGGTAGGGCAGTGGCTAGATCTCTGCCCACAGGTAAGATTTTGGTTGTAGGAGATAGCCAGGTGAGGTATTTAGATAGGGCCTTCTGTGAAAAAAAGTATAGGACACAGGACGCAGATATGTTTCTCCGGGGCGGGGATATGTGATATTAGAGACAGGATTGAAGAGTGTATAGTCGGGGAAGGTGTGAAACCCATCGTTTGCTTGAGTGCTGGTGGGAATGACATATTTAAGTTAGGGAGTGGGGGATTGTTTGCACTGTTCCGGGATGCACTAGGTAAGATTAGGAATAAGGAAGATCTTCCTGTTATACGTGGAATCCTTCTGAGGCGTAGAGTTGGAGGCACATGGCATTCCAGGGGTATTGCAATGAATTGCAGGCTGTCAAAAAATTGTAAGACCAATAGATGGGCATTTGCCGACAATTGGGATCGCTTTTACGTTAAGAATCATCTATATACAAGGGACGGGGTGCACTTGTCACCCAGAGGATTTCGGCTTTTTGTTGAATCCCTTGAGCGAAAAGTAAGCATCCTGCATTTTTTTTTCCCGGGTAGATTACGTGGGAGTCGGGGGGGGGGGGCATCGGAATATAGTTTAGGCAATAGAAACAGCTCAATGAGGGACATGTCGCTGACGTGTCACGGACGTATCGTGGATGTGTCAAGGACGTGTCACGGACATGTCGAAAAATATCAAAATATATGAAGAAATCCAACAGGAAATGGCTAGGGTAGTACTGCTACCCAGCGAAGGTTATAACCCAAGGGTTCCAAATAAGAATGAGCGAGTTTGATAATGTGATATCAATCGATTCATGGGGATATGCATGAATAATCAGGAAGAAACTTGCCGCGTAGAAAATGTTTAGAGAATCGGAAAGCATCATTGAACAACAATAAAGGAACAAATAAAGTCCACAGGAGATGAGCCAATATAAACGATAGGTTTAGAATCCGTCGGAATCTGTTGGATTCGGTCGGAAACTGTTGGAATCTTGGAATCTATCAGACTTCTAATGGCCGCCAACAAAAAAGTAGAAATCTGTTTTGTAATAGATATGTAATAAACAATTATTCATTTGTTTCTGTTGATAATGTACATTTTCTAATAAAACTAGATAGAGCGTCACAGGAAAATTTCCGGTAAAACCGGGAAGGACGAAGACAAGAATGAGCCCTCATCTAAAAGCTCTAACCTCCATGAAACAGCTACAAAGGATTGGTAAAGAGTGGAATATTCGTTATGTATCTATGTTTGGAGATCCTGAAATGTCCTATTAAGGGCACTGAACAATGTTCAGAGATAGAGTCGTAGTGTCATAAGGCACAAGAGATTAGTGTAGACTGAAACTATTGTGGTAACAATGCATTACTATGGAACAGAGACACCAGTACAGAGGAGAGAAGGAAAGGTGTCAAGAGAAAACGTCATGTTATTTCTGTAGTTTTCTAGTATTCTTAATCCGATACGGCACTCTTTCCCAACCTGTCAACTAACAGATACCATACCACACTTATTTATAACTTTTTTTTTAACCTCTTAGAGGTAATTTCAACACTGAATCAAATCGTTTGGCATACACGAACTAGTGGTCATTTTTGATCTGTGGACCTTCCTGACCCGGGACTTCTGGACACCAGGATCCCAGAACTTCGGGGGCTTCAAGACTTCGGTGCTACGGCCCCCCTAACACCTCAGGTCGGGAATCACTGCCGTGGACAGAACTACGTGTAAGTAATTTAAAGTTTCTTTAGTGCTTAGAAACATTTCATGTTCCATATTACGATGACGCCCTTTACGGACTTTGTCTTGGTGAGCACCAGATTATTTTCTTCAGCCGAAAACAAAATCCGTGCTTGTGGGGTTAATTCAGTGCACGGGCTACAATTTGAAAGTTCTACTCTGCTCTGTTACAATGAATCCACTTCTCCAGTACAGTACTGGGGAACATTGTAAGACCTAAGCAATGATCAAAACGCTGTAAGACCTGAACAGTGTTCAAGTTACTACTCTGTGCAGTCCCCTAGGGGCAGTGTGGGCCCCCGTGCTAGCGGACGCCTCAGACAAACCCAACTTCACGTGTACTCAGAAACTCGACCCGATGGTTTTGACTGTCGCCTGGCTGGAGTCTTGTTTGTCATTGCCCCGTCCAAATCTTGCACTCCTAGGCCCCACCTCACCCCTTTCTATTTTTCTTTACCTTTCCTTTCCCTTTCCTTCCTTTAATTTTCCTTTCCTTTCTTCTCATTTCCCTTCCCTTTCTTTATCTTCACTCCCATTGTCTTGCCTTGCTGTACCTTGCCTTCTCATCCTTTTCTTTTCACTTGACTTATTTTCCTTCTCTTCCTCTCCCGTTCCTCCCTTTTTCTTTCCTTCCCATTCTTTTCTCTTTCCTTCTTTTCTCTTGCCCCTCATTCTCTTCCCTTCTTTTCCTTTCCCCTTCCATTCCTTTACCTCTCCTTCTCTTAACTTTTTCTACTTCCGTTCAATTTTCTCTTTTTTTTTTGTTCTTTTCCTGAATTTTCTCTACGGTTATTTCTTCTTTTCTATTTTCATATGTTTTTCTTTCCTGTATATTCAATTTTCGTTCTTTTTCTTTCTTTTCCAATTTCCTTTTATTTTTCTCGTTCTTCTTTTTTCCATGTATTTCCTTTTCCTTTTTTCCCTTTTCTTTCAAACTGTCATTGCTTTTCTTTTCCTTTTCGTTTCTTTCCTATTTTTTTATTTTCTTTTCTTTTTCTTTTTTCCCCTTGCTATTCCTTTATATTCGTTTTCCTTTGCATTTGTTTAATATTGTTTCCTTTCCATTTTTCTTTTCCTTTCCCTCTGTTCCTCTCCCATCCTCCCCTATTTTTTTCTCCTCTTCCCTGTCTTTTTCTTCCTTGCTCTTCTCTTCCCTTCCCTTTCCTTTCCTTCCCTTTCCTTTCCTTCCCTTCTCTTCCTTTCCCTTTCTTTTCCTTATCTTTCCTTCCCTTTCTCTCCCCTTCCCTTTTATTTTTCTGTTCTTTACTTTCCTTTTCTTTTCTTTATTTTCCTTTTCATTCTTTTTCTTTTTCTTTATCTTTTCTTCCACTGCATTGACTTGCCTCGCCTTGCTTTGCCTTATCTTTCTTTCTATTCAGTTTAATTTCCTTCTCCTTTTTTCTCTCTCTCTTCCTCAATTTAATTTTCCTTAATTGTTCTCCTTTCTTTTTCCTTTCCATACCCTGTGCGTCTTCGTCGTCTTTCTATTTTTCATCTTACATTTCATATTCATATTCTTTTCTTTCTTATATTTCCTTTTCTTCCATTTTTCTTTTTCTTTCTATCTTTTCTTTCCTTCCTTTTCATATTTTTATTTCCTTCTTTCGTTTCCTTCCTTTTCTACTTTTCCTTATTTTTTTTCCCTCCATTCCCTTTTTTCTTTCTCTTTTCATTCATTCGCTCCCTTCTCCTTTCTTTCTCTTCCTTCCCTTTATTCATCTTTCTTTGTTTCTCTTTTCTTGTCCTTCATTTCCTTTCACTTTCCTTCACCCCCAGTTTCTTTATTACCTCCTACCTGATATTCCCAGTTCTATCTAATGCCTCCTTTTTATATTTTTGCTCCCTGCGATTTTGAGTTGATTGTCCTAGTTTGCCTTTCTGAATTTTTCTTTAATATTGTTTTGGTTTCATTTGTCCTGGTTTTAGCTACACTTTCTAATACTGATTTTACTTCGCCTCTACAGATGAACTTCAGCCCTTTAGTGTATGAATTGGATTCCGGTTAATATATACATACATACATATATATATATATATATATATATATATATATATATATATATATATATATATATATATATAATTTAAAAATATATATATCTCTATATATATATATAAAGATATAATCTATCTCTATATATATATATATATAAGACTGAAGGTGGAGGAAACAGACGAGGAGTAATGTGAGAATTTAACTATTAAACGTTTCGACCCGCAGGGTCTTAATCACAAAGCTAACAACTCAAACATAACAGGAGATTTTATACATAGACGGGTCATCTCATGGGACGCTTTGGAGAGCTTTTTATTTCATTTACGTATTCTTTTATTATTAATAAAATTGTGGATTTTGCTAGACATATAAAGCCTTCTCTAGAGTTAATGTTGTTATTAGTGTTAATGTATGCTGCCTCAATTGTCTTCTTCATTTTCTTGGATGATCCTTTATTTAATATGGTTGTGTTGTTCCAATCTTGAAGGTGGCCATGCTTATCCACATGAATTACTATGAGGTTAGATGATCTATGGGCTTTTACGTCATTTTTGTGTTCATTTATCCTTTTATTAAGTCCGCGACCAGGTTCACGGAAATAAGAAAAGGGACAGCTTTTACACGGAATTTTATGAAATCCCGTGTGTATTTACCTAGTTGTATTTACCTAGTTGTATTTTACGGGAAGGGGAGCTATGCTCGTGGGGTCCCGTCTTCATATCTCATTTTATCTAAACTATTTTTAAATTCATGTATTGTTTTTGCACACACCACTTTCTCATCTAACTTGTTCCAACTGTCTATTACTCTGTGAGGAATGCTGTTCTTTTTCAAATCTCTTCTATAGCTGTCTTTTTTTATTTTCTTTCCGTGTCCTCTTGTATTTCTGTCATCCCATTTTATCAGATTCTCTCTATCAGTAATTTCTATGCCTTTCATGATTCTGTAAATAGCTATCAAATCTCCTCTCTCTCTTCTTTGCTCTAGTGTCTGTAGTTTAAGTTTTTGTAGTCTCTCTTCATATGATAGTTTTTGAGAGTGTTGGTGCCAGTTTTGTGATTGCTCTTTGTATTCTTTCAAGTTTTTTTATACATTTTTTTGTACTTGGTGACCATATCGTTGCTGCATATTCTAATCTTGGTCTTATCAGGGTGATTAGGATTTTCCTCACCATTTCTTCATCCAGGTATGTAAATGCCACTTTGATTGTTCTTATTAAATTATAAGTTTCTCCAAAAATCTTATTTATATGTTTCTCAGGTGACATATTATTCATAACAATGACTCCCAGGTCCTTCTCATTTTCTACTTTTTTTATTCCTTCTTCTCCCAAATTATATGATCCTGTTATTCTGTTTTTGCTTTTTCCAAATTCCATTATACTACACTTTTTTGTATTGAACTCCATCTCCCACTTCCTACTCCATTCTTGTACTTTATTTAGATCTCTCTGTAGTGATTCACAATCTTCTTCAGTTTTCACTCTTTTCAGTAGTTTTGCATCATCTGCAAAGAAGCTCATATAGCTTTCAATTCCTTCATCCATATCATTAATATATATAGCAAACATTATTGGGGCCAGAACTGTTCCCTGCGGGACACCGCCTATTACTTCATTCCATTTTGAGTGCTGATCTCTTATCACTACTCTCATTTTTCTTTCTTGCAAAAAGTCTTCCATCCAATTTAGCAATTTACCTTGTATTCCTCCTTCATATTCTAATTTCTTAAGCAACTTTTTATGTGGTACTTTGTCAAAAGCTTTTTTTAGGTCTAGAAATGCACAATCAGCCCATCCATCTCTTTCTTGTATTATATCTATTAGCCTTGAATAGAAACATATTAAATTGGTGACGCATGACCGTCCTTGTCTGAATCCAAATTGCCTTGGATTTAGTACGTTGTTTTTTTCCAAGTATTTTACCCATCTATTTTTGATAATTCTTTCACAAATTTTTGCTATTGTACTTGTTAGAGAGACTGGTCTATAGTTGGTAGGTTCTTCTTTATTTCCTCCTTTATATATAGGTACTATATTTGCTTTTTTCCAATCTTCTGGAACTTTTCCTTCTTTTAAGGAACTGCTTATTATGCTATGTATTTTGTCTGCCAGTTCATTCTTGCATTCTTTCAGAATCCAGTTTGCTATTTCATCTGGCCCATGCGATTTTCTGACATCAAAATTACCCAAGTGTGTCAATATTTCATTCTTTGTTACTTCTATTTCTTCCATAGGGGGGACTTTTTCTTTCCACTCAATCTCTTCAGGTTGTATATTTTCCCTTGTAAACACTGATTTAAAATGTTTGTTCATAATTTCTGCCATTTCCATTTCCTCAGTGTATTCAACTCCTCTTTGTCTCAATTTCTCCAAGTCTTGTTTGTTTTTCAGTTTATTGTTTACAAATCTGTAGAATAGTTTTGGTTGATCTTTACACTTTTCTATAACATCTTTTTCATATTTTCTTTTTTTCTCTCTGCACTTTTGTACATATTCATTTCTATAACCAGTATATATTTTCCATTTTTCAGGTCTTCTGTCTTTTTTCCATCTGGTCCAGGCTTTGTCTCTTTTGTCTTTTAACTCCCTACAACTTTTGTTGTACCAGCATTTTACATATTCTTTTTCTTGTTTTTGTCTTGGGACATACTTTTCCACTCCTTTTTTGTAATTTTTTGTCAAAATATTCCATTTCTCTTCCACTGATGTTTCTTCTTTGTATATTTCTTCCCAGTTTTCTTGTTGGAAGAATTCTCTTATTTGATCAAAGTTTGTTTTTTCATACATCATTCTTCCTTTTCTATATTGTTCATTTCTTTTCATATATTTTTCTTCATTAAGTTCCAGTTCAATCAATATGTGGTCACTTTTACCTATTGGTGTTTTATATTCAATCTTGTCCACTATTCTAGGTTCAGATGTAATTATTAAGTCTAGCCTCGATGGTTCTTCTTCATTTCTATACCTAGTGTTCTCTTGTATCCATTGTGTCATTGAATGGTCAGTAATCATCTCAAGTAGAGCATTTCCCCATGAGTCATCACCACTCTTTACTGTCATTTCTTCCCATCAGATTTCTTTGCAATTAAAGTCGCCCATCATAACTATTCTTCCTCCGTCTTCCATTATTTTAGTTAATGCTATCTTTGTGTCCTCTAGCATACTTTTATATTCACTCTCCTCCCATGAGGCTGTTTTCGGAGGCACATAATTGATCACAAATTTTCTGCTCTTCTTATCTCTGTCTTCCACTTCTATCATAATCATCTCTACTGTATTCTTTCCATATATGACACCTTTCACGTTTATATCCTTCTTAGTCAGGAACATAACTCCACCCCCTTGCTTTTTCTCTCTGTTTCTAATCCAATAATTGTATGCATCATGTCCTACACTGTTGGGTGGTAGTGGGCCTTTTAATTTTGTTTCTACAATTCCCATTATGTCCGGTTCTTTTTCTTTCAAATAATCATTCAGCTCATTCAATCCTGTTATTAATCCATCTATATTTGTGTAAGACACTCTTAGTTTTCTGCCACTTCCATTGTGTTCTCTGTTTCCCTTATGTTTTTCTTTTGTATGTCGAACTTCCTTAGTTTCATGTTCACTACTCTCCAATAGAATCTCTCTTTCTCTGACTCCGTTCTGTTCTCGTTTTTTGTCTTAGCTTCCAGTCTTTTCTGCTTTTCTTCCTCTCTTTCCTCTTTATTCATTTCTCTTTTTATCCATATCTTTTTGTGTTGTTCACTTGTTGCTAGTTTCCCTGTTTTGGATAAGATATTCTCTGCCGTTGTTTGTGACTTGAATTTAATCTTAATTGGTCTGGTCTTGTCTGTGCTATACTTTCCGAGTCTAAATTTCTCTTCGATTTGTTTCATAATTCCTGGTTCATCTTCCTGAACTGATTCTAGTAATTGGCTTACTTTTTCATTTTCCTCTTTGATTCTTGTGGTTCTATCTGTGTTGTGTTTCTCTTCCATTCCTAATATAATTATACATTTCTTCTTGTCTGCTAAATCCCTTACTATATTCTCCTTTTGTCTCATCACTTTAATAACTGAGTCTTCAGTATGTTCTTTCAATTGCTGTTTGACTATGTCAGTGAATGAAATCTTATTTCCTTCTTGGGTTTGCTTCCAATTTTTACTTTCTTTAGCTATTGTTTCTCTGTTTTCTTTACTATTCTTCTTCAATTCCTCATTCTCCCCCTTTACCTCTCTTAACTGTCTTTTTAGTTCTTCTATTTCATCAGTTAAGTTTTTATTCGCCTTTTCCAGTTCTTCCAATCTTTCAACCCTTTTTAAAATGGTGTTCATATGACCTAACCTACTCTCCAAGTCCTCGATCACCTTATCAACCTTCTTCTCTAGTCTTGTCAGTCGGGGGGGGTTTGTGTCCCCCCCACTCTCTTTAAATCCCTTGAAAATATTCTCATCACTTTCTGCTATATTGCTCCTATCTATACCTCTAATCTTCACATTCCTATTAGACATGTTATCATCCAACTCGTCTTGGGGTCGTTTGTCTACCTTACGGCGGCCCGTCAGGGCCATTTCCTCCACCTCCTCATTACCTTCCATTTCCCCAGCAATCCCTCCCCCTCTCCTCTTTCCTTACTTTCCCACTACCCCACGAGCAATTTCCCCCCCCTGCAAATACAAAAAGGCACTTCTCTTTGCGTTGGTATCCACAATCTGCACTTTTCTTCAGAGCGTTCTTCAAGCCGTCCGTTCGTTGAAAGTGTGTGTGTGTGTGTGTGTGTGTGTGTGTGTGTGTGTGTGTGTTTGTGTGTGTGTGTGTGTGTGTGTGTGTGTGTGTGTGTGTGTGTGTGTGTGTGTGTTTCTTTGTCTCTCATGCACACCTACACCCATTCTCTCTCATTATGTCTTTTTCTTCCTCTCTACGTCTTCTCTTTATTTCCCCCCTGCTCTCGGTATACTCTTGTCTAAATATCTAAATCTTCGTCTCTATAAATATATGTATTTTTATTGTTCTATTTACACAATATTTGCTATATACCTTCCTACACCTCTACCTTTTCGTCTCTTTCCTATTACATCTTTTATTTTTTTCGTTTAAGTCTCTCTTTCTTAGGTGATGAAGCATTTGAAAAAGCACTTAGCAAGCAGGCGGACTACGCCCCAGCACCAAGCAGATGCGTTCCTTTTCCTGAGATGCGCTCTTCAAATTAATGAACTTATATAAGTGCGGAGGAAAAATCGTGTCCTCCGGATAGTGTTGGAGTTCGAGGAAGGAGGGGGGGGGGGGAGGAGGAGGGGGAGGGGGAGGAGGGGAGTAGGACCCTGGGGAGCATAAGAATTAAATCCGATGAAAGACGTAGAGTACAGAGGTAAAGTAGGAGGCGGCGGTGGGGGGAGGAGGAGGAGGTGGAAGAGGATGGGTAACGGCGGTGGGGGAGGAGGAGGAGGAGGAGGAGGAGGATGTATCGAGGTAGTGGTGGATAAGAAGGAAGACAGGGAGAGAGAGGGAGTGGTTACCCACTTAATGGTTTCTGGATGCTGCATCCAGAGCGGAGGCAAATCAAGGGCGTTCGCCACATTTGACGATTTAGAGGTTAGGTGGAGCGACCTCATGTAGGAAGAATCATTAATGGAATATTGTTACATTAAACTATCCTTTAATTTCGGTAAAGATGTTGTATAGGATGTTGTATAGGATGGGTGTTTTTATAATTAATAAACCTTAATAATTCACCGAGCCGCAAAGATCCTATGACTGCCCTTGATATTTATTTAGATTCAGATTTAGTGACGTCAGTCCGTGACTTTCACCCTAGCTACCTTCCTTTTTATCCTTCCTTTTCATTGTACTGTTTCTTTGCTTGCAATATTCCTGTGTTGTCTGAAAGTGTCTGCCTAGACGGAAATGTTTGGGCTACGTCTCTTATTTCCTACTGGTTTTCAGGAAAAAGAAATATGTATACAGGGCCCTCGCTTCATGAACGCCGTCAGTCAGCCAAGAAGATTTTCTTAGGGCCAAACATCAAACCAGAAAGTCAGAAAAAAATAAACTTGTATTACTTTACCATAAAAATGTCTTTAGTGTAATTCCCGTTTTTAGAAAAAGAATCTATAGGTAAATGAATAATGTACAAATAACCTTCAAATGTGGTCACAATAAAAAAAAAAAAAGAAAGAAGAAGAAAAAAAAAAAAAAAAGAGCAGTTCCATCCCCAGCAATTCAGGTTGCGAAGTTACAAGGTTACAATTTCAGGTACACAAAGTTCTTGTAGAAATATGACGTTTCAAACAGGCAAAGAAATTATAACCAGGATTTCCCAACACAAATAGTGTAAAAACAGAAGTCAAGGAATGGTCTTTTTCATCACAAAGCCATTCACGACCATCACTTTGACCGGAAGAGTTCGAAGATATTGACAAAAACCCAAAGGTTTCCTAGAAAGAAATATAACTGAATCATGCCTAATCTCTGGTACATATGACAAATATGCACACGAGATACGATCATCTTAAATGTGACAAATTGTTGATAGGTTTAGTTACGAGACAATTCCGCCCAGATTGACTGTCCGAGGAAGCGAGACACTAGGAGAGGGCGAACACGTTGATCACCTTGGTCACAGCTTCTCACGTCACTTCTTTCTTTTGTTGTATTGTGTACAAAAATCTGTTATCTTATCTAATTTTTGTACGGATCGTCTGAAGATGAAATACACGAAAGATCTTACTGTCAACTGTGTATTTTCCCTAATAGTTTTTCTTACATATACATATGTGTGTATATATGTATATATATGTTTGTTTCTATATGCATATGCATATATATGTATATGAATGTATGTATGTGTATGTTAGTATATGTGCATATATGTGTATATTAGTAAAGGGGGGGAGCAGGTTCTCAGTAATACACGTGGAGTTAAAAACGACAGCATTGTTGTAGTTGTTCAGTTTTTTCTTCGTATTCTCGATTTTCCTGATACGTTGATACACAGAGGTTCTCAACAGGTAAGTTTCTCGGTTAGGTGTCTAAAAATGGTAATTTAGACACGTTGATACACAGAGGTTCTCAACAGGTAAGTTTCTCGGTGTACAGGAAACCCACCAATAGGGACGACTTTGTCCACTATTTTTCAGCACACAGCAGACGTGTTAAAACGGGTGTTCTAATAGGTTTCTTTCTCAGAGCTTTTCGTATCTGCAGTGAAGAACTCCTAGAGGATGAACTCACATACATCAAGAATACCTTTAGGAAGCTGAAATACCCCGGAGGTTTGATCACCAGGACAATGAGGAAAGCCAAGAAGATCTACGATGGCTCAAACGTCCGGACCCCGGGAAAGGATAAGTCTCATTTTATTTTTGTCCCTAATTCTATAAACACCATAGCTATTGATGATTATTTGTTAAAAGGTGGAATAAATGTAGCAAAAATATCTTCCAATAAAATAGGAAAATATTTAAGAAACATAATAATATTCGTAATAATCTCAGTGTCGTTTACCGTATTCCCTTCCCCACCCACATTCTCTCTCATTTGTCTGAAATAATCTTATATATATATATATATATATATATATATATATATACATATATATATATATATATATATATATATATACATATACATATACATGAAACCTATGTATGAGTACTGAGTGTCCATACTCAGTTCATGTATTGTACATTGTAGAAGTAGATCAAGCAGTAGACATTAGAGAATAAATTGTACGTAACACTTTTATTTGGCAACAGCCACCATTTGAATTTATATGTATAATAGCACCTTTGGCAACCGCCAGTGTTTTCCTCGTGTAATGATTTGAGATGTAGCTCAGTCTAGACGGATAGATAGAAATCAAACCACACACTCGTTTGTCTCAACACCTCCAAACCCCGGGTACGGACAGTTGCTCCCTGGACAATTGCTCACCGGACAGTTGCTCACTGGACAATTGCTCACCGGACAGTTGCTCACCGGAGAAGTAACAAATAGGACATTTGCTCACCAAAGGATTATTTTAGTTATATTGAAGTTTATTACAGCAATAATATACAAACAATATACAACCAAAATATCATAATACACAGGATTATTTTTAGCTATATTGAAGTTTATTACAACAATAATACAGGATTTTTTGTTATATTGAAATTTATTAGTAGGATTATTTTAGTTATATTGAAGTTTATTACAGCAATAATATACAACCAAAATAACATAATATACAGGATTTCTTAGTTATATTGAAGTTTATTACAGCAATAATACAGGATTTTTTGTTATATTAAAATTTAGTAAAGCAATAATAAACAATATACAAACTTTCATATTTATAAAATTATATAATTACAGTAATAATATGCAAACAATATACAACCAAAATAACATAATATACAGGATTTTTTGTTATATTGAAGTTTATTACAACAATAATACAGGATTTTTTGTTATATTGAAATCTATTACAGCATTAATACACAAACAATATACAAACTTTCATATTTATAAAATTCAATACCAATTTTTGTTACATTGAAATTTATTAGTAGGATTATTTCAGTTATATTGAAGTTTATTACAGCAATAATATACAAACAATATACAACTAAAATAACATAATATTCAGGATTTTCTAGTTATATTGAAGTTTATTACAGCAATAATACTGAATTTTTTGTTATATTTCGGCTCCTTGCTGAATCCCTTGAACGAGAAGTAGACATCGTACGGGGTTTTTCGGGTAGATTACGTGGGAGTAGGGGGGGGGGGTGTATCGGAATATAGTTTAGGAAATAGAAGCAATTTAGAGAGGGATTGTGAAACGAATCACCAAAGCATGTGGAGGGAAGATAAACTTCAAGTTTACTATACAAATAGCAGGAGCATAATTTAAAAAAATTATTTGCTGCGAGGTAAAGCATGCGTAGAAAATTTCGATATCATAGCTATTACTGAATCCTGGATCAACATGGCTGATAAAAATTTCCTTCCGGAAATCGAAAGAGACTGGACTTGTAAACCACAAAGGACACATCAATACTGGACCGGTAAAAGATCATTACTATATATTGATGGAAGAAATTTGTATTGAATTTTATAATTATTAAAAACTAAAGTATGAAAGTTTGGATATTGTTTGTGTATTATTGCTGTAATAAACCTAAATATAACTAAAAAATCCTGTATATTGTTTGTTATTAATTTCAAGAAAAGTAAAAAATAATCCTTTGGTGAGCAAATGTCCTATTTGTCACTTCTCCGGTGAGCAACTGTCCTACACCCTCCAAACCCAGTGTAGACTACAAACAAATCTACACCCGCTTATATGGTTAAGCGTCAAGTGATTTAAAATCTTGTAACTCACAGATGCTCAGTCACGTCATTAGTATGACGTTTAACTAAGGCTCAATTCCCTGTGTCTCACATGTTCATTTTTACCAATATGTACAACATGTAACATATCAAACTCATGTTTCCTATGTACATTCATTATAGCTTGATATATTCAAAAAAGTGGATTGGCATTTTCTTTGCATTCACGTACGTTCCATTGACTAGTGATCTTATTTACTTGAATCTTTGTGGAATAATCACCATAAGGCTGTATCTAAGTTTATTCCTCTGTTACGAATTCCCATATAAGGCCACGTAACCTCTTAGTCACAATTACGTGGGGAGTTCGTAATATAATTGCCGTTACTTTGCCACGATTACTTGGCATATTTTTTGCATTGTCACTTACGCTAAAACTGAGGTTAAGGTTGTATAGATGCATGTGTATTCAATATGAAGTTACTTAATGAGAATAATGTACAGGATTTTATGAATAGGCAACCCTTCCAAGGGGACATTCAGGCCATGACTAGTGCAGAATTAAGGTTAATTTTTAATTACTTTGGTGAGAGTTCAACTCAGACTAGGAATAAAGCCGATTTAGTGCGTTCGGTTTATGCAATGTTATGTAATTGAGAGAAAGACTCGGTAGCAGAGGACGAAGAACAGAGAGCTGCACAGGTCTCTACTTCGGCGAATGCCGAAAAGGAAGCGGAAGAGAAAATGGTGGAGAAAGAAGAAAAAATAAATGCTTTTCGACCGCCTGGATCTCGGTTAAGTGAATTACAACTAAAATTAGAGTTGGCTAAAATAGAAACTAGGAAGGAGGAAGTTATAGCTGAAGCTAGGAAGTTTAAAGTCGAAAATTTGGATAGAGTGGAATTAGACCATTAGAACCTAGTGCTGCTCCAAGGGAGTTCAATGTGTTGAGAGGTGACAAGCTGCTTCCTGAATACGATGAAAATAATGTAGAGGCATACTTCAGAATTTTTGAAGGGATGGTAGAAGAACTTGAATGGGCAAATAGATATTGGCCTGCTCTGTTAAGGCAGTTCACTGTAGATTTATAACGCTCTAGACGAGGAAGTGCAGAAAAAGGATCATATGAATATCAATGACGCCATCCTGAGAGCTTTTGAGCTTGTGCCAGAAGCATACCGGATAAAATTTCGTAGTGTGAAGAAGCTGCCGAACACCTCGTATGCTGAGTTTGGTAGAGAGACTAAATCATTATTGGAGCAGAGATTAAAGGCGAATAATGTGAATAGGAGTTATGACAAATTGGTCGATCTAGTATTATTAGAATAGTATTTGAGAGCGATACCAAAGGAGGTGTCATTGTACCTTCAGGGGAGAGAAGTCTCCAAATTGGAGGAGACAGCAGTATTAGCAGATAGATATACCTTATAACGACCTTCTCAGGGACCTCTAAAGGTTTTGAATATAATCTGACAATTCTCGATACCTTCTCTAGGTATCCCGAGGCTATACCTCTACGTAAAATAACTACTAAATATATTTTGCACCATTTATTGTGTTCTTTTATCTCGTGTGGGTCTCCCAAAAAGAACTACACTCGGATCAAGTATCCGTATTTATATCTAGAGAAATAACCCAAGCTTTGGGAAAGCAAGGTATTACCAAATTAGTTTTTAGTCCTTACCCCCCTCAGAAGCTCGCTGGCTGAGCGGGTTAGGGCGACGTTACTTGCGGCGAAGGTCGAGGGGATGGCGATTCGAATCTTGCCACTAGTGAAGTTGACCCAAGGGCATGGTTCATTAAATTCCAGGCTACAAGGCCCTCTGTGAGGGGCACCGTCCTAGCCTTTCGACAGGGGGGAGTTTGTGACGTTAAAATCATGAAAAACACCCTCAGAGCCAAGGGGCTCTTGAGAGGTTCCATCGGACACTCAAGTCTATGTTGCGGAAGTGGTGCATAGCGAATGAAAAAGGGTGGAATCAGGCTCTACCTTATCTTCTCTTTGGGATTCGCGAGGTACCAAATGAGTCGTGGGGTCTCTCTCCCTTCGATCTTGTTTATGGTCATGATGTTTGTGCACCTTTGAGTGTAGTCTCTAACCTGATAACAAAACCTGAGTCTGCTCCCCTTGAGGTACTGAAATCCATCGAGGACATGAGGAGGAAACTACACTTCTGTTGGGAGATTACACGGGAGCATCTGTTGTGTACGCAAAAATAAATGAAGAGACAGTACGATGAAAGGGCAACAGTTCGAGAGTTTCTCTCATGTGATGAAGTATTAGTATTACTGCCCTTTCAAGGAAGTCCTTTGGCAGCAAAGTTCCAAGAACCTTACGATGTCTTGAAAAGGGTTGGGAAGTGAATTATGTAGTAACCACGTCAGACCGACGGCAGCCACAACACTTGTGTCACGTCAACCGATTGAAAGCGCACCACGAAAGGGACACCGACTCGGTGAAACGACGTGTCTGTACTGTGGGCCCCAAATCCGAGGAAAAGGACCATGACCCTAAATTAAAAAAAAAAAAAAAAAAAAAAAAAACACACCCACCCTCTGGGAGGACTGACCTCGTGGTGCAGCATGATGTTGACGTGGGAGATGCCCCACCCATCAAACAAGCACCACACCGACACGAAAATAGGAGTGCTCAAAATGGGTTTCCCTAGAAGATATGAAGTCGTGAAAACATGCGACGTATACAGCCTGGTTCCAGGTGATTTTATTAAGATACGTGAGGGTTATCGGATTATAAAAGATGAAGTGTCTGTTTTGAACATAATAATTGTAAAGTTGAATACCAATCATTTGTTCACATGAAGGCATGTACTCTGAATACTTGTATGGATTTCATCGACTCCTCTTTCCTTCATTATGACTCTTGTGCGTATTTTATTGAATATGACAATTCATTTGGTTGGTGAGAAGAATGATATATATTGAGGCATAACCAAATGGTCTGACGTGGAGGTCTGTGAGGCAGTGTTCCTAAAGCACTCTCCCTTCTCTCCCCTCCCACCACCCCACCATTCTCCCCCCCACATATACACACACTCAGCCCCTCTCCTTATTTTGCATTTTAATTGGCACAGCAACTAATTGCCCAACGCCTCCAGTAGGACGTTTCTCATGCTGCCATCACCACTACGCCTCACGCGAACACCTCACCCCGGAGCCACCTCGCCTCTGCCGAGTCGCCACCGTCATCATCGTGGCCGTGGTCGTCGTGGTAGCCTTCTCGAAAAGTGTGGACACGTACAATTTGATTCGGGTTTAACGGATTCTATAGACTCTTTGGAATTGATCGAATGATCCCGACCTTTTCGTTATTACTCCTTTATGCATTAATTCTATGATCACTCCATCCGTTCTCAGCCGTCTCTTCCCGAATCCAACTTTTACCCGCATTCTTCCAAAGTCTATTGATTGGTATTAATAGACTTTGCCCTCTTCGGCGGCCTTGTCGGCTCCTTTTCCTTCTGCAGATTCACTGGTGTGACAACTTTTATCCTTACTAGCCGTGTTTTATTCCCTCGTATCAACGTGATTTTTTTATTTACACACTATCCCCGGCCTTGCGTGGTTTCTCTCAAGTCGCCTTCTGCCAACCACCTATGTCGTCAAGGGCCCTGGCAAGGGACTCGTATGACCTATCAAGCCCTGGCGAGGGACTTGTATGACCTATCAAGCCCTGTCGAAGAACTCGTATGACCTACCAAACCTTGGCGAGAGACTCGTATGACCTACCAAGTCTTGGCGAGGGACTCGTATGACCTACCAAACCTTGGCGAGAGACTCGTATGACCTACCAAGTCTTGGCGAGGGACTCGTATGACTTAACAAGTCTTGGCAAGGAACTCGTATGACCTACCAAGTCTTGGCGAGGGACTCGTATGACCTACCAAGTCTTGGCGAGGGACTCGTATGACCTACCAAGTCTTGGCAAGGAACTCGTATGACCTACCAAGTCTTGGCGAGGAACTCGTATGACCTACCAAGTCTTGGCGAGGGACTCGTATGACCTTGCAAGCCTTGGGGAGGGACTCGTATGTCCTACCAAGCCTTTGCGAGGGACTCGTATGACCTACCAAGCCTTGGCGAGGGACTCGTATGACCTGCCGGGCTTTGGCGAGGGGCTCTCGAGACTTACTGGGCCCTGGTGAGGGAATTCTCAGTCCTTAAGGGCCCTGGCAAGGGCTTTGAATGACCAGTTGGGCTCTGACTAGAGGCTCTTATGACCTGTCGGTTGGGAATCACCGGTAAGCAAATTGGCTGATTACTGA
>NC_134794.1:38493976-38496476 GCF_046742065.1 Oratosquilla oratoria | reverse complement strand
GGCGGTGTTCGTGGCGTTGTTGGGATTCGAGATTTACAACACCACCAACGTACTGCTAAGGTGTTTAAGCCGTTTCCATTTAGTGGGCTTGCAGAGGTGGGCAGTGCCGGCTCAGCCTTTGTCGAGAGAGAATATATGCAGCACGCGCTCCATCCTAGCCAAGAATGGAAGAGAATCGTGGATTTATTCCTCTTCCTTTCTTGGACACACATATCTTTAAACACGGTAACCAGCTTGAATTCAAAGTATATAAAAAGCCCACTAACAAAAATGATCTAATTCTTTACTACTCCCACCATGACATTAGGACCAAGAGAGGAGTAGTAATAGGCTTTTTCCTTAGGGCACTTAGGATATGCAGTGCAAAATACTTAGAAGAAGAGTGCAGGTTTATCAAAGAGACCTTTTTAACACTAAAATTTCCAGAATTTCTTTTGGATAATTGCAGACAGCAGGCCGCTAAGATTCGGGAAAGCCGTAGGCAGCAGGACAGCACAATAAGACGTCTCGTGTTGCCAACCAGCGACGTTGCCACCAACCTGACACATATTTTAAGAACCACCAATTTGGAAATAGTGTGCCAGACAAGCAGGATGATAAAAGACATCACGAAGACGAGAATATACAACAATCAAACACCGGGCACCAAAGCCGGTGTTTATCGTATTCCGTGCTCCGGATGTGATAAAGTTTACATCGGAGAAACGTCACGCGACCTGAATACACGAATACGTGAACACCGTTACGACGTCAGGCATGATGTCACCACCAATGCATGTGTGACACATAGAAATAGGGAAAACCATCTTATGGAATGGAAGAATGCAGAGCTGCTGATACGAAAACCAGACAAGATCCGTAGGAAGTGTTTAGAAGCAGCGATCATTCAAGGAACGAACACTATTGAACAAAATAGGGGCATGTTCAACATCTCACCCCACATAATTCCCCTAATACCCATGGCCAGCAAAATTTAAAAAAAATTAAACTATCCTTTGCGAACATTTTGCCCTCGGACGTTTGGGCCAGTATTCTCAACCTTTCCCAGTGTTCAATCCCCCTTCTCCTCCTCCTCCTCCTCCTTCTCCTCCTCCTCCTCCTCTTCCTTCACCCCTACTTTTTTTCTCTCTCCGTTCCCCCCTTTCCCCTTTTTTAATCTCAAGCATATGTGTCTTAACTTGTGCTTGAAAAAGCTGTAATAAGCGAAACGTCGTACAAATAAAGGCTCCGTCCTCATATGGCGTTTAACTCGTCAGCAAGAGTGATCTCCGAGGAACAAGCGAATCTATCCTAGGACCGTCTTCAGGGGTGTGAAGATATACAGTGCTCAAATGATTCGCAGTGTTCCAAGCAACGACGACATGACGTCACAATCTTCTGCATTTCACTTCTTATAACAACGTATCATTTAAAATTGCATTTGACCCAACATACGTATATATATCTATCTATCTATATATACTTATAAAATTCTGATAATCTTGTTTGTTATCTTGCTTGAAACCGTCTATTGAAGAAGAAGAGATATGACGTCACGATTGAGGACCAGCCAATTAGAAGAAGAGATATGACGTCACGACTGAGGACCAACCAATCAGAAGAAGAGATATGACTTCACGACTGAGGACCAGCCAATCAGAAGAAGAGACATGACGTCACGACATCCGCTCTGTGGGTTCCAAGGAACCCCAGCGCTGAACGCGTGACGTTACAACTGCTAATTTTCCAAATTGCCAATTTTTGAATTTCCAATTTTCCGATTACATATTTTCTGACCATAGATATTTAAAAAGAATCATATTCAGTATCTAAAAGTATAGCCAACTCCTGAATTAGCATCTATGAAGCATAATGAGTTTATCAAAATATTACGAACCGTGTAAATCATATGATGCGTAGTGTTCCAAGCAACGACGACCTGACGTCACAATCTTCTGCATTTCACTTCTTATACCGTAACTAATCAAGTCACTGCCTTCGTCTACTGAATAGAGTATTGTCTTATTAGATATTTTATTGACCATTTTATTAACAACATATCATTTAGAATTTTATTTGACCCAACGGGTCACGGGTGGTCTAGTGTTAATGATAATATTGGTGATGGCCGGGCCTCTGATGGATCCGTGCATAGAGTGCGCTGGTGCGTGGGATCTCTTGTACTATGGCAATGTGACAATATGGTGAGAGTGACAGCATGACACCAACCACTTCAACGCCATGTTGCAATTTATGTAACCTTACATAGTCAGTTTCGGGTGATGTAGACTCAAGGAAAGTCTGCATTGCGTATTACTAAAGTACCAGAATATAACATCTTCAAAGAATACGAAGTTTCTATAACTTTAGATTGGAATACCCGATCCTGAAATAAATTTATACATTTCATATTCGAGGTGACATCGGGCGATTTCTTTCAGGTGAGGTGATGTGATTTGAAGGGCTATGGAGATTGATGAGATCACGCCTTACCATCTTATCATAAACACAAAGTTTGCTT
>NC_134794.1:38486476-38488976 GCF_046742065.1 Oratosquilla oratoria | reverse complement strand
TTTTCCGGAGAATTGATATGATAGTATCAATAACAAATGTAAGAAACTACTAATAGTAAAGATATGGAAAAATTAAACGAATAAAAACTATACGGTACTAACCATTTATGTATTGATAGTAATCAGTTTCACCACTTTTTTAGAACATTTATCTTTGTGATGATTAGGGAAAACTCTTGACCTTCTCATATGCATAAACAAGTGTTCGCATATAGATATAATTGTAGGTACTGAAGTTTCAACAGGGAACCGGAGACGTAATATGAAAATAGGACCAATTCTCGCAGTCAGCGTGACGTCAATTCTCGTCAGTATCACGTGACCAGAAGCCCGCCATATTCAAGTGGAGGAAACACTAAGCGTTCACGTAGGCCTCCTGAGCATTGTTCTTGAATTGTTCTCGATATGATCTTATATGATAAATTCATTAACACTACTTGGTGATATCCACACAAGTTGTACGTAGATCACGTTGGCTTTGTAGATCGCATACCAAAGTATATTATGTTTACCTTATATATATATTTTTGTCCTCATTCTCAATATTTACTCTTGTGCAGTAAATCTATCAAAATTCCCTGTTGGTATTCATTCAAATTATACGTAGATCACGTTGGCTATGTACGTAGATCGCATACCAAAATATATCATATCTATATTATATAATCTGTTTTATTTTCATTCCCAATATTTAGTCTTAGGAGTACGTAACACATTTAATAAGATTCCCTAATAACCGACCCAAACAGGTATGACACAAATATGTAGTTTGAAGCGTTATCTGAAAAAATTCTATATCGTTTGAACATTTGACTTTCAAATCTGTAAATTTCATATGATTTGATTGGCGGGAAGTTAAGATTTTAGCTTCACAATTAACCGATCCCAGCTACGAACTAACGATCGCCGGACGGGGTGGACATGGGATGTTTGCATTATTCCAGCATCACGCAAACAGAGTTTTTCACGTCTTTCTTTTTTTCTTTTTATTTCAAATATATATATATATATATATATATATATATATATATATATATATATATATATATATATATATTTTACCATAGAATGGTTACGTTAGGTTATATATATATATATATATATATATATATATATATATATATATATATATGTATATACATATGTATATATATATACATATATATTTACATATATATATATATACATATATATATATATATCTATATATACATACATATATATATATATATATATATATACATATACATACCACTCTCATCCTTCAGAGTGAGGTCAGGAAGTTGTCATTTTATTGGTAACCCAGTACTACCTGTCGGATGGTTGGAATGTCAGCAACTAATCTGGCTCCACCAGTGGTGAACCGCCAGTGTGGAAGGTGTCTTGGATACTCAGTTGGAGGAAAAAGAAAACTCTCAAAAGAACAGATGAAAACTTGATTCAATAGTCATATAACCTCTATATGGGTCACTTACCCACGTGGTTGCCGTGCGTGGATGCACTGTATGGCCTGAAGACGGGAGTCCTGGAGGCTGACTGATGTCTTAATGCCTTGTTTGCACTGAGGCGACCCATTTGTACTAAAAACATGCCTCTTTAGTCCTCTATCAGGTCAGGAGAGGAAAATCGACTGGGCTACTTGACTTAAATCTATGGGTCAGGTAATCACGGAGTCAATCAATCAACTACCGCCTGGGCCGGCATCGCACAGTCTGCGGCTGTCATCCGCTAGTGTCAAGGTGGCGAGTGTGTATACACTCCCATGAACGTTGGAAATTTTGGTTAGGTACACACACACATACACACACACACACGCACACACACACACACACGCACACACACACACACACACACACACACACACACACACACACACACACACACACACACACACACACACACACACACGCACGCACGCACACACACACGCACGCACACACACACACACACACACACACACACACACACACACACACACACACACACACACACACACACACACACACACACACACACACACACATATATATATATGTATATATATATATATATATATATATATATATATATATATGTATATATATATACACACATATATATATATACACATATATATATATGCGTGTGTGCGTGTGCGCGCGCGCGTGTGTGTGTGTGTGTATTCACTTGGTCTTTGGATCACGTGTTGGACTCGTGATCGACAGCTATTTCCCTCCTGGAAGAGAGCTCAGAGCTCGTAGGTCCGATCTATGGGTAATGCTATGACCTTGCACACACACACACCCCCAACTCCCCGCCCACGCGAGTCAGAGTAACGACCCGAGGCACAGCGATACCGAAATAATTTCGGCCCTGGGCAGGATTCGAACTGGTTACTGGGAGCACTTCTGCTTCTCAGTTCAGCGCTCTACCAACTGTGCCACCGAGTAAAAAAAAAAAAAAATAATAATAATAATAATAGGTTTATTGAGATAGCAGTGATACACTGACAATAATACAA
>NC_134794.1:38478976-38481476 GCF_046742065.1 Oratosquilla oratoria | reverse complement strand
GTTACACATTTTAGCTATCTTGCAGGTCAAGAACACCTCCATGTTTCCTCATTTGAATATTGGTACAACATTGGCAGCTTTTCATTTTAGTGTCACCTTTCCTCGTCTAGTAAACATATAATGAGTAGGTGTATTTTATTCGGTAATTGTTCTCTGCATTTTTTCCAGTATTGCGTATAAATCTGTTCCCAAAGCCTTTCTTAATTCCAGGTTCTCGAAAAATTCAATCACTTCACGTACCTCCTTTTCCTAAGAAACTTTTATTCATTATTTCAGCTTGCTTTTTTGCTTCTTAATATACTACCCCTTCGACTTTCAACTTAGATATTCCTTCTATTGGCTTCAGCTTGTCATTCAGAAATTTGTAGAATAACCTGGGTTCATTTTTACACGTGTCAATTACACCCTGTTCAAATTTCTTTCCCTTTTCACTTATGCTTTTTTATATACTTTTTTGGCTCTTTTGTATCTTTTTTAAATACTTTTTTATTTTTCATGTCACTTCTCCCATGCCTTATCTATTTATCTATCTTTTGTTTTGCCGTTGTTCATCTTTTATCAAATTAATTCCTCCTTTGTGATTCTCACTTAACCTTGGCACCTACCTCTCCACGCTAATGAAGTAAGTTTTCAGAACATTTTCCTATTTTTTTTATCTCATTGAAATTCCTTAAATACCTTTCTTCATAGTACTTTCTCAGTTCTGTATAATTAGCTTCTGCGTAATTGTATCATCCTCATCTTATGTTTCTTCTCTTAACTCCGACTTTAATACTTCTAGTATAACTTCAAGGAACACATGACCATTGTTAGCAATCGGGCACTGGTAATTCAATATTTCCATCACTTCAGGTTCTTTTGATAAGATTAAACCTAGTCTTACCAGTGTATCTTCATCTCTATATCTTACTGGTTCTTTCACCTATTGTGTCATTATGTTATTCATTGATATATCAAACAACGTACTGATTCATGATTTCTCATTTCCTTTTTGTTTCTCATTTCTCCTATTTCACCTCTCTACAATTAAAGTCACCCACGATAATTAGATTATCACATTTCAATCATTCTTTCCAGTCGATCGGCTATATTCTAAATTTATTTTATGCTCTCTGCTTCATTCCATGCTCACGTATTTTGGTGGAATATAAGCCCACCACAATGTCTTTCTCCACCTCCCTCCGTTATGAATTTTAAAGAGATTATCTCGTCCATTCCCTCCCCTATTATCTTTTCTTCCACAAAAATGCTTTTCTTGATTGCTATCATCACTCCTTCCATTTTTCTCCTCTGTCGTATTGCTATATCTTATATTTTCCGTCACACACCTAAATATAAATATTTTCGTTTAGTTTGTTCTTGGCAAAACACATAGTATTTTACTTTTTCTCCTTTAGATAGTCATATATTTTTTGTTGAAGTCACTCCGTTAATAGTAGTATAAACTAAATGAAATAATCTCAATCCGTTTCTTATCTTTTCTTTTCCTCTTGATTTTTTTTATATACCACTTCATCTTCTGATATATCACTCTCCAGTAAAATTTTGTTCTTTTCTATTTGGCTGCCTGTTTGTTATTTATTTGCTTTTATTTTCTTATACAACATTTCTTGTTTTCTTTATTTTTTCTTCTGCTTCATACCTTTTTATCCAAAAATAATTGTATTTGTCTATACTTGCCAGTTTCCATGTCCTGTTACTGATCTCATTAGCCGTTCTTTGTGGTTTAAACTTTCTTTTCATGGACCATACACCTCCTTGTACATAATTGCCTAATCGTAATAATTCTTCTATTCATTAATGTATATTTTCCTCATTGTCATAATTACTTGCACATTTTTCTTTTCTTACTGCCTTTCTTTATTTCTTGTCCTGCTTAATGATAAATAATCATATTTCCATCCTACTACAATAATACATTTATATTTTGTCTATTACCTCTCTTATCAGCGTTTCTCTACTCATAAATACCCTTATCACATCCTTTTTCATTTATTTACTACCTTCTCTGTTTTTACTCTGATTTTTTTTTATTAATTAAACCTTTTCCTCTCCCTTTTTCTTTATCCACTCTGTTTTTGCATGATCTCTGGTATAATAATCGTTCTCCATGGGCTTCTCATTGCTTTGTTTTACACCATCCTCCAACCTAGCTCATCATAATCATAATTTACATTTTTAGATCCTCACTTTTGGATTTCTTTTAATCTTGTTACATCACTTTATTGGCACACTAAATCTTCCACTTTCGCCCTTTGGCCTGTTACTTGTTTATTATAGTCATATTTTTTGTCCTTATCATGCCCTCTTCTACTTGCATTATTGTGTGTGTGTGTGTGTGTGCTTGTGTGTATGTGCTTGTGTGTGCTTGTGTGTGTGTATGCGTGTGCGTGCATTTACCTAATTTATTGGTAGTAGTGAGTTTTGCAAATAAATTTATTGCATTCAGTTTATATCAGTAGATATTTGGTGTTGCAGACAATTGTACATTTTGGAGGGC
>NC_134794.1:38463976-38471476 GCF_046742065.1 Oratosquilla oratoria | reverse complement strand
AAGCCCCTCATCTTTGATCAGCTTATTTAACTTCTGCCTAAAAGGCTCAACATCTTCGACTGGCGCACTGCCTGCTTCCCCATGCAACACTTTATCACAAAGCCCATGCCTATTTCTGAAGCGCCGTAACCATCCATCACTATCAGTGAGATAATTAATTCCCATATATATGTCTAGCCAACTTTTGAGCAGCATCTTGAATAGCAATCCCACGAACTTTTACACCGCATGATCGTTGCTGCACAAACCATTTCGTTACCGCTTCTTCCAAATTTCCATCCTTAGAAACTCGCATCCTTTTTCTTTTTCCAAGAGAAGAATTTTCACGGCCTTCAGTCAAATTGTACTTTAAAGAAAATGCTAAGAGTTTATCTAGCTTTCCGAATGTCTGACACAGTTTATTTCTTCACCCCATACTCTTCACAAACATTATTCACAGTAGCTCCAGCTTCTAATTTACGAATAAGTTCAAGTTTCTTGGTCACTGATGGAGTCACAAGCTTTCGAGCGTTGGCTGCACCTCTTCCAGGCATTCTGCAAGAAAATATTGAAGAAAAATGGAGATGAGCACTTCAACAACTTGATATAGCCACAGCAAGCTTTGGAATACCGATAAAATTTAGAATGACCGAGCGCCATCTATTGACTAAAAATCAAAATATCGGCTTAAAAAAAAAAAAAAAAAAAAAAAAAGGCAGCTTGTAAGCCTTTTAGGGCAAATATTTGTATTCTCGGTCAAAGTCCGCCTTATCCGATATCCGAGTAATCAGGGTACGAGATAACGAGGGCGTCCTATATATATATATATACACATATGAACATATGAACACACATGCACACACACATACACGACTCGACGGCGTAGTGGTAGCGTTCACGATTGCCACTACGGTGGTCCGAGTTCGAATCCCACCTAGAGCTGAAATAACTTCAGTATCGCTGCGCTGCGAGTCGTTACTCTAACTCTTGTGAACGGGGAGTTGGATGTGTGTGTGCCTGTAAGGTCATAGCATTACCCATATATCGGGCATGTATGAGCTCTGAGCTCTTTTTCGTGAGGGAAATAGCTGTCGATCACGAGTCCAACACGTGATTCAAAACCATGGTGAATCACACACACACACACACACACACACACACACACACACACACACACACACACACACACACACACACACACACACACACACACACACACACACACACACACACACACACACACACACACACACACACACACACACACATATATATATATATATATATATTGTGTATGTTAAAGACAGGTTGAACATTTTTAGAAGCTCTGCCATGGGATTCGAACCCTGACACGTGAGTCTATAATCACGAGGCCAAGACGCTAGCAACCATGCTACATGTGATGGTTCGAAAGGACTGAACAAGTCCCCGACCACGCTTCACGTAACATCGGAAGATCTAGTCTCATTTTCATCCAATCCCCGTATTAGGTGAGCCCTCCGACAAGTTGTGTATGTTAAAGACAGATTGAACATTTTTAGAAGCTCTGCCATGGGATTCGAACCCTGACCCGTGCGTCCATAATCACGAGGCCAAGACGCTAGCAACCATGCTACATGTGATGGTTCAAAAGGACTGAACAAGTCCCCGACCACGCTTCACGTAACATTGGAAGATCTAGTTTCATTCCAATGTTACATGAAGCGTGGTTGGGGACTTGTACAGTCCTTCTGAACCATCACATGTAGCTTGGTTGCTAGCATCTTCACCTCGTGATTATGGACGGACGGGTCAGGGTTCAAATCCCATGGCAGAGCTTCTAAAAATGATCAAACTGTCATTATCATACACAACTTTTCGGAAGACTCTGCTAATACGGGAATTGGATGAAAATGAGACTAGATCTTCCAATGTTACGTGAAGGGTGGTCGGGGACTGGTTCAGTCCTTTTGAACCATCACATGTAGCATGGTTGCTAGCGTCTTGGCCTCGTGATTATGGACGCACGGGTCAGGGTTCGAATCCCATGGCAGAGCTTCTAAAAAACATATATATATATATATATATATATATATATATATATATGTATATATATATACATATAGTTATAACACTTCTTAAAGTGTCTCCTAAGTGTAACTGAATATTTTCTAAGTGTACTTGATTGTCGCAGTCTTCCTGTTTTAGTCACTCCTTAACACAAGCTTTACACCTATTTAATTCTTGTGTATATATGTATATCTTAATTATTTTTTATTTCTTTTGTAAATAAAAAAAATTCTGTACATTCCATGAAAAGGATATATGTGTACTGTAAATATCACTGAATATATTGTATACTAACAGTAAAAACTTAAGAATCTCATTACTAATGATGTACATAGCATTTTTGTCAGCATTTTGAATAAACAGATCAATCATGGGATTGTCTTTACATTTTCTAGCTGTTATAGCTTTTGTTTTTAAGAATAATAGCAGCCGTCTGTACCGAATACGGAATGGCTCATCCAAAGTGTGCTTAAAGGGAGTCCATACCGCGGTAAACTAAAATGGTATATTTTGACGAGTACTACCAGGCGTCTTCACTGAACACGTTAGTGTTCATTCCAAGTGTGCTTAAGGGAATCGAACCGTGGCGAACTAAATGATGTATTCCGACTCCCCTTCTGAAAACTTACCATACTTTCCTCTCCCTCCCATTCGTTCCAGGCTGACAATATGTTACTACGCAACAGCGAGTAACAATTGGTGACACCTTGGAGTGACCAGCCGCCCTGAACCACCCAATAGCACCGGACTGCCCTGAACATCCGCTACTGCTGTCGCAGCCACTGCCGCTGCAGTCACCGCCACCGTCTCTGGCGTCACCTCAGCCGCAGCCACCTTAGCCGCAACCATCGCCACAGCAGTCACTGCTGTTACCGTCACCGCGATCACTGCTGCTACTGCCGCTACCGCAGCCACTGCCGCCGCAGTCACTGCCACTGCCGCCACCGCAGCTACCGCCGCTGCAGCCATCGCCGCTGCTGTCACCGCTGTCGCAGCCACAGCAGCTGCCGTCACTGCAACCGAAGGAATGTCTGGTTATGGATGTGCACTTAGACTTGATGTTCTGTAATCATAAAGGAGATGTGTTACGTGAATGCCTTGGGGGAAAGTGATCTGGAGAATTTGGTTTGTGTTGACTCCGTGCTAACAGCACACAACAAAGATCAATTGTGTGGAAACATGTACCATGATAATCGCATTTGAAGGAAATATTTAATCCTTTAGATGTCCAGCGTGCACACGCGCGCACACAGGCATTATCTACAAGACCACCTATTGTGTATGATCTCACCGCAGTCAATTAAACTGAACGTCTGGACATTCTGCGTCTGAAATTGCCAACTGAAAAGTCATTATTCGACCAATATATTTTTAACATACGTTTCCATTGGTTGTAAATAAATCATCTATGTATTAATGCTGATTGTTCATATTCAGTTCATGTATTGTACATTGTAGAATTAGAGTAGGCAGTAAATAGTAGATAATAAATTGTATATAGCTCCTTATTTTTGCAACAGCCACAATTTGTATATAAATATCACTATTGGCAACTGCCAGTTTTTTCCTCGTGGAATGTTCCGAGATGGAGATCAGTCTAGATGGAGAGATTAAAGAAAGAAACCACGCTTCATTTGTCCCGACAGCCTCCAAACTCAATGTGTACCACAAACACAAATCTACATTCTGGTGGCAGCGGTGGGATTCGAACTCTAACACTACATTCCTTCGAAGCAACAACTCTACATTCTTGCAACACCTTAAGTAAGTTGTCTACAACTGTTTTCTAAGGTTTGAGTATTATTGGGAATTTTTGTATGGTTGAAGACCTAGAAATGTGAATGCAGGAATGAACGCATGTGTCACCGTCCTACCCTGAGATATGTTAAGTTCTTGCAGTACAATACTAGGGTGGAGTGCATTGTTTTTTCTCTGTTACCTTTCTTGGTCTCTGAAAGGTGTTCCGCCGCCTTGGTACAGTTCACTTGCGGGTTCTGGAATCTTAGGAAAATAGAGAAGAAAAAGGAAGAGAAGGAGAATCAGGAGAAAAAAAGGATAAAAAGGAGGAAAAAGAAGAGGTGGAAGGAAAGGAGGGGGGAGGAAAGGAAAGGGAGGAGTATTAGGAGGAGGAGACAGAGAAGGAGGAGTATTAGGAGGAGGAGAAGGAGGAGAAGGAGGAGAAGGAGGAGTATTAGGAGGAGGAGAAGGAGGAGAAGGAGGAGAAGGAGGAGAAGGAGGAGTATTAGGAGGAGAAGGAGGAGGAGGAGGAGGAGAAGGAGGAGTATTAGGAGGAGGAGAAGGAGGAGGATTAGGAGGAGGATGACGAGAAGTAGGCGGTGAATCTTCGACAACGAGGGAAGACAATAGGAGGAGGAGGAGGAAGAGGTGGAGGAGGGCGAAGGCACCACGCAGCGGGAGCACTGCTCCCCATCACGATCGAGGTCTCGCGATCTGGCACCCTGGGTCGCCCTGATGGCGTACAGCCCACTTTCTCACCACCTACTCTCCCACTCCCTTCCTTTCCAACTCCCTCCTTCCCTCCCTCCCTCCCTTCATTCATTTTTCCTCTGCTTTCCTCCTTCCCTCTCTCACTCCCTTCATTTCCTACGCTCTTTTCTCTCCACACTTTCTTCCTACTTTCCTCCCTCTCTCCTTTCTTCCTTCCTTCCTCTACTTTCCTCATTTCCTCCCTCTGGTACTCACTCCCTTTATTTCTCACGTTAACTCTTTACTTCCCACACTTTCCTCCTTCCCTCCCTTCCTCCCTCCCTCCCTTCCTTCCTCCCTCCCATCCTCCCTTCTTTCTTCCCTTTACTTTCCTCATTTCCTTCCTCCGGCACTCAATCATTTCCTTCATTTTTTACATTAACTTTCAACATTTTCCTTTCCTCCCCTCTTCCTTTGCTCTTTCAACTCCCACTCAACTCTTCTTTCTACACCCTCTTATTCTCTCCCTCCCCCTTCTATTCCTTTCTATCCTCGTCCGTTTCCCCTCCCTTCTCCCCTCTTTCTCTCCTGTCCTCCCTCCCTTCCTCCCACCTCTCCTTCCTTCCTTACCTTCATCTCTCACGCTAGCAATGCTTCCTATATTCTCTTCCTTACTTCTGACTTCCCTTCAATTCACATGGAACTCCCTGCTTCCAACTGTCTCCCTGACTCCTTCCCTCTCCAGAGACTTCCCCTCCTTCTCCCCTTCTTCCCCCATTTTGTCGTGGTTGTTTTTTCATCACTTTTCTCTCTTCACCACTTTACCGTCCCAATTCCTCTCCTTTCTCTTCTCCTCTTTACCTGTTCCGCCATATCCGCATCCCTTTTACTAGTCTCCATCCCTTCTTAATTCTCCTTTCTTCTTTTTTCTTCTTCCTCCTCTTCTTCTTTCCGTCTCCTGATCCTCTCTCTTTCCTCCATTTTGCTTTTTCCCAACTTAAATCCCTTCGAGCTCAAAAAGATATTCTTCGCATCTACTCTAGAAACGAGTGAATGAAGAGCGGGTGGAGGATAGGGCGTCGCATGGTGAAGCGGTAGAAATTAACCAGCTTCGGTTGTCGGGCCCTGCGTTGGAAGAACTGTACCTCCCTGTTTAGCGCTTGACCCGAGCGCGGGACTTTGTGACTTTCATTTTCCAAGTGCTGACCTGGAGGGGTTTATGAGTGGGAATTTTTATTCAGGTGGGAGCTCTGACTCCGTCGCCCTCCCCTAATGTTACATATACATATGAACCCCCTTTTCTGTGATGACGTTCCTGAAGCCGATTAATATAGTTTGAAATAAGCCAGAATGAAATATGTGAGTACGCCAGAAAAGAGAGTGACTCGATCTATCCGCGATGGTGGCGCGCTACATAGCTTCTGGTGATCTGGTGAGGCACAAGTCAGACAATTTCATTTAGCTCAACGGGATTTCGATCTGTCTTGATAGGATACATGTTTTTCTCCGGTAAAATTGTTGGAAGACTTGCCGTAACGTTTTCCAATTAAGCCAGGTCTCCCGACCATCCATGATTATTTGAATGATGACACCAGTCCTTTTAAGACTCCATTGTTTGCCCCCAGTATCGGAGTGTTGATAACTCAAAACTGATTCTCTGTTTCAATGTCAGACATTTTCAATCCCTCCTCTTGCTACCTCTGTCCATCTTACCGTCCCTTCTCATTCACTCCTCTTGGGCCCTTCTTCCTCCTTTACTCTCTTCCTCCCGTCCTTCCTCCCGTCCATTCGCCTCTCTCCTTCCTTCCCTCTTTCTCCTCTTCCTCCCTCCCTCTCTCTCTCCCTTCTTTCCTCACTACTCCTTCCCTCGTTCCCTCCATACCTACTCCTTCCCTCTCTCCTTCCGCCCCTTTCCCTGGCTCCCTTCCATTCTCTCTCTCTCTCTCTCTCTCTCTCTCTCTCATTTCCTCCCTACATCCTCCCTCCTTCTCTCTCTCTCCCTCGTCTTTCATCATGCCCTCCCCTACTCCTCTATCCCTCCTCTCTTCCTCCATCCGCCCAATACTCTCTTCCTTTCTCCCTCTCCCTCTTTTCATCCCTCATCCCTCCTCTCTCCCTCCACCCACCAACACCCTCCCATCCTCTTCCTACATTCTTCCCTCCCTCTCTCTCTCTCTTCTCCTTTCCTCTCTACGCCTTCCTTCGTTCCCTCTCTTTCTTTACCTTCCTCCCTACTCTCTCTCTCCTCCCTTCCTCCCTACTCCCTCTTTCCTTTTCTCTGAACTTCCTTCCTCGTTTCCTCTCTTTCTCCTTTCCTTCCTACTCCTTTCCTCCTTCCTCCCTCTTCCTCTATCTCCCATTTTTTCCCCTACTCCCTCGCTCGGTCCCTCTTTTCCTCCCCATATCTCTCTCCCTCCCATCTCTCTCTCTCTCTCCTTACCCCATTCATCCTTTCCTCCCTCCTTACTCCCGTTCTCTGTTTCTCCTTTTCTTTCCTTCCGTTTCTCCTTACCCTGTCCCACGTTTCCTATGTCCCTTATACCTCTTTCTCTCCCTCCATTCCTCCCCCCCTCCTTCAACTTCCTCCTTACCTCCCTCGTCCCCCGCCCCCCTCCCTGCGTTCCTCTCTCCCCCATTTCCTTCCTCACTCCCTTCCTGTTTCTGTACCAATACATTCGCTCCCTCCTTCCCTCCCTCCCTCCCTCTCTCCTTCCATATTATTAAACCCTTTCACTCCCTGCCATTTACCCTGACTCTTCCTTCCTTACTTCTCCACTTCACCTTGTTCTTCCTTCTACACTGTTTACCCTACTAAATTCCTCCTCCTCATCCTACCATTTTACCTCACGTACAGCAATCTCCATCTTCAGCTTATCATCCTCATTTGCTCGTCCTCTTTTTCAGTCTCCAACTTTTTCTTCTGCATCCCCTTTATCTTTCTTTACATTTTCTTTCATAATCTTTTTCGTTTTCGTCCTCTTCTTTTCCTGCCTTCCTTTCTTCTGCTCTTCCTTCTGCAAGTAGGCATAAGTTTTATGCAGTCAG
>NC_134794.1:38443976-38446476 GCF_046742065.1 Oratosquilla oratoria | reverse complement strand
GTACTTTATTTAGATCTCTCTGTAGTGATTCACAATCTTCTTCAGTTTTCACTCTTTTCAGTAGTTTTGTATCATCTGCAAAGAAGCTCATATAGCTTTCAATTCCTTCATCCATATCATTAATATATATAGCAAACATTATTGGGGCCAGAACTGTTCCTTGTGGAACACCACTTATTACTTCACCCCATTTTGAGTGCTGGTTTCTTATCACTACTCTCATTTTTCTTTCTTGCAAAAACTCTTCCATCCAATTTAGTAGTTTGCCCTGTATTCCTCCTTCAGTTTCTAATTTCTTAAGCAACTTCCTATGTGGTACTTTGTCAAAATCTTTCTTTAGGTCTAAAAATGCACAGTCTGCCCATCCATCTCTTTCTTGTATTATATCTATTAGCCTTGAATAGAAACATATTAAATTGGTGACGCATGATCGTCCTTGTCTGAATCCAAATTGCCTTGGATTTAACAATTTATTTATATTTTTAATATTTTACCCATCTACTTTTGATAATTCTTTCACAAATTTTTGCTATTGTACTTGTTAGAGAGACTGGTCTATAGTTGGTAGGTTCTTCTTTATTTCCTCCTTTATATATAGGTACTATATTTGCTTTTTTCCAATCTTCTGGAACTTTTCCTTCTTTCAAGGAACTATTTAGTATGCTATGTATTTTGTCTGCCAGTTCATTCCTGCATTCTTTCAGTATCCAGTTTGCTATTTCATCTGGTCCATGCGATTTTCTGACATCAAGATTACTCAAGTGTGTTAATATTTCATTCTTTGTTACTTCTATTTCTTCCATAGGGGGGACTTTCTCTTTCCATTCATTCTCTTCAGGTTGTATGTTCTCCCTTGTAAACACTGATTTAAAATGTTTGTTCATAATTTCCGCCATTTCCATTTCCTCAGTGTATTCAACTCCCTCCTGTCTTAATTTCTCCAAGTCTTGTTTGTTTTTTCAGTTTATTGTTTACAAATCTGTAGAATAGTTTTGGTTGATCTTTACACTTTTCTATGATATCTTTTTCATATTTTCTCTTTTCCTCTCTGCACGTTTGTACATATTCATTTCTATAACAGGTATATATTTTCCATTTTTCAGGTCTTCTGTCTTTTTTTCCATCTGGTCCAGGCTTTGTCTCTTTTGTCTTTTAACTCCCTACAACTTTTGTTGTACCAGCATTTTACATATTCTTTTTCTTGTTTTTTGTCTTGGGACATACTTTTCCACTCCTTTTTTGTAAATTTTTGTCAAAATATTCCATTTCTCTTCTACTGTTGTTTCTTCTTTGTATATTTCTTCCCAGTTTTCCTTTTGAAAGAATTCTCTTATTTTATCAAAGTTTGTTTTTTCATACATCATTCTTCCTTTTCTATATTGTTCATTTCTTTTCATATATTTTTCTTCATTAAGTTCCAGTTCAATCAATATGTGGTCACTTTTACTTATTGGTGTTTTATATTCAATTTTGTCCACTATTCTAGGTTCGGATGTAATTATTAGGTCTAGTCTCGATAGCTCTTCTTCATTTCTATACCTAGTGTTCTCCTGTATCCATTGTGTCATTGTATGGTCAGTAACCATCTCAAGTAGAGCGTTTCCCCATGAGCCGTCTCCACCCTTTACTGTCATTTCTTCCCAGCAGATTTCTTTGCAATTAAAGTCGCCCATCATAACTATTTTTCCTCCCTCTTCCATTATCTTGTTTAATGTTATCTTTGTGTCCTCTAACATACTTTTATGTTCACTCTCTTCCCATGAGGCTATTTTTGGGGGCACATAATTTATCACAAACTTTCTGCTCTTCTTATCTCTATCTTCTACTTCCATCATTATCATCTCTACTGTATTCATTACATATGTTACACACTTCAATTTTATATCCTTCTTAGTCAGGAAAATAACTCCACCCCCTTCCTTTACTACTTGGTTTCTAATCCAATAATTATATGCGTCATGCTCTACACTGTCGGGTGGTAGTGGACCTTTCAATTTTGTCTCTACAATTCCCATTATGTCTGGTTCTTTTTCCTTCAGGTAATCATTCAGCTCATTCAATCCTGTTATTAATCCATCTATATTTGTGTAAGACACTCTTAGTTTTCTGCCACTTCCATTGTGTTCTCTGTTTCCCTTTTGTTTTTCTCTTGTATGTCGACTTTCTTTAGTTTCATATTCACTACTCTCCAATAGAATCTCTCTTTTTCTGACTCCGTTCTTATTTTTTTTTTTCTTAGCTTCAAGTCTTTTCTGTTTTTCTTCCTCTCTTTCCTCTTTATTTATTTCCTTTTTTATCCATACCTTTTTATATTGTTCACTTGTTGCTAGTTTCCCTGTTTTGGATAAGATATTCTCAGCCGTAGTTTGTGACCTGAATTTAATCTTAATTGGTCTGGTTTTGTCTGTACTATATTTCCCGAGCCTGAATTTCTCTTCGATTTGTTTCATTATTTCTGGTTCATCTTCCTGAACTAATTCTAGTAAATTTCTTACTTTTT
>NC_134794.1:38433976-38438976 GCF_046742065.1 Oratosquilla oratoria | reverse complement strand
AAATTTGACGCAGCCCGAAGGGATTTCTCCTTATCTTCTCCTTTTCTGCATGGGGGGACGGAGAGGGGGGTCGCTGATTTAATGAAGCGGCCCTGCTGTGCATGTGCTGTGTCTTGCGAAACTGCCTCTGACCCAGGGCAGTGGACAAGGTGCAGGGATGACCCGTCATCCAGGAGGTCCTAAGATGAGAGGGAGGGTGGAGGGGTGTAGAGTGTATTCAGGGATGGAATGGGTGGGAATGATTTTATGTCTTTTCCTTTTTGGCTACCTCCCTTGTAAGGGGGGAAAAGCCTTGGTATATGTATGTATATACATATATATACATATATATATATATATATATATATATATACATATATATATTATATACTATATATATATATATATATATATATATATATATATATATATATATATATATGTGCAAATAGACCACTTGGAAAAAGAAACTAACGAAGCAGAGCACTTTCGCATATTACATCTTCAGTGCAAATAGTCTTTTTGCACTGATGATGTAATATACGAAAGCGCTCTGCTTCCTTAGTTTCTTTTTCCAAGTGGTCTACTTTGCATAAGTGAACACACGTACCCGTGTTCTTATTAGCATATATATATATATATATATATATATATATATATGTATATATATATTATATATATACTGTATATACACACACACACACACACACACACACACACACACACACACACACACACACACACACACACACACACACACACACACATATATATATATATATATATGTATATATATACATATATATATATATACATATATATACATATATATATTTATATATACAGTATATGTGCATATTTACATATATATATATATATATATGTGTGTGTGTATACACACACACACACACACACACACACACACACACACACACACACACACACACACACACACACACACACACACACACACACACACACACACACACGACTCGGTGGCGCTGTTGGTAGAGCACTGAACTGCCACGATAGTGGCCTGGAGTTCCTGGTTCGAATCCTGCCCAGGGCCGAAATTATTTCGGTACCGCTGCGCTTCGGGTCGTTACTCTGACTCTCGTGGGCGGGGAGTTGGGGGTGTGTGTGTGTGCGAGGTCATAGCATTACCCATAGATCGGACCTACGAGCTCTTAGCTCTCTTCCAGGAGGGAAATAGCTGTTGATCACGAGTCCAACACGTGATCCAAAGACCAAGTGAATACACACACACACACACACACACACACACACACACACACACACACACACACACACACACACACACACACACACACACACACACACACACACACACACACACACACACACACACACACACACACACACACACATACACACACACACGCACACACACACACACACACACACATATATATATATGTATATATATATATATATATATATATATATATTACAGTATATATATATATATATATATATAATATATATATATAGTATATATATATATATATATATGTGTGTGTGTGTGTGTGTGTGTGTGTGTGTGTGTGTGTGTGTGTGTGTGTGTGTGTGTGTGTGTGTGTGTGTGTGTGTGTGCGCGCGCGCATCTCTGGTTCTCTTCCAGAATGTCTGTACCATAATCGTCGAGTTGGGAGACTGAAGACCTAATCCTTTGGCGTTGTCTTGTGTGAGGCTATGGTTGGTCTGTGAACCAAGCTGTCTATTCCCATAACGCCCCAGTATTATATAGGTAAAGACATACATGCATGCATGCTTGATTTAACCTTCAAATGCAGAAATCTATGTATTCACAACTATTGCACACTAGTAGGTTCCAGTGATATTTAAGTAATTTTGCAGTGGACATAGTGAGTCCATTGTATTACTCTGCATGTTCTTGTTTAAGTTTAAGGCCTCCATACGTCGTTTAGATTTCCTGTCAATCTGAAAAAAATATCTGTAGAAAGAAAAACCGTCGTAGCCTTGGAAAAATCGGCAGAAACTCAAATGACTCGGTTTGTAGACCCTGGATGTCTACATCGAACCCTGATAGACTCCGACGGACACAGAAAAACTTCGACAGACTCTGACAGAATGGCATGACACTTTACACTTGTAACCCTGAGGTAAAAATGACATAATATACTAGTAATTATGCAACACGCAAAATGCAATATTCAGCCAACAATATACAAACTACAACACACAGCACAATTTACAAAATGTAAAATGTGTCACACAAAATTCAGCATGCAACACACAGCAGGCACAATGCAACTTGCAACAAGGAACATGCAATTCGTAATATACAACAAATAACGTGTAAAAGACAAAGTGAACCATATAACATGTAACACATATCACATAACATAAAAAAACGTAATATACAACAACATGCAACCCAAAACACACGGCATGTAGTATGTGATATGCAACACGAAACATGCAAATTTCAACAAACGATTGTACCTGTACAACACAAAATATATTGTACATTTGTACAAAGACAGTCAGGCTTTGTCGTGATGGGCACACACGCCTGAATCCCAGGAAGTGGTTTCGATGGGTTTATCATCTAGATAGCAATGCCCAACTCTTCTCATCCTTGACACTCAGGGAATGCGTCGAGTTTATGCTTACAAAACGCATTGAAGCTCTTTCGACATTGGAATGTCTTTTTCGTGTGTGAGAGTTTGGGTTATGCAATAGAATGTATGTATTCGAGTACACGTACAACAGTCAACATGCAATTTGCAACGCGTGACACACAATCCGCAACATGTATCACGCAACCTGCAACACACAACTTGCAACCTGCAACACACAACATGACAGACGCAAGGAACGATTGGTAACACGCAACGCACAACACAATCTGCGTAGCACACGCGACACGCAGGACACAACCCTCCTGCAGCACGGAATATGATAAGCAGCACTCACGTGCAAAATTAAACACACACAATACATAATATACAAGACAATATGGAATACACAATATGCTACACCTAACACAAAACATGTAACACACAGAGTCGGGACCCCATAAATATAACTCTCATTATTGTGTGTATTACAGTTAAATACGATTAAGTAAATTCATCGTACACAGGACATGTTGCACACGGGGTGCAAGATACATATTGAAAAATTGAATCAAATTCCCCTTACATATTCACTGAAATTGTAACATTCTAACGCAAGAAGAAAGGAAATTAGGAATTATTATGTCACCCCTTTCGGTACTTGACTACTATTTTAGTATGTGATAAGAAATCCTTATCCAGCACCAAAAGAGAATAACACGATAAAAGTCAGAGGGAGGATCTAAGCCGCCACTTTCGCGCGCTTACTTTCGTTTAGTACGTCTTCTCTCACTTTCTATTTTCTCCACTTCACTATACTTTCTGCATAGGAGGAAAGACATATTTGTAGATTTTCCTTTCTTTTTTGAATACCGGTTGCACGACATGCTTCTCAGAGGTACACTCTATGAATTCCGTGAGAACACGCGTTGTTGCGTCCCATGTAAGTTCTGCAGTGACGTCATGATTTCTTTAGTTCAATGATCTTTTAACTTTATGTTTAAGATCTTCCCTTAAGGGCGTGATCTTATAATCGTGAACCTGTTGAGTTTTTCCTCTTCCAATCAGATTCGTTGTTATGAATGTATATGCAACATTGTTTACTTAAAGAATCTCGAGTCTCTGCATAACTTAATTAGGTTAAATGTCAGCAATAGTTATCAGGACCTTGGCCATTTTTATTACTCTAAGCGGAGAGTGAACTTATGTAACTACTCGCTTACGAACTGTTGTTTACCAAACACCCAACTCATAAAAATGAAACCCTCACCATCTAGCTTATTTTTACCCACGTCACTCTACCAGCCTTTTATAGAGGAGGAAAACCTTGAACTATCAACAGATAGAGTTTCATTATTAATTCCTACTTTCACATGTACACAATATTGCATATATCATATAATGTACACAGTAGGACATGGAAATCAATTACTTGAATGTAAGACATAAGAGCGGAGATGATAAAATGTAGCTTTGTGTTCTTGAGAGTAAATTGACTTAGCCGAGGTTAGAGACAAGCGACTCTTGTTACTTGAAGAGCGTCCACTGTCAGGGGCGATGACCAGGGCAGGTATGAGATGGGAGTCCGAAAATTCCTTTCAGGCGGGGGTGTTGTGAAGGATGGGCATGGGCACTGGGTCGATAGAGGAGAGAGCCAATAAACTCTATTCAGGCCTGGGCGTTGTGAAAGATCAGCACTGGGCCATTGGAGGAGACCCAATAGACTCTACTAAGGCCGGGGCGTTGTGAAGGTCGGCAGTGAGATGACATCAGGAATGGTGACCACACGGGTATAGTCACATGTGGACGTCCAACAGGTAGGGGCGTTGTAAAGAGCGGCAATGGGCCGATATCAAGAACGGTGACCCCACGTCCTACGCTTCTTAGCGTCTAATTTCTTCTGACCACAAGCGCATCTTTTACATCCTTTTTTATAATCTTCTTTCGTGACGTCACGAATACGCAATTATGTAGGGCGCCGGCATCACTTATGCAGACCGGGAGAACGTCGAAGACGTATGTTGTCTCGAACGTTTCACTTCCATCCACTCTCAAACCTCCATGTATCTACATTGCAGGATTTACGCAGTTACACCAATATTACCACGACGCAATATAATAATACACAATAAAGATAACAGTAATAGTAATACACAATAACAAAACATACATTACAAAGAAAAATTGACATGATACACACACACACACACACACACACACACACACACACACACACACACACACACACACACACACACACACACACACACACACACACACACACACACACACACACACACATATATATAAATATATATATATATATATATATATATATGTATATATATATCTTTTATCAACCACAAATCACTTTTAATTCCATGCCATCGCAGTCGAGACTGAGAATCGCTCGATGGA
>NC_134794.1:38411476-38426476 GCF_046742065.1 Oratosquilla oratoria | reverse complement strand
TAAAGAAATAAAAAATGATGAAAGGAAAGAGAAAGGAAAAAGGAAAGGGAAAAGAAGGAAAGGAAGATAAAGAGAATGTTCGCGAAGGAGAAGGAAAGGGAAGGGAAAGGAAAGGAAGGGAAGGGAAGCTCAAGGAAGGGAAAAGAAATTAGGGGAAAGGAAAAAATATAATGTAAAGGAATAGAACATAAGGGAATGGGTAAGGAAAGGAAAGCCAGTGAAAGAAATGGTAAGGAAAATAAGAGCACGAAAGAGAGTGAACAGATATGGAAAGGAAAGAAACGGTAGAGAAGTGAAGGAAAGAGGAAGATAAGGAAGTGAGGAGGACACAAAATGAAAAGAAGGAAGAAGAAGTGGGAAAGGGAAGGGAAACAAAAGAAAAAGAAAAAGAGGGAACAAGAATAAAGAGGAAGAAAGGAAGAGAAGAGATGAAATGAGAAGAGAAGAGAGGAGAAGAGAAGAGAAGAGAAGAGAAGAGAAGAGAAGAGAAGAGAAGAGAAGAGAAGAGAAGAGAAAAGAAGAGAAAAGAAGAGAAGAGAAGAGCAGAGAAGAGACGAGAAGAGAGGAGAAGAAAAGACAAAAGAAGTGAGGAGAAGAGAAGAGAAGAGAAGAGAAGAGAAGAGAATAGAGGAGAAGAAAGGAGATGAGAAGAGAGAAGGGAAGAGAGGAGAAAAGAAGAGAATAGAAGAGAAGAGAAGAGAAAAGAAGAGAAGAGAAGAGAAGAGAAGAGAAGAGAAGAGAAGAGAAGAGAAGAGAAGAGAAGAGAAGAGAAGAGAAGAGAAGAGGAGAGGAGAGTGAAGAAAGAATATATAAGATAAGATAAGGTAAGATAAGATAAGATAAGATGAAATAAGATAAGATAAGATAAGACAAGACAAGACAAGACAAGAGAAGAGAAGACAAGAGAAGAAAAGAGAAGAGAAGAGAAGAGAGGAAAAAGAGAGGAGAAGAGAAGAGAAGGGAAGAGAGGAGAAAAGAATAGAATAGAAGAGAAGAGAAGAGAAGAGAAGAGAAGAGAAGAGAAGAGAAGAGAAGAGAAGAGAAGAGAAGAGAAGAGAAGAGAAGAGAAGAGAAGAGAAGAGAAGAGAAGAGGGGAGTGAAGAAAGAATATATAAGATAAGATAAGATAAGATAAGATAAGATAAGATAAGATAAGATAAGATAAGATAAGATAAGATAAGATAAGATAAGATAAGATAAGATAAAATAAGACAAGACAAGACAAGACAAGACAAGACAAGACAAGACAAGAAAAGATAAGATAATATAAGATATGAGAAGATAAGAGAAGAAAATAAAAGAAAAGAAAAGAATAGAAGAGAAATGAAGAGAAGATAAGAGAAGATAAGATAAGAGATGAGAAGAGAAAAGAAGAGAAGAGAAGAGAGGAAAAGAGAACAGAACAAACCAAATTAAAAAGGCAAAGAAGGGAAAGTAGAGGAGGGGGAAAATATGTTAAATGGGAGGCTTCAGAGAGAAATGTAAGACAGCAGAAGAAAAGAAAAGAAAGGTGTAATGAAGAAATGAAAGGAAAGGTGGGATGAAGGAAAGAAAAGGAGAAGGAAGAAAAGGAAATGAAAAGAAAGGGATGGGAAAGAAATGGAAAGAAGGGGGAAGGAAAGGAAAGGAGAGGGATGTAAAGGGATAGGAAGGAAAGGGAAGACAAGGCGGCAAGAAAAGGGAAAGGGGGAAAGAGGAAAGAAGAAAGAGGGAAGGCAAGAAGGTAAGGAAAGAGAAAGGGGGACAGAGGAAAGAAAGTAAAGGATCAAAAGAAAGAAAAGGAAAGAGAAGGGAAGGGAAGAAAAAGAAAAGAGAAAAAAGGAAAGGAAAAAGAAGAAAAAAAATCAAAGAAAGTAAGAAGCGAAGTAACGGAAATGTAGGAGAAGGAAAGTAAGGTAAAGTAAGGGGAAGAAAGGAAAATTAGGGAAGGAAAAGGAAGCGAAAGAAAGAGAAGGAAAGGAAAGAGAAGAAAAAGAAAGAAACAATGAAGAGAATGTTAAAAAAAGGGACAAAGAAAGAAAATGGGTTGACATGTAGGAGATAGAAGATAAGGTAAACTAAGGGAAGTGGAGGAGAAGGTAGAAAAGTGGAAGAAAGTGAAGGAAAAGCGAGAAGAAAAGCAGGAGAAAGGAAGGAAAAGGAAGTGAAGTGAAGAAAGATAATATGAGAGTAAAGGAGGGAAGGGAATGAAAGGAGTAGATGGAAACAAACAAAAGGAGAAGAGAGGGAAAGGGAGAAGAGAGTACGAAAATGAAAGCGAAAAAAAGGGGAAAGGATGTGAAGAGACAGGAAGGAAGGAGACAGAAAGAAAAGAAAAGAAAAATGGAAGAAAAGGGAAGAAAAGGAAAGGAAAGGAAAGGTAAGGGATAGAAAAGGGATCGTAAATGAAGGGAAGAAAAAAAAAAGATGGAAAATAAAGAAACTCATAGGGAAGAAGATGAATAGAGATGGAATTCAAGGAATGAAAGAGAAGGGACAGGAAGGGAATAGATGACAAATAGAGGAAACAAAAGGGAGACAATAATTCTATCCATCCATCTGTCTATATAATAAGGGCTCTTTCCCCCTTATAAGGGAGGTAGCCAAATCAAAAGGCAAGTACTCACTCCTACCTCTTTCACTCTCACTTATTCTACTCCCATCTGCCACCCTTTCCTCTCTCTCTTTTTAGCTCCTCGTGGATGACAAGTCATCTCTGTATCTCGCCCACTGCCCTGAGTCAGAAACAATCCAGCAAGATACTGCTTCCTCCACAATTAAAATGGAGTTTGCATCTCTAATACTTCTGGCACTCTTGGTTTCATTGATGAAGAAAGTGATGATCAGATAGATGATCACCTTGAGGTTGATGTCAAATTTGGGGACCTATCAGTTACAGTGGTCAATGAAAGTGAAATACATCATGGAAACCATGGTAAGGTAGCCGCAATGGAGGTTATAAGTACAAACTTAATCTATAGAGTCACTCAGTTTGTTGGAAACAATGTAGATCTGAACATTGTTTTTATTTATGGGAACACTCCTTTTCATTCTATGGGTCTTGTCAAAGTTATATATCCACCACCACCCTCGGCACATGATCCAGCGATAACAGTATCTTTCAGCAGAAAGAAGTTGCAGACAACGGGCAAGGCTGGGATCCTGAAAGGAGCTGACGTGAAGATTCTTTCATTCACCAACAGGAAACAGATAGGGATAAACTTTATCACGTTTCTTCCTATTGCTGTTCTCTCCTCCTCCGTGACAGAAGAACAGACTCTCCTTTTTTCCGGGCGACACACTTTGGGCAGCAGGGCGGGTGATTGAAAAACAAGACCCCAACTTCCAGCACTCTAATTGGAATGGCTTGATGAAGAAATTCCATGCCGATGATACGAAGTTAAGCACAGCTGAACTTCATCCCAGTCGCCGAAGATGACCCTAATGACCACAAAGCCTTCTTCATTATTTTCAGAGAGTGCATGCCGCTCTCTGGGGACATAATCACCATGGTGCCAGACTAGATGTCGGTACCATTTCGGTGGGCAAAACTTTATCCATACCAAATTGTTTTTAGGGTTAATGTAAGCGTATTAATGTGTGATAATATTTACAGAGGAGTAGCTTTTCATATTTATTCCCAGGTTAAGATTTTCATCTATTGGTGCACTTCCGTTACGTACGAAAAATTGCTACGAAAAGTCCCATAATATTGTTAATTTACAGAACTGTATTCATTTTGAAGCTCAATTTGATGTATCTTTATGTTGTAGGTTGATTTCCTGAAGAGGTCACGATAAATCTCGCTGATAAAGAGGGCAACAGCTTGCCGGCAAAACGACCACGCATGACATGCTTGATACACTCCTCGGATTAAGACTCTGATCATATGGTGTCACTACAGAGCCTGGAATCATGGAAAATTCTTCTAAGGGCAGCAGAAATCAGGAAACATGGTCTAGTTTTGGAGCTCGCCAAAGACTTGCCTGATGGCGAAATGCCAGAAATACAATATCATCGTAATTGCTGTAGTATTTTCACATTGAAACGACTCCTGGAAGAATGTATCGCGAAGAAAGCTGACTGTGTTGAGCCTAGAGAACAAGGTTCTAGATTATCATCTAGAGATACACCCAGCTCTTCCACTTCAAGTGCGTTTGACAAGCGGTGCGTTTTTTTTTTTTTTTTTTTTTTTTTTTTTTTAAATCAAGCAAACATCTAAAGGGTCAAAAGACTAGAGAAATCCTCATACAGTGTTCAGTGTTGAGGTCTGATGATCGAATCCGAATTCCAGCAGCTAAAAAAACTGGACAACAGAATGCTTGTCATCACGAATCGAGAACTTGTTGCTGCTGAGGGACACTACCACACCGTGCCTATACACGCGACACCAGTGCCACATTGGAGTAGGGAGATGATATCGATTCACAATACAAATATGCAGAGAAGCGCTTCTATGATGAACTGTTCTTGTACACAAGGAACGAACTCATTCCAAAGCCAGAAATACTACGCATGACAGACCTCAAGTTACAGACTAGACGAGGAAGCACCTGTGCCGAAAGGTGGAAACAGAGTTTTTAGATTCTATCCACATCATTTCCGATGGCAAAGGGAAAGCTCCTGTACCCAGACAGTCTGTCTCTGTGTGAACTTGTCAAAACCACCACTGTCTTGAAGAAGGAAATGGAGCATGCTAGATCTGTCAACACTGGATATGTGGTCAAGAAAGTAGCATTGCAAATGAGGAATGACATCAAGAAGCAAGACAGCAGACAAGCATGGCCACCTGATGTGGAGAAGAATGAGCAAGGTATCATTCCTACTTCGATTACTTATTCCCTACAGACACTCCTGGCGGGAGACTGTGACTGCATAAATCCATCAGAGAGAGTGAAACGAATCACTACATCCTTTGGCAGCGATATGGTATATGCGATCAGCTGTGGAAGGATAAAACCACCAAAGCAACTACTTCTACTATTTGCTGTGAAGTCGCTGACAGGAAATACTGAACTTACACACTCTGAATCGGCTTGGACACAGTGTATCACATTAATAAGTTAAGGAGATACACACAACACTTTATCTTCAAAAGATGGGGCTCTCAAGAGATGACACACCACTACCCACGAACATTTACCGCTCTGGCCTGGGGGAATATTGACAGGCTTGAGGAGACGGTTAGTGGCGCAGGCACATCCCATCGAGTCAATGAAATCGCTGTGTAGGCAGAAGTTATTGATGCGACACCAGAGAGAGTCATGCCTACAATCCTCAAATCAAAGAAGAGGAGCATCAGCCCTGCACAACAGAGGCTACCCTCCTACAATACAGGAAGGCGAGTAGGGCTATCACAAATGCAAAGCTTAGATGCTGACACAACTGAAACTGTTCAAAATGCAAGAGAAAAGAACCTGGTCTGGTTACTGACTAGAATGTCTACTCCCGATGCTCAGACCATTAGCAGTTGGACAGGTTTCAACATTAAGATCCGCAACGGAGTACCAGCGGTCCAGGACACGATCAGCTACCTGCCAACTATCAACGCCCCTGCAACTGAACTGTCGACGGTGCATGAAGTGTTGAATCAGACACTCAGTATAATGAAATCACTGCAGTTGAAAGAAATTGGTTGTGTGTTTGATCAGGCATTGTATGCCAAGGCAGCAGAAATAAGGTGGAACCATGAGAGGTTCAGCAACATCATAATCAGGATGGGGGTGTTCCACACAATCTGCAATTTGGTCTCCATTCTGGGTAAGCGATTACAGGATGCAGTGCTGAGGGATATTTATGTGGAGTCAGGCGTGATTGGTGAGGGGTCTGTAGCAGGCATAATGGAAGGCCGCAAATACAACCGTGCGGTAAGACTGTACAAGCTTGTCTATGGAGTAATGATGAGGCTTGTCTGGAAAGGCTCCCTTCCATGGCTAAAACTCCAGCATTCCAACGAGATTTATAACTTGAAAGAAACCTTGCAGAGTATTGCTAGTTTCCATGAAGATGTTTCTGAGGCATCACTTGCACACCTCCCAGAGAATGCATTGTACGCACGCACCATGGAGCTATTTCAAGTTTACATGGACTCTCTCAGAGATAGATAAGGTCTTTCAACATTCTGGATGTCCTACTTGGATATGACAGAGATCATGCTGGGACTGATCCGCGCTTCAAGAGAAGTGGATTGAATGCTTCACCTTGCATCAATCCGCCAGATGATCCCTTGTCAGAATAGAAGAAAACACCTGTCAACTCCAATCCAATATCAAACAAGACTCCCAATCAAGTGATCAAACTTCAATCAAGCCACAAGACTCTATCCAGCTACCACAGGACTCCCAACCAAATGATTGAACTTCAATCAAGCCACAAGATTCTATCCAGCTACCACAAGACTCCCAACCAAGTGATCGAACTTCAATCAAGCCATAAGACTCTATTCAGCTACCACAAGACTCCCAACCAAGTAATTAAGCCACAAGATTCCATTCAGCTACCACAAGACTCAATCTCCCATCGAAAGAGAATACTCCACCTCGCCCCTATTGTCCTCCCCACGAGACGTCTGACTCGCAAACGTAGAATCTGCCAACTCAGCAACACAATCGGTAAGCATTACTAACCACCACTCTATTCCTTCAAGCAGTGGACCCAAGCCGAGACTAGACGAATCCAATCAACTTTAGAGATCCAGCACACCAAGACCGACACGGCATCACGACTTCAGTCAAGACGCAGTGGACCCAGGCCAATGAGACTCATCTAAGAGAAAATCTCATCCATCACCGCAACTACCGTCACCAATCACCGTGGGTATAAACTGAAGACTCCCACTAACTCCCCGTTTTTTTACAATTCAGGAGCCGGACGAGAATCCACCTCCACCCCACTTCATGACCAGCCAGACCAGGGAATTTGCAGCGGTTAGGCCCAGACCAGCCTAACCCCACTCAACCACCCCTCCATGACCACCCAGACCAGAACCCTCGCAGTGGTTAGGCCCCGACCCGCCTAACCCATCTCCACCCACTTCCAACCAGACCAGGAGCTTCGCAGCAGTTAGACCCCGACCCGCCTAACATATCTGCTCCTTCGCATCCAGTCAGCATCCTCGCTTCCCAACCCGTGTCAACTCAGCTCTAACCACCTCAGCCAACCAACCTCACCCTCCACCCACCGCCACCCTTGGCTCACCGAGAATTGCTTGCCCAAGCAATGTTTCAACACCAGCTAGGAATCAACACCTTCAGCCCACGCCAGTCTCAAATCCACCCACAGTGCCAACCAGTGCTACCCAGACTTCAGCGCAGGCCTACCATAAGTACCCAATTTTAAAACTTTGTATATCACAAACAAACCCATAGGTATATATAAATAACCAACGTATCAAAGACATAAAATAATAATTCTAATTAAAATCCTTTAGATGCAAAATAACCTACGTAGAACTATCAGAAATAACTATTAATTGCAGTTATAGAATATTCAAAGACCACGATAGATAGAACTAAATAATTAGATAATAAAACATCCACCAGTACATTTTTAACTTACGAGATAATTTTTCAGTTTCAACGTAGACTAACTCAAAATGTCACCACGAAGAAATCTTCCAGGTACTCACCCAAAACCAAGTAAACTAGGACAGACAAAAAACAACGACAAATCCCACGATGAAGATAACTAACACGTAAAATTATTCATCCTTCGGACGCAGGACGTCATGCGATTCGATAGGTTAGGTTCTCACGATCATTTACTTATCAAACTTTTCCCACTATCTGTAAATGTACTTCTTTACTTCCTTCCGACCGTGAAGCCCCGGAATAATTATATCAAAACCTCCCACTCAATGACGACCAATACACAATTCATACCATAACTTAGATATAAAAAAAAAAGTTAACTGCCTTGAATAAATAACAATATGTATAAGCGTGATAACAAGAACAGCCAGTTACAATTTCCCATAAAAAATGTAGCCAATAACCATTCACAAAACTAACAACTTTGTATATATCTCTATGCAATATATCAATATTTACCAATATATATAAATATTTAGCTCTACACAAACTAACACATTTATTTGAAAACAAACTAACCGTTTAGGATGTCATGTCTTCAGTAAAACTACTCAAGTTAAAATGTACAAATTGAATATATCTCAGAGTAAAGAGATCAGAGGAAACACAAGTGAAAAGTGAAAATTCATTCTGATTGGTAAGAGTATATACAAGTGTAAAATACTTACATAGCTTTATTGAACATATTCAATATATGATAATATACGTAAAAAAAAAAAAACTTTTACTCATTCAAACCAATTTTACAAATCAATATCTCCCACTAGTAACTTAACAAATTATCATATCTTAAATTTTTACAATTATGTATGCCAAACCCCACTGTCACCCAAGGTACGCGGACGTACCTCAAAAGGTCGGGGAGGCAATGTAACCATCACTAACTATCTTGCTGACCTCACTTTCCCAGATCTAGCAATAATTCAGGCAAACAGGAAATCACCACGAACATGCCAAATGCCACCAGATTAACCCATTAAAACCCCTTAATTATCCCTATCCCTATTATATTACCCATAAACTAACATATATATATATATATATATATATATATATATATATATATATATATATATATGTATATATATATATATATATATACATAACATACTTAACCATACCCAGCAACTATACGACTAACCCTCATATATAAAACTGACCCCAATGTATAGAATAGCGAGACTAACGCCTTTACTTACGACAACCCGCTAACCCCCTATATTAACCGATGCTAAAGTAACCAGAGGGAGAGCTGAGCAGGTCGATGAGCTTGCCAGCCAGGTGTGCCCTAGGTCAAGGTCTGGCACTTATTGTACATTGCCCACAGGGACCATATATACATCTCTTTTAATAACTCCAGATTCTGTTGTTATAAATAAATAGAAGAAACAGAAACTCCGGTTTTGGAGTTTATCTAGCCCCCACAAAGTCCCCTTCATGTAGCTTACCCAAACCAAAAGGCTATAGGCGTTTTGCCTATGACAAGCTCAACTATGCCCGCTTCCTGCCATACTATTATGCCACGATGTCAAGACTGTCTATTGATCATCCTGACGTGCATGCGCAGTTCATGCAAGGTGGGTTCTCAATCCAGATTGGCCGCTCAAATCCATTCGGGCACATACCCGTGGACTTGACCATCGAGGAGACTGTTAAGAAGGACACACAGACACCAAGAGGAACAAAAGTCTTCAGCCTGAAACCTGGTGGCGTCGCCAAATACTACTTAACATCTGAGTATCAAAGTGCCTACCTGCGGCAGTTGAGAGAAATGGTGGGCCAAAGTGAAGCGCACCTCAGTCACCCAGATTTCCAGTTGCCTAGGATAAGAAAAGATGAGGCTGATGTCCAGTCTATTGTAGAGCTCATGAAGACCTGCTAGTTGAATCCATTCAGCCCAGACAACGAAGGGCTGGTCAGCTTGTCATCTGCAACTGTAGCGCCAGCAGATGTAGCCCACGATCTTCTTGATGCTCACAAGATAGGAAAGGAAGCATATCAAACTTTCAAACAAGAACTACTGGAGGGAAATCCACCAATTGCACAGTTCCATGATAAGATGACAAAAAAGAAACTGAAAACATTCTCGGACATCCAGAAAAAAAACACCGAACCAGGTACAAGCCAACCAAGTAGTTCTGAAGGCTCACAGGATCTTCTTAAGCCATATGATTCTAGTAGGTGATAGCCGAAAGCTCCCCATGTGTGATGTCTTGGCTCATCCTCTGGGTTCCCTACCTTAGGCCATTGCCAATGGCGATGGATCTCTTCGTAAGACAAACAAGGCAGCTTTAGCCAGACACCTGGCTAACGTCCTCCACATTTAGTAATTCTCTCAAATACTCTAACCATCTTCTCCTTATCGTCTTCCCTCCCATTAACATATGTACATCTGCACCCTTTACCTTTTCCTCTCCCCCCGACTCACCCCCTCATTATCTTCACTTCTTTCCAAAACATACTTTTATTCTTTTCAAAAAATTCTGTGAAACTTCTACCCCACTTTACATTTACTCTTTGCCTCCTTTATCTTACATTTTGCTTCTCTTCTCATATGCTTCCCTATTCCTAACTTGGAACTAATCCACATTCGCTCGTTTCTTCTCTTCTACCTCCACCTTCACTATTATAAAAGTACTAACCGAAAACTTCATTTACTCTAGATTGGGGTATGATCTAAAAAAAAAAAAAAAAAAAAAATAGTAAGAAAAGAGAGAGAGAGAGAGAGAGAGAGAGAGAGAGAGAGAGAGAGAGAGAGAGAGAGAGAGAGAGAGAGAGAGAGAGAGAGAGAGAGAGAGAGAGAGAGAGAGAGAGAGAGAGAGAGAGAGAGAGAGAGAGAGAAAGAACAACAATCAAAATACCTCCCAAATAGCTGACAGAACATAGAATGAAAAGTTAGAAAACTGGAACTTTTCAATGTTAGAATAGGAATGGGAAAAAATATTTCCTAGTGTCGGACGGATGCAATTTTGAGGCCAAGAATCACATGAGCATATTGCAATTGTGATTTGTCGCTAATAACCATCAAAGAGGTGGAGTCAGAGAGGTGTCAAATGATAGATAAGAGGTTGATAGAAAGGAGGGACAATAAAAGTTAATGATGGTTGAACATGATTCTTTGAATGGAGATTAGTTTCCCACCGTACTAGAACGCAGCGTGATTCTGATACGAAAGTAGGACACTAAGTCTGGACAGCGTGTTAGTTGCATGGAACATATGTAAACCCACAAGATCATATCTCTTATGTTGTATATTGTAACTAGGTAAATACAATTAGATGAATACATGCACAGATACTTGAACATATACGTATACATTTACATTAACACACATCAATAAATATAATAACAGATTTTGCACTTATCAATTTTGGGTCTATGTTCTGAATCCTTCAGATTAAACTGCGTTGTTCAACATCAACCTCTTTATGTACTCTACCGAAGTGCATTTCGGAGTGATTACTTGTTTGGTGACCAAATATTCGGGAACTAACTCTCCAGGGACCAACTGCCCAGCGGAAAGAGTCCCAAGGAATTCAGATGAAAAAAAGCAACAGGTGTTTGAAAATTTATTACGAAGCTTTCATCTCCATTCCGTGATATCTTTGGCGATAATGACAGGAACAGTTGAATGAGCATACATATACAAAGAAGCGGGTACACCCAGAGGGTGGGTGTATTGTACATGTATATGTATATGTATATGTATATGTATATGTATATGTATATGTATATGTATATGTATATGTATATGTATATGTATATGTATATGTATATGTATATTCATATGTATATTCATATGTATATGTATATGTATATGTATAATAATATGTATATGTATATGTATATGTATAAGTATATGTATATGCATATGTATATGTATATGTATATGTATTTGTATAAGTATATTTATATGTATATGTATATGTATATTCCCTTGTAGACACATTAGGTTGAAGGCTAAAGAAGAATCACTTTTGATTTATTTATTGCGTGTACTTTTTATATAGTCCACGGTCTTCTCCTCTTCATCGTTGGTATTTTCTCAGAATTTCTCTAATTGTTGTCAACGTTTCGGAACCTCCTGGTTCCATCTTCTGGGCGATATGATATACAGGATCTGCGGTAGGTTTATTTGTATGTCGTGTGGGGTTTAGGTTTCTACGTGAAGAGGCCTCCTCTGATTGGCTACCATGGGTCAATTGGGATTAAGAGTTAGGTATTTGATCTTCCCAGACCCAGTCGCTTCATGGAAGACAAGGTCTGCAGATCCTCGACGTGGATGTTATGCAAGGTTGGTTGACTTGTATGTAGATGACTTCCAGGAACAATGGCCGACGGGGATCTGATTCCTTGTCTATTAAACCAACACAGCCGCCCAAGAGAATAGATACTTTTGATCAGCATTTTATCTTATTTATTCATATATGTTTTGCTCAGCTAAATCAGCCCATTTTGCTGCATAGACTTACTGAGGAGTCTCCTACGGAATCTTCCGACATTCTCAACGCTACTTTTAATTTGTTATGCAAACTTATTACTCAGGGTCAGCAATACGTATATAAAAGTACTGAATCAGCACTGTTTTCAGTGATGAACTTTTTAAAAAAGACAACACACACACAATTTCGAAACACGTAATATTCCTCTGTTTTCAAAGATGTGTTTTGAAATAAAAGAGAAAACCCATTTCCACACAACTGTACCTGTTTATAGGCCGCAGTTAATACACAAGACACTAATAACAAGCATCTGACTGCGAGAACTCTTTCTGAAGTCAATACACTCACCAGCATAGCCCAATGTCAGTACTTTTCTTTAGGCTCCACACGGAATTTTGTGTTTATACCGTCGTTACCACCGGTGTATTTCTCTTTCTTAGTGACGTTTTCATTTCTCTGTTACAGATTTACCGTCAAGCGCCCTCAACATGAAACCAACTTTAGATTTGCTTTCATGAGAGACACATCGCGCCCGGACTTCGTCTCACTCGTTAATAGCGCCAATCTTTTAAGCAATGCGATAAGCCGTGCACCTTAGCCCTTCACCCAGACGGATCGGGACAATATCCTTTTCCATCTGATGGATCAGGAAAGTCTCGGCACCTGTTTTGAGAAGAGGACTGTGGAGAAATTGGAGAAACTGAGAATCTCCCCACGTAAAATTGTCCCCACCCACAAGCGTGTGAGAGAGGCCCTGTGCGTAGGCAAGATAGCTCTTGACTCCTTGGAGGCTAAGACGAACTTACTGTACAACCTAAGGTAGAAGAATGAGGGTGTCGATTTCGTCGACGTTTACCGGCCTTCAGCCTTGAGCACCGTCATTTTTTTTTTCCAAATCGAACCTGAAAAAAGTTCCTCAGGTCTGATTACGGATCCTTCTTATTTATGTGCCTCCCTCCCAGGTTAGAGAGTTAAAGGAGCCTAAGGTTAGGTAATACTTTATCTGCTACTCCTTGATTCATTATTCCCGTTCCTGCCCTACACCTAGGCTTACTAGGTATTCCATGTGTGGGTTTGAAGGGGACCGATACGAGGCGTGTAAAGTCGAGAAGCTCAAGTGTCCTCTTTGTAGAGGAATCGTCAGTGCCATCTCCGAGTCCTGCCCAGAAAAGAGAAAGGAGGCAGACACTGTTCAGTCAGCACTACCTGTAGCGGAACCTGTCCCCACCACCTGTTTCTTACTTGTGCAGTCTTCTCATTCCCCACCTCAGCCTCAACCTACCAATACCTGAACCAAACCCCGCCTCCCGAACCCTATCCTCCCCTCTTCTTCCTCCTTCCTCTCGTCCTCCTCCTCGTAAGGGTGAGTCACCCCCCTCTACTTGCACCAGAAACTCTGACCTGATTACATCTATCATTGGCAAGATTCTGGAAGGGAAATCAGCCGGTACTCCCTAATAACCATCTGGAGACGCAAGGTGTGATCAGGAAGGGAGTGCCAATGTGCTTACTGTCAGTATTGTTTATTCAGCAATGCTTATGTCCAAGGGCAAACACAAGCTGCAGGAAATGCTCTCGACAGCACTCACACACTTGGGTCTACCCGTCTTTGCCATCCCGCTACGTCCTTGACAATGTTCCCTTCGGTCCTAACAATCCCTCCTTTCTCCACGTAGCCTCTGCCCTTCCCAAGATCCCCTCCTCCTCTGCCTCCTCCGCCTCCTCCTCCGCCTCCACCTCAAAGGACTAGTACCTTGTTAGAAATTGCCAGCCCCTAAGATCCGAGGATTCAATACATGGAGTCGGGTCTTGCTCCACACTCAGGCGTCCGTATTCTAGCAGGAAGTCCCTTCAGGCAATTATACTTGATCACTTTCACTGTGGGCATATTCTCGCGATCAATTTAAGGAAGATTCACGCTCTCATCCTCCTATGTACCATCTATCGCCTTCCCCGGGTCCCCTTCCTCCCCTTTATTGATAATGCTAAAGTAATTTCTTACAAGGTTCCAACCTTCTTTATTGGCAACTTCAAATGCAAGTACGGTGACTGGAGCCCTGACACGCACAGCAGTAGCACAGTGAGTCGGCAAATGCATTCTCTTACTGTACTTCACAGGCTGAAATTTCTAGGTCCGGACTTTCCTACATCCGTACCACACGGAATGCAAGATGGGAATATAATTTTATTACAGTAGCAATGGCTTTGAGGTACACTGAGGAAGTTTTACTGTCGACGGGAGACTTTTCGGTCCATAACTCTGAAAATAGGCAGATATTGCTGCGTACAATTCGGTTTTAATAGTTCGTTCTTGTTAGATCTAAGATAACCCGGAACATAACTTTCAGGGGTTTCAGCGAAGAGAGGATTGCTATGAATATCTCAGTGTGGGATGGAGACTAAGGTGTGTCAGCCTGAGGAGGCCTGGAAGTGTTTCAGACTTATATGTATATATATATATATATATATATATATATATATATATATATATAATATATATATATATATATTATATATGTTCGATTGAAGACCAGAGCTAATTCAATATCCACTATCTTCTTAGTGATTTTCTCAATTTTTCTAATAGTTTGTTTGATTCTTGAGGGGAGGTCAAACACAATACTTCCGAGATCCATGATGTTATTGTAACGAAAAACATAACACAAAATATAAATACAAGCTTTCGGTTGAGTCATCCAACCATCTTCAGCTAAGTGAGATTACATATACAGAACAGGAGTTTAAATACAAGTAAAAAGGGGGGAACTAGGAGAGTTAGGAGCCAGGTACTGGACGGAGGTGAGGTCTTCGTATCAACAGGACGTCGCTGGACAGCTGATCACGGTAGCCGGACGTTTGGGCCTTGTTGCCACGCAGCCTCGCTGTGTAGTTGTAAGGTACTAACTGTGTCTGTCTGTATATTAATGATAGGAGTGTATTGTGTAATGTAGACTCTTTCTAAGATGTGTAGTTTCTTGGTGTTGTTACAT
>NC_134794.1:38393976-38401476 GCF_046742065.1 Oratosquilla oratoria | reverse complement strand
CCCTCTGTACACACACATCTGCAAGACCCAGTAGCCTGGAAAGCTCTGTCACACAACCCTCCAGCCTAAAACCCAATAAATGAACTCCATAGTGTTATTTCGCAGCTGCACTGTTAATCTGCAACTGAATGACTCAACCCAACACCACCACCCCCTTATTGGGTATTGGATACAAAAGATTTACGCGATCACTATTCCATTTTAGGAATGATAGTGACATCCCTACACATCATGTTATCAAGTATTGTTTTCTGTTGGGATACTAGACTAAAAGAAAGAAAGATTATATATATATATATATATATATATATATATATATATATATATATACATATATATATGTATATATATATATATACACATATATATACATATACATACATATGCATATACATACATACATATATATATATATTTGTATATATATATCTATACACATAGACATATATAAATATTTGTATATATATATATATATATATATATATATATATATAAATCATAAGAAAGTAATGTCGTAGCACATTGGTAAAATTATACTAATGACCCACTTTCGGAGAAGAATAGGCGAAAGTAAAGAGATCCGTATATTTCGATCACTATCTGTGATCCTCTTCAGCAGATGTGTTACAGAGTGGAGAGAAGCATGTATATATATACAAAAGTAGTGAGGTGAACAAGGAGGGACGGGGACTCAGGTCACGTGTCCGGCGCTACGTGGAAATTGGTGGATTTTGTCCGCAGTTAGATTGCTACCCTCAATTTTTCTCTACTCACCCTTCCCCTCTTATGTTCTTATATTTTTTTCTTGTATTTAAAAACTTTGCGTCTCTTTCTCATTTTCTTTTCCCTGTTCCTCTTCCTCATTCTCATCCTCTTATTTCTCAGCCAACCATACTCTTCTTATTATTCTTCCTCTTCTTATTTTTTCCTTCTTTTTCTTTTTCTCTCTTTGTATCCCATCATATTCTTCATATTCCTCTTCTTCTTTTCCTTTCCCTTTCTCTTTCTCTTCCCCTTCATCTTCCTCTTTCTATTTCTCTTCCTCTTTCTCTTTCCCTTTCTCTTTCTCTTTCTCTTTCTCTCTCTCTCTTTCTCTCTTTCTCTTTCTCTTTCTCTTTCTCTTTCTCTTTCTCTTTCTCTTGCTCCTTCTCTTTTTTCTCTTTTTCTCTATCAGTTCCTTTCCCTTTCTGTTTCGCTTTATCTTCCTTTACTTATTCCTGTTCCTCTTTCTCTCTTCATCTTTTAATTCCTCTGTCTCTTCGTCTTTCTCTTCCTATTTCTCTTCTTTTTCCTTTTTCTCCAGATGTGGTACAATATTTACTAAAACAAATGATTACCGATCCAACGAGTGAAGATAATATTCTGGACTTACTCTTAACTAAAAATGAGGATCTATCAAGAAACGTACAAGTAAGTGATAGTCTAAGCTCTGGTGATCATCAAAAAATAAGACTTAATATTATATGGGAAGAATTAAATAGTACTAATAACATTCTAGTATCTGACTTCAGGAGAGCCAATTTAAAAAAAAACTGAGGAAATATTTAGGACAATTGGTCACATACGAGGCCAGCCCGGAGGACAATGACAGGGGCAAGGTCAAGGTCATTAGAGCAGTCAGGGGTCTAGACCAAGGTCGGGTCACGGAGGAAGGTATGTAATTTCCAGGACAGGTTACAAACAATTCTTAGATCAATAACAGGGTCAACGGTCTAGATGAGATTTACAGTAACCTAACCGCTATGATTTTTATGCGCAAAGTGAATTTATTCCCTTTAAGGCGATAAGGAAGAATATTAATACAAATGGATGACGGTTGGGTTGAAAAATTAGATCGGAATAAAAATAGGGCTTTAAATCAGAAGAAGAAGAATAAAAATCAACAAACAAAACGGGGAAACACACCTTAGATCTAAATATAACGAAATAGCTAGACTGGTTAAAAAGAACACGCGCACTGCGAAACGTAACTACGAAGTTAAGGTTGCAAGACAAGCGAGAGCCAACCCAATGGGCTTCTTTAATTTCTACAGAACAAAATATAAAGAAAGAATAGGCGCAATTAAAAAAGACGAACATATCTTGATAGATTTGGAGGGAAAAATGGGCAAGGCATTCAGTAAATATTTTCTCACGGTATTTACAAAGGAGAGGTCAGATATGGTACCTGCCTGCGACCCGATCTTCATTGGGGATGTAGGTAGAAAACTAACATCAGCCTTAGTAAGGCGGAAGTAGACAAACAGATTGATAGATTTAAAACTACAAAATCTCTGGGTCTAGATGAAAAATTTCCGAGAGTGTTTAAAGAGTGTGATTTTGAAATCTGCTACCAGTTAACGGAAATATTTGATAAATAGGTAGACAGTGGGTTCGGGCAAATTTCTTGGGGGCAGGCAAACGTTGCCCCTATTTTCAAGAAAGGATGATAAATCGTGTATGCACAACTAGAGGCTAATCAGTTTGACGTCGGTTATAGGTAAAATCCTAGAATCAGAAATTACATCGAGATATAATTTCATTCGGGACTTACAGCATGGGTAAGTCATTTGTAATTAATCTTCTGTCTTTCTACACTAATGTCAACAAGGCGTCAATTGATAATGATAGTTACGATGTTATTTACCTTGACTTTAGCAAACCGTTCGACAAGGTGCCCCACCAAAAACTACTAAATAAAGTCAAAGCCCATGTCACAGGAGGAAAATTGTTTGAATGGATTAGAGAATGGGTCAGTGACAGAAAACAGCGGGTCACCATAAACGGTGTAAAATCTAAATGAAAGAGTGTTACTAGTGGAATTCTTCTGTGCTCGGTTTTGGAGCTCTTATTGTTGATTATGTATATAATTGACTTGGACGATGGGATTAGTAGTGATGATAGTAAGTTTGAGGACGACACTAGAAAAGGATGCTAAATTAGGTTAGAAGAAGACGCCGAGATACTGCAAGGAGATCTTAACCAAATGTTCATATAGTCGGTAAGATAGCAAATAGACTTCAATATCTCAAAGTTCAGTGTGTTAAATGTAAGATTATAAAGCTCAGAAAGCTTTGATAGCACATTTTTAGAGAAAACTGAGTGTGGAAGAGACTTGGGAGTGCTTGTGAGTCCTGACCATAAATTCATGAAACAGTACATTAGCGCCAGGGATAGAGCTAATAGAGCATAAGTTTTCAATGCTAGGACGGTTACGAATATAAGTGCAAAGGTAGTTATTAAAATCTATCTAGCGTTAGTTAGACCCATCCTTAACTATGCGGTATAGTTTTGGTCTCCGTCCTATGGAACAGAATCAGTACAGAGGAGAATGACCAAAATGATAAGAGCATAAGAATGGAGTAGACTGCAAGAGGCCACAAAGCCAACGCTAGGCGGTTCCATGTCCATTACCACCTATCATCCCCTTCCATAAAGTTATCTGACCTTCTCTTAAAACTACCAATAGTTTCAGCAATCACTACATGGTTACTAAATCTTTTCCATTCCTTAACCGCTGTATTGGTAAACCAGTTCTTATCTATTTCCTTCTTAACTATAAGTTTGCTCAATTTGAATCTATTACTATGAGTCCTACTCTATTGTCTTAGTATGGTGACCTTGTCTGCATTCCCCATATTAAAGCCTTAGATCCACTTGAACACCTCTATTGGATCACCCCGCACTCTGCGTCTTTCCAGAGAGTGTAGATTAAGGTCCCTAAGCCTGTCCTCGTAAGGATGGGTCTAACTAAAGCCAGATAGAGCTTGATAACTACCTCTACATTTTTACTCATAATGGTCCTAGCAATGAAATTAAATGCTCTGTTAGCGCTAATATTCCTGGCGCTAATGTACTGTTTCCTAGATTTAAGATCAGGACTCACTAGCACTCGCAAGTATCTATCGCACTCATTTTTCTCTAAGAAGGTGTTATCTAAAGTATACCTACTTTCTGGGTTGTGTAAACTAAACCTGCGTTTAACACACTGAACTTTGAGATGTTGAACTCCATTTGTCATTTCATCGACCATGTGAACATTTGATTAAGATCATCTTGCAGTATTTTGGTGTTTTCCTCCTGACCTAATTTGGTGTCCTATTATTATGTCGTCCGCAAACTTACTAACATCACTACTAATCCCATCGTCCAAGTCGTACATATACTCGTACATAATCAATAACAAGGAACCTTCCTCTTCTCTCCTCTTACTTCTCACCCTGTTATATTCTTCCTCCTATTCTTTCACTCTTCATCGTCTGTTTCCCATTTTATTACATCATATTCTTCCTCTTCCACTCTTTCTTTCTCTTCTTCTTCCTCATGCACTTTCTCTTAAAAAAGAATATTAATGATAATACTAATGATAGATTAGTTACTGAAACAGCCATGTAAGGACCAATAGGTCTACTGCGGTTCGTTTGTCCATGTAACTCCTTTTCCTGTCCCTCTCACTCCCTCTCTTCTTTTTCTTCTTCTTCTTTTTTTTTTACTTTGCCTTCTTCTTTTCCTTTTTCTTTTCCTGTTCCCCTCTTTCTTTTGCTCTTTCTTTTATTGCTCGTTCCTTTCCTCTTCCTTTACCTCCTCTTCCTTTTCTTCACCCTATTACTCTCCAGCTGGACGAAAGTTGTGGAACAGCACGAAGAGCAACGAGTCGCCGGTCGCCATGACATATTGATACTCCCCGACGTGCCTTATTCCCCGACCAAATGGATTCCAGCTCAGAACATCTCCGCTGCGGAGGACATGGAGTGGGTGTGAGTGGGTGGGTGGCGTTGGGGAGGGGGGTCTTTGTGGGTGGGACCAATGGAAGAAGGGTCCTAGGGTGATGGTGCTACACGTGAGGTTGGGTGTGGGAGGAGATAGGGACATTTGGGTTGAAATGTATTGCGAATAGAAGGAGCGTCTATTGTGATGCATATGACTGGTTGCCGGAAAACTGAATGTGTGTGTGTGTGTGTGTGTGTGTGTGTGTGTGTGTGTGTGTGTGTGTGTTGGGAGGGGGTGGGTGGTTAGTCTTCTGGCCAAAAGGTGGAAGAGGTATTCCGGTTGAAATTGGATAGCATTTGGCTGAGGTGGAATGGTGTTGGGTGTCTTTGAAACTTGAAGGATCGAAAGTGAAATCTGCCGCAGAATACTTATACTCCGTTTATTCTGAGTTGGCGGAGATTTTTCAGCGGTGAAAACCAATAACATCTAAGAAACCGATCTTGGCAAACTGCACACATTTCACTACCAAAGGAGTCACGTGTACCGAATGAAATAGCCTGCTGGCAAATAGAATGGAAGAAAAATGTATTTTGGCAGTAAAAAACCCGCGCTTTGGTCCCTAGTAACAATATGGCACAGAAGAGGTGTAATCGTAGAGATGGTAAAAGAGAGATTTGAGGAGGGGTTGCTGAACGAAGGGATGATAGAAGCTGAAGGTGCTACGCATCTTTTCTGGGGTGGCGATTGGTCTCCAGTCATAAAACATACACACTATAATACATATATACAAATACAAACACACACACACGTACACACACATACACACACGCACACACACACACACACACACACACACACACACACACACACACACACACACACACACACACACACACACACACACACACACACACACACACACACACACACACACACACACACACACACACACACACACACACACACACACACACTTCAGTTTTGATCAGTTTTGATTTAAGATTTCATTTTATTTCTATTAGATTCTATCATTTCTTTTTTGGGACTGTCAATAGCATCCTTAGAAGAGATACTTGTATAATTTTGAAAAGGAAACTTGTCTTTCGTAGGAGAGTCTGATAGTATACTGGACAGTGGGTACAGGCAAAGAATCTGGACAAGCAATAATGATCTCTACCGTTATTAAAATGGAAGTAAGATGAAGATTATTCAACTGGTATATTTGAGGTCCGCCTAACGCATATGCACATTCACATGTAGATAATATTCATTGGGATCAGGTAAAGCGTTTTTCAACATGAAGGTCTGTTTGGCCCCAGTATCTCTCAGATGAGAGATGGAGTGACGTGGGCTATTCGCAGCTATGGAAATATTCCTTTTGATATCGTCTGGGTCATGCATCTGACCATCACGATTTTCGATAATAGACAAGGACCTTACGTTTTCAGGATGGTTCTTTTGCCCATCAAGCCCTTCTTGGTTAAAAATAAAAGTCAGAGTTGGCTTATTTGGAGACTGAATATACAATCTCATTCTGCAGTTTGGAGTGTAATGGTTGTAGCGTTCACAGTAATTACATTGTGGATTTTTTTTTTGAGGAGGGAGGAGGGTGGAGGGGAGTGGAATATATAGGAAATGGAATGGGTGGGAGTGGTTTCTATGCCTTTTTCTTTTTGGCTACCCCCCGTGTAGGGGGAAAAAGCCTTTGGTATATGTATGTATGTATGGTTTAGTGAGAGGTCATGGCCTAAGCGTTTATAATAGCAACACTGAACAAAAGAAGTACGACTTCCTTGGATTCGGGTGGAGCGTTTATTATCATAATGTCCCTTTTATGCACTGTCCTGAATTGTGGAACGAAGTTTCCCACGTAGTATTAGTCATGATTATTATCATTATTGTGTTCTTGGGTCCTCTTGTTGAAATATTCATTATACTTACTGGTACGTTTATTTACCAGAGAATACTCATTAGCAAGATTAGCTGCTTTTGTAAGATTAGAGGGTTTTTGTATCCTCTGAATATATTCTTATATCGTTGAAGACACCATTTTTGAACTGTTCTAACATGGTTAAGTCATCTATGTTATTAACTTTGCTGGCTTTGAGTCATTGTTGGCAAGCTCTATTAATTTGTAAGGCAAACTCTCTGTATGTAGTGTGGAATTGCTATCTTAAACTACGGAATCTTATCCTATATTCCTCTGGCATAAGCTCATATAGGCCGAGAATCTTGTCTTTGACATTATCTTATGATCTCTCAGCAATAGTAAGGGACATATACATTTCTTGTGCTTTCCCCCATTAAATTTGGTTTGGATTAGGAGGGGCCAATGTGTTTTATCATTGTTGAATCACTGAGCCACTTTTTCAAACTGTAAAAAGAATGCTTCCGGGTGTGTGTGTGTGTCTTTCTTTGAGAATTTCGGAAACAGTCTGGTGTATCGAGTAACATCGAAACACTCTTCAGTTGGTTGCCCATCAGCTTTTGTTTCGTGGTTAGAGTGTGTTGCTAACAGGGCCCTTTGTAATTTTAGTTCTGCTAGTTTCACATGTGTCTCTAGTCTCTGAGATTTTGCATTTGGTTTAGCCTCTATTTTCTGAGCCTCCTTTTGAGCCTCTATAATCTAAGCCTCTATTTATAACTCTTTTAATCTAATTTGACCCCCTAGGTCTGGTGAGATTGACATTTGTTCCTTCTACTTCATGGGCAATATATCGTCTTCAACCAATACTTTAACTAGCTCAGTAAATCAGTAAATATATATATATATATATATATGTATATATATATATATATATATATATACAT
>NC_134794.1:38371476-38386476 GCF_046742065.1 Oratosquilla oratoria | reverse complement strand
TTGCCTATATTTTCTTTCTCTTCTATTCCACGCTGTCCATTTTCTTTTATTTCTCTTTTCTATTCTTACCGTCTTTTTTACTCAATTCCTCTTTACCTTTGACTCTTCGTACTCACTCCTTCTTTCTTTTATAATTCTTCCCTGACCAAATTTCACCCCACCAATCGTTTAGGCGAAATATAGCCAAGTAGGTGCGGCTCCATAACTCTATGAACAACTAATCAACCCAATTTTCCATGAAAATCGCTTTGTGAAATTTTATTTTGTTAATGCTTTATCCTTGTTTGTTGCAGACAAACGTACTTAATTTTCACTTTGTAAGCTTCTCATTTTCCATTCTTACCTAACAAAGCCTCAAACTACTTATCTATCTGAGGTCTCCGTCGAAACAGGTTTAATAATTTTGATTAAGACAACATTCAGAATAAAGACGTACATCATAAAGGAATTGGTTTCTTGCCGCTCTTTGAAAAATGTATGTAGAAAAAAATCTGTAAACTCTTTGATGTCATCATTGTCAAACTTACTGCCAGGTTCTCAATAGGACGAACCATATATAACCCACATTTTCAAACACTGTCAACCTCACACTTTCCCTTCAAGTCATCTCCATGTCCAATGGTTTCCTCCTACAATTTCACTTAAATAAAGCTTTACCTTCTGAAATAGCCTGTTGCTTTTATATCCTTTACAAGGAGGTTCTCCCTTTTCATTTTGAGTCATTCAATCTCGTTTTTCGCTAAAGGCGTGATTCCTTCCTCCGGAAAGTAATAATGAAAACCTGAATGCTCATAACTTACTTCAGTGATGCCTGAATGCAACCTACACTTGTACCATCTCCAACTGGACGCATTGAACAATGTATTCTCCAAGAGTATCTTCTTACCAGCAACCTATCAGCGGCTGCACCTCCGCCACCTGATCCCAAGCACCACCGGTAGGCCTCGCTACCTTAACTCTTTCCGATACTCAGGTTACAGTGCTCTTTACAATTCACCTTATGACACCTGACCCATGGCACTTTCCTTATATTCACCAGCTTCATCTATTCGTCGGCTATGGTCTTCTTTACATTGTTTCTTCTATTTTATTCTCCCTCACTCCTTTGCCCTTTTTGTTCGATGCTCAAATGTAATATTGTCTATTTTCTATCATAAGACCAATCAGGAATAACGGAGTGAATAGTGGGATACGAAATATATTACAAATACCATACATATACCAAAGGCTTTTCCCCCTACCCGGGGGGGGGGTGGCCAAAAAGAAAAAGGCATAGACACCACTCCCACCCATTCAATTTTACGAAAGATATTAGAAAGCGATAAGTTATATCTGATCCCCATCATCACCTACTCACTATTTTCTTCTCTTCTCCCCACCATTATAACCTCCCTTACTCCACGGTAAGGTTGCATCGCAATCCCTGGCACCTGGTGCCGTCACCTCTTGTGACAACTCCAACCGCGCCACTTCCCCATAAGCCGGCAGAGGAGGCACTGCAGTTTCAAAAAGATTAACTCGAAGCGCGACACTCGGAAGCAGCCGAAGACATATTGCAGATGAATAGCGCGCCTCTAAAGGAAGCGGGGTGGGGTAGAGGGAGAGGGAAGGTGGAGGGTAAAGGAGGAAGGAGAAGGGCAAGGGGGGAGGGACGCAGAGGAGGTAAAGGTTGGAGGATGGTGCAGTCTCACAGGTGAGTGATGCAAGTTGGTTGAAAAGATGGCAGAGGTGTAAATTGTACTGAAAAGTGTTCCTTGTCATTTCATGTTTTGTCAGTGCCAGAACACTTCAGGTCATGGCAGGTCAGATAAGGTCAGATCAAGTCAAGTCTCACCAGTCACATCACGTTACATTAATTCAGGTCACATCAAATCACGTCACATCGTCAGGTCACGTTAAATCATGTCACATCTAGGCTGTGGCGTCCATCCACCATTGTTCTGTTAGGTGCCTCTGTTATCGCTACCTACGCACAATGTTACAGATATATTCGACAAATGAAATTAAATCTACATACTGTAATAGCCAAACGAATATATTACGGTGGCATCTACAGGTAAATAAGGATACTGCATGGTTGTAGGCGAGCTTGTAAATCCGATTGTCCCTGTAACAGGAAGAGGTCTCTCATCGAAGTATCTATTGTTGCTGAAACTTATAGTAGTAATAGTTTTCAAAAAGGTGAAGGACTGAAGCCAAGAGGTATTCAGCAGAGGCCAAAAATGTCATTTTTGCCCTATGTGCTCCAACTACCAGGGAAGGAAGTATTCACCAGTAGGCGAAGGGAAATGGAATCTTGAAATGGCATCCACATATGGCTGCCGTAAGACCATCAACAACAATATTTACAATTTCTATCAAACACTATGCAGAATTACAACTATTTATGGAAAAAAAAAGAATGCCGTTCATGAAAATCGTGAGCTTAACAGTTTTGTGACTGCCATATGAGGGCTCCATAAGATATAACACCGTCATAAGCCACTGAACTTTACACAAATCGCGGTGACTAGTTGGACCCAAGTTTGATTCCTCCTGGCGTGAGCTCTTCATCCTTGCATCAATTAACCTGATGGTAATGTAATATCATCCTGCGGTTGAAAGGATGTTTTGCAACTCTAATGTCTCATGAAATGAAGTGATTCATGATGTTTAGTTTCCTTTTCACATAATTTCGTGTTCTTTTTAAACTTTTTACCATTATTTAATTTGATTCCCAAAGACGAGCGAAACTCGCGAAGTTAATCTGAATAGACCATTGGAAAAGGCAGCAATTCAGAATCTTGTATAAAAAAGGAATAAGAAAAGAATAAACGAGATGTATTTCATGACGATAACGATTACAACGATGATGATCAGGACGTCACCGACGGTGACGTCAACAGGAGTGGCCATGACAAAAATATGGACAGCCAACGTGAGAATAGAGTTTTTGAAACAGAATCCTAAGGTTTGGGTCTTTTAATGTGCATGGGTGTGGTAAAGATGAGAGTAAAAGGGAAGAGATTGACAGTATATTTGTGAAAAGAAAAATGGATGTGTTGTCATTGAGTGAAACCAAGTTGAACGGGAAAGGCGAGTTTGAGTTTGGGAGTGTGGTTGGGAGGGTGTCAAGAGTAAAGAGAGGACGAGTGAGAGAAGTGGTGAGTATACTAGTAAGTGAATTGATAGGTAAATATGTGGTGGAGTGGAAGGGGGTTTCTTCAAGGTTAATATAGATAAAGGTGAAACTGGGAAGGGAGATGTGGACTTTTGTAAGTGATTATGGGCCTGGTAGTGAGAAGAGTGTAGAGGAAAGGGAAGCTTTTTGGATAGATTTACGGGGTGTTTAGAGGGTTTAAGTAGAAATGTCAATGTAGTGATATTAGGAGATCTTAATGCCAGGGTAGGAAAGGAGACAAAAGACGGAGAGGTTGATAAATGTGGCGTTCTAGGAAAAATCGTAATGGAGAGTTGATGGTGGAGATGTACCTAGAAAGAGAATTGATAATAGCAAATGCAATTATTAGGAAGAAAAGCCAAGGATATGAACACATGGGAGAGGGTGGTTGATGGAAGGGTGGTAGATAGGGCTCTAATGGACTACATAGTGGTTACCAGGAGAAGGGTAGGAAGAGCCTTGAGTGTACATGTTTTAAGGGGAGAGAGTGGGGGAATATCAGATAATTTTTTGGTGGAGGGTAAGTTAAGAGTGGAGGATAGATGGAGAAAGAGGAAAAGTACAGAAGATAGAGAGGTGCTTTGAGTAAACTACTTAAATAAAAAAAAAGGAAAAGGTGTACAAGAAGTAGCTGAGAGAGGAGTGGGAGGGAATGAAGGATAGAATAGAACTAGAAGTGGAGGAGGAATGGGGATGTTTCAAGGAGGGAGTCATAAGGTGTGCAAAGTTGGTGTGCGGAACAAGGAGGACGTGAGGAACTAGAAGGAAGGGTAGTGAGTGGTGGGATGAGGAAGCAAAGAAGGTTGTAGAAGAGAAGAAACGAGCATTCACAGTTTGGTTGTAAAATAAGACAAGATAATCATTATCATATGATGTGAAATAGGGTAAGAGTATAATTTTTTTTTAAAGTAATAAGAATATGTTTTAGAAGGAAATTAAGAGAGAAAGAGGAGGCAAATGAAGTAGAGAAGAAAAGGTAAAAAGTGCAGATGGAGAAATGGTAATAGAAGAGACGGTAATATGAGAAAGATGGCAGAGTATTTTAGGGAGTTGGTAAATGTGAAGGAGGATGGGGAGAGAAAGGTAGTTCTAGTGGGAACCTCTAAGAAAATGACAGTGATGAGTGAGAAAAACGGAGGAAAAATAAGGAATGATAAGGTGAAAGCAGTTATTAAAATGATTAAAATGATGAGAGCAGGTAAGGCACCTAGGTTAGATGGGTGTCATGCAGTGTCTAAAAAATGGAGATACAATGACGATGGATTGGCTGGTGATGTTGTTAATGTTTGTCTAAAGGAGGGTAGAGCGCCTAAGGACTGAAGGAGTGCCTGTATAGTTCAGCTTTATAAGGAAAAAGGGAACAAATATGAGTGTGGTAGGTTCAAAGGGATCAGTTTGTTGAGTGTAGTTGGGAAGACTTATGGGAGGGTTTTGACTGAAAGAATTAGGAGAGGAAGAGATGGAGTAATTGGTGAGGAAAAGTGAAGGTTTAGGATAGGTAGGGGTTGCGTGGGTCAGATTTTTGTGGTAAGGCAGATGTATTAGAAAGTTATAGGAAAAGGTAAGGATGTTTTTGCGCCTTTATGAATTTGGGAAAGGCTTATGTCAGGGTAGACTGGAAGGCACTGTGGGAGGTATTGCAGATATATGGGATAGGAGGAAAGCTGTTAAGAACAGTCAAGATTTTTTACGAGAGTAATAGAGCCTGTGTTCGAATTAGAACTGGAGAGAGTGAGTGGTTTAAGGTAAAGGTGGAACTTCGCCAGGGATGCATTATGTTGCCTTGCCTGTTCAATTTATACATGGATGGGGTAAACGCAAGGGTAATGGGCCGGGGGTTGGAGATGGGTAAAGAAAAAGGAGTACAATGGGAGATAAACCAGTTGTTGTTTGTTGACGACACTACGCTTGTGGCAAGATCAGAGGAGGGATTAAGGAAATTAGTGACAGAGTTTGGGAAGGTGTGTGAAAAAAGAAAGTTGAAGATCAATGTGGGTAAAAGTATGGTGATGAGATGTACAAGGGGAGAATGCGGCAGGAATTTGGAAGTGAGTATTAAGGGAGAGAGACTGGGGGAAGTGGGTGGTCTTAGATACTTGGGTGCGAATGTGGCAGGAAAAGGAGTGGAGATGGAGGTAGAATGCAGATTGAGAGAAGCAAGTAAATGCCTTGGGGGGATTAAAAAGTGTAATGAGAAATATGCATTTGGGAATGGATGCTAAAAGGAGATTGTATGAAGAAATGATTGTGGCGACAGCACTGTATGGGGCAGAAAGAATGTAACATAAGAGAGGAAAAAAGGAAGGGTTTGATATGAATGAGATGAAATGCTTGAGAAGTATGGTGGGGGTTACTAGGCTAGATAGCGTGAGAAGCGAGGAGGTGAAGAGGAGAGCGGCTGTGGAAAGGGAGGTGGGAGACAGGGTTGATGAAATAATATTGGGATGGTTTGGACACGTGGAAAGAATGAGTGAAGAAAGATTAGTAAAAGCAATGTGGAAAGCAGAGGTGGAGTGGGTGGGGTATAGGGGGTAAGGGAGTATGTGTGAATGATATTTTGACGCAGCCGGAAGGGATTTCTCCTCGTCTTCTCTTTCTCTGTATGAAGGGACAGAAGGGGGGGGGGGTCGCCAATTAAATGAAGCACCATTGCTGTGGATGTGGTGTGTCTTGCTACATTACTTCAGACCCAGGACAGTGGGCGAGATGCAGGGATGACCCGTCATCCAGGAGTAGCCAAGATAAGAGGAAGGAAGGGAGTGAAGGGGAGTAAAGTATGTGGAGATGAAATGGATGGGAGTGGATTTTATGCCTCTGTTTTTTGGTATATGTACGTATGCTTATTTTTATCATAGATGCTTATTTTTTTTAGCTGCGTTGGGATGACAGCAAAAAGTGTAGTTAGTGTATTTCCCTGCCAACGATGAGGATGACAACAGTGATGATGATAACGATGATTGCTAAGATGACGATGGTTACTATGAGGATGATGACTGTGTCACTGATGTATACAACCACAGGGATGTTCAAACACTGCTCTTTCTATTCTATTTTCTTATGCTAAACCCCTTTTTTTATATTATCTTTCAAAACGTCATTGGTTATTGATTCTGTTCATTTCCACCACCAATATAACTCTATCTGGGATAAAGCTTCCTTTATTTCATCTGAATCTTCTGGATCGCGTAATTTCTTAAGAACACTGAAGCTTCCGGGAACCTAAGAATTCATAGAGAAACAGTTTTTTGACGTCTCCATTCAAAGCCAGAATTTCTTGAAGAGGGATAAATGGTCTCCTTCTGCAGATGCAGTCTGCGATGTTTTCTCAACATATTTTCTTGTGACGCGGTAGACTTCGATCTTATCTCGTAGCTGTACAGTCTCGAGTTTGATCCCTAACGGCTACCAATGGCCACCATTTGGGCTTGGTTGCGCGAGCACACAGCGGAAAAGTGACGGCCTCGGTCGCTGCTAAGCACCATCTGGCGTGTGCTTCTTACTTATTTTGTTCCTTTGCTCACTTCGAACGCCATTTGAACGTAGACTTAGCCTCTCAGTAGAACCTGAGTCTGGTTCTACGTTTCCTCGACATTGAATAAAATCTTTCGGTATTAATAAATAATTCTGTGCACATGAAGAGATGGATACAAGCTTGAATCAAATTTCGATTGGTCGAAATTTCCGTCTGACAAAAGTGCGCTCTTTAAATGACTTTATTTACTTGGTCTTAGTCACAGCAAAGTTCTTAGAAGATGTCAGTGTACTGAGTTTTTCTGAAGCCTAAAAGTGTGAAGGAGAGAGAGGGAGTGAGAAAGGCGGGAGTGAAAGAAGAGAGAAATGGTAGAAGGTGGGACTGATGGTAAACAGAAAAGACAAGAGAAAAAGGGAAGGGGGAAAGATATAATACTTTGTTGGAAATAGGCAGCGACTCATTCCCTGGGAACAATATTGCACAGAGGAAGGTGAGTCGTAGAAGTGTTAAAATAAGTATTTAAGGAGGGAAGAGGTACGGAAGGATAGTAGAAGTTAAGTATGATCAGCATTCTTTTGGGTGAGGACTAGTCTCCAATCATAAATGAGAGAGGTGAGAGAGAAAGGGAGTGAGGGAAAGAGGGAAGGAAAGAATGGAGAGAGATAGAGGGAGGGTGAAGAGGAAGATAGATAGATAGATAGATAGATAGACAGACAGATAGATAGATAGATAGATAGATAGATAGATAGATAGATAGATAGATAGATAGATAGATAGACAGATAAATAGAGGGAGAGGCAGAGAAAGAGGAATTAATGGGTTGAAACAGGAGAAAGTAGGAGGGTAGAAAGAGAAGAAGGAAATGGTGGGAGGGGGAAAGTAGGGTAGAGGGAGTCTAGGTAAATATAAAGGGGCAAAGGAAGGGTCGGAGGGAAGGAGGGAGGGGGTGAAGGAGGAAGGGAGGGAGGGAAGAAGAGTGTGGGAGGGGAAGAGGGGCCAATGGAAGAAAGTTGGTAAATGCTTACTTAGTTGCTGACGTCCGATGAAGTCCAACGAAAGTGAAGCGTTCCCAGATCAGGAAGTATGGTGGTGATGGTGATGATGGTGGTGGTGAAGATGATAGAATGGTAGTGAAACAATTGGGTGGTGGTGGTGGTGAGAGGATTGGGGTTATAGTGGTAGTGTTGAGATGCCCGTGAGAGTAGTGCAAAGGAGTGATCTGTGTGTGTGTGTGTGTGTGTGTGTGTGTGTGTGTGTATTCACTTGGTCTTTGGATCACGTGTTGGACTCGTGATCGACAGCTATTTCCCTCCTGGAAGAGAGCTCAGAGCTCGTAGGTCCGATCTATGGGTAATGCTATGACCTTGCACACACACACACACCCAACTCCCCGCCCACGAGAGTCAGAGTAACGACCCGAGGCACAGCGATACCGAAATAATTTCGGCCCTGGGCAGGATTCGAACTGGGTACTGGGAGCACTTCTACTTCCCGATTCAGCGCTCTACCAACTGTGCCACCGAGTCGGTGTGTGTGTGTGTGTGTGTGTGTGTGTGTGTGTGTGTGTGTGTGTGTGTGTGTGTGTGTGTGTGTGTGTGTGTGTGTGTGTGTGTGTGTGTGTGTGTGTGTGTGTGTGAGTGTATTTACCTAGTTGTATTTACCTAGTTGTATTTTACGGGAAGGGGAGCTATGCTCTTGGTGTCCCGTCTTCATATCTCATTTCATCTAAACTGTTTTTAGATTAATGTATTGTTTTTGCACACACCACTTTCTCATCTAACTTGTTCCAAATGTCTATTACTCTGTGAGGAAAGCTGTTCTTTTTCAGATCTCTTCTATAACTGTCTTTCTTGATTTTCTTTCCGTGTCCTCTTGTATTTCTATCATCCCATTTTATTATGTGTGTGTGTGTATGTGTGTGTGTGTGTGTGTGTGTGTGTGTGTGTGTGTGTGTGTGTGTGTGTGTGTGCGCGTGTGTGTTTGTGTGTGTGTATATGTGTATGTGTGTGTGAGTGTTTGTGTGTGTGTGTATGTGTGAGTGTTTGTGTGTGTGTATGTGTACGTGTGTGTGTGTGTATGTGTACGTGTGTGTGTATGTGTACGTGTGTGTGTGTGTGTATGTGTGTGTGTGTGTGTGTGTGTGTGTGTGTGTGTGTGTTTTTGCGTGTGTGCGTACGTGTATGTGTGTGTGTGCATGTGTGTATTCACCTCGGATCTGCTGCAGCCTCTGTTCGAGACAGCCAGACACCACCCTACGGCAGTGAGCTCAGAGCTCATTATTTGCCGATCTCTGGGTAGGTCTGAGACCACTCACACACCACACACCGGGACAGCAAGGTCACAACTCCTTGACTAACATCCCGTACCTACTCACTGCTAGGTGAACAGAGGCTACACGTGATAGGAGACAAACCCAACTTATCTGTGTGTGTGTGTGTGTGTGTGTGTGTGTGTGTGTGTGTGTGTGTGTGTGTGTGTGTGTGTGTGTGTGTATGTGTGTGTGTGTGTGTGTGTGTGTGTGTGTGTGTGTGTGTGTGTGTGTGTGTGTGTATGTGTGTATGTGTGTATGCGTGTGTGTGTGTGTTTGTGTGTGTGTGTGTGCGTATGTGTACGTGTGTGTGTGTGTGTGTGATTCACCATGGTCTTGGATCACGTGTTGGATTCGCGATCAACAGCTATTTCACCTCCCGGAAGAGAGCTCAGTTCCCATATATGACCAATCTATGGGTAATGCTGTGACCTTACATGCACACACACCCCTAACTCCCCGCCCACGAGAGTTGGAGTAACAACCCGCAGCGCAGCGATACTGAAATTATTTCAGCCCTGGGCGGGATTCAAAACCGGACCACCGTAATGGCAGGCGAGAACTCTAAACACTACGCCACGAGGTTGTGTGTGTGTATATATATATATATATATATGTATATATATATATATATCTATATTATATATATATATATATATATATATATATATATGTGTGTGTGTGTGTGTGTGTGTGTGTGTGTGTGTGTGTGTGTGTGTGTGTGTGTGTGTGTGTGTGTGTGTGTGTGTGTGTGTGTGTGTGTGTGTGTGTGTGTGTGTGTGTGTGTGTGTGTGTGTGTGTGTGTGTGTGTGTGTGTGTGTGTGTGTGTGTGTGTGTGTGTGTGTGTGTGTGTGTGTGTGTGTGTGTGTGTGTGTGTGTGTGTGTGTGTGTGTGTGTGTGTGTGTGTGTGTGTGTGTGTGTGTGTGTGTGTGCGTGCGTGCGCGTGCGAGGAGCACCATACGGTAATCACAGGCCTGTGTGTTTTTGGATTACAGGGTACTGGTTCTGATGAAGGACTTTGCGTGGGCTGACCGAAGGCAATTGGAGGGTTTGGGGGACGTGGAAGGGGAGTCCTATGAGAGAGATGGAGGGGGAGGAGAAGGAAGGGAAGAAAAGGAAGGAACGATGTAGGGAAGGAAGGGAAGGAATGAACAAAGGAGAAGAGTAAAGGGAAGCAGGAAGTGAGTGATAAACGAAGAAGGGGGGAAGGGAGGAAGGAAGGAAGAATGAAGAAAGTGGGAGAGGTGTAGGTGAATATTTGATAAGATTTGTTTTGTAGTTACTTAGAAAATAGAATTAAAATGAGCCATGGAATTACACGGTTAAACACCATTTACCCTGTTTTTCTACAAAGGCAAGTCTCTTTAACGATTTCCTTATTTTTTTTTTCCTAAATAAATATTGTTGAATTTTAATTTGTTTGACAATAGAAATTTTTATTCTACCACAGCTCTATAAACTTTCCCTCGACTAAAACTTAGTCGATGAAGGAACGATGTAAACTTCATAAGGCCCCTTATACATATGTATTCCATAAGGACTACTTGTTTCTTCAGAGGTTAACACAGAAGTGATTGCCGAAGAAAAAAAATCTGAGATTATACATACAGTAGAAGTGAAAGGAGTGGAGGTCACATTGTGTGTTGACGTTTGCATCAATGTATTCAGTGGGAATTGCAATGTATAACGTACTCTATACATCGTTCCTCCGTCGACTAAGCTCAAGTCAAACGAAAACAACAGGACGACACTAATAACATTAGGGGACATAAAACAATGGGGGAGCTTTACACGTAGTGCAGAACATACTTGGTAGGGCACGTGTATGGCACATCAAGCACAACACATCGAAAAGCAAAGCACAATACTTCCATTGCAAAACTAACAGAAAAATCACGAACGTTTCTCCGATAAACAGCACAGAACAGATATCCCAGTAAAGGATCACGCCTGTGTGCTAGGTAATACGCCGGACAGTGGCCTTAGCTAGACTCCACCTTTTTGGATACAGGGAGTGAGGGCCAAGGTTGAGTTGGGTAGGTTTAATGGTCGACTGTACCTAGGGCTGGTCAGGGCGTTGCTGTGCCTGTCTCCCAGATCGGCCATGACGACATGCTACACACACACACACACAAAACAAAACAAAACAAAAACAAAAAAAACACTCATCAAAAGGTTTAGAATGCCACAGGTTCGAGATAGAGCGACCTAAGAACCTCTGAATCACTACACTTAGCTGCCAACAACCTTCCACTCAACCAAAACAAACATCTACACCGTTCTCTCATCGAGGAAAAGCCTCGTCCATGATGTCAAAGCTATATCACCTTTACCACTTGAATCAGATCACAGAATTGTTGTCAAAATTAACCTCTGTTTTACATCAGCCAACCCCACCCCGGAGAAAAGTAATTGTTGAAAAAGTGAAAGAGGAACATGTGACGAAGGAACTTGTAAAATCTATACAAAAGATGATATACCTAGAAACAAAGAGAATAGAGAAATAGCCTGGAATAAGTTGAAAGAGAAATTACAAACAGTATAGAACAAATCGTTGGAATAGAAAATCTTGGAGGAAATGGAAAGAAAAGAGCACTATACAGGACGAAGGAAGTAAAAGTAGTTGTCAAAGACAAAAACGAATCTTAAGTAGAATAAATGACAATACCGTAGACAGAGAGAAAAAAAAAGCTAAACAAATAAAAAAGAAAGGAATAGAATATTCTTGGATCAAAATTGGAAGAAATCTCGAAGAAGACTAAAATCAACAGAAAAATGGATGCGGAAAAAAGCTATTCGTTCACAAAAGAAGATGGTAAATTGCTCACAGAGCCTTCAGAAACTGATAAAAGACGTAAGGAGTATTTCGAAACTGTAGTGTCATCAATGAGTAGGAATTGATCAGGTTGAAGACAAGGAAAAAATGAACAAAATGAAGAATCAGAATCCAAAGAGAAGAAAGTAAATCAGCAATCAAACATATGTAAAGTAATAAAGCTGCCGGGGAAGATGGAATAGCAGGTGAAATCTTTAAATATAGAGGGTAAAATGTTACTAAGATTCTCACCAAGATATTTAGTATTATTTGGAATACAAAAATTATCCTTACTGGTTGGAGCTCCTTAGGTTTTATTCGGTGTATAAGAAGGGAAATAGGACCAAGTGCTCGAATTACATAGCTATTTCCTTACTCTCACATGCAAAAAAGAAAAAAGAAAAGAAAAGAAAAAGTCATCGAGAGAAGTCTAAGGAATATTATAAAGGATGCATTAAGTGAAGTCCAACATGGATTCTGACCAAATAGAGGAACTACAATTCTGGTTTACATTAGAAATTATCGTTGAAAAAGTTCTAGGAATATAAATAACACATATTTAGCTTTGCTCGATCTAGAAAAAACATTTGACAGAATTCATTACAGGTTCTTATGGACAGTTCTAAGGAAATCTCAACATCAAACACCATTAAAACTGTTCTAAAGTAATACAAACTTTGTATACTTCCAACAAAATATTTGTGCTTTCTCTTGGGAACAATGAACTTTGGTTAGATGTTGCCAAGGGGCTATATATATATATATATATATATATATATATATATATATATATATATATATATAATATATTATATATATATATATATATATATATATATGTATATATATATATACATATATATATATACATACATATATATATATATGCATATATATATCTATATCTATATCTATACATACACACATATATATATATCTATATATATATATATATAATATATATATATATATATATATATATATATATTTATATGCGTAAATAACCACTAGGAAAAAGTAAACTAACGAAGCAGAGCGCTTTCGTGTAATTACATCTTCAGTGCAGATACAAAGAAGGAATTATAAGATGAAGAAACAAGGTACAGAATATATGACATAGTGAAGAGGGCATTCGGAGAGGTAGTGGAAGAAGTACACGTGACGGACGTATGGGCCGTCCTGGTAGCCAACAAGTATGGGACGTTTGGGCTGTCCTGGTAACCAACAAGTATGGGACAACTGCTCATAATTTATATTACAATTCAAACAATTTTGAAATTTCATGAGAAATAAAACTATCTAATTTGTACAAACCTTGATGAAGATTAACATTTATCCCCTTACTAGATTTTATCAAACTGCATTCAATTAAATTTCTTTCTGTTATGTTGTTGTTGTATGTGATGACTTTAGCGTTATCCCAGTCAACTGGGTGGTTAAAATGGTTCATGTGGTTGAATATACCGCTAGATTGGTTTCCCTCTCTAACGTATTTCTTATGTTGATTGATTCGTGTTGTGAGTGTTTTAGCAGTCTGACCAACATAAAACTGATTACATGATTTGCAAGGTATTTTGTACACACACCCTTTATTACTATTGACAGAATTATTTATGAGCAGTTGTCTTACAGTGTTCTTGTTATTGAAAACTACATTAATGTTAAATTTACGTAACATATTTGGAATGTTTTGCAGGTTCTCTTGGTACGGTAAAATTAGCAAGTTATTCATATTGAAAGTTTGAGTTGACCTAAGGTTGTAAAATGTCCTTTTAGCACGATTGTAAGCTTTATCAAGAACATGTGTGGGGTATTGTAGCTTAGTACCAATGTCGTAAATACATCTTATTTCATCATCGATGTACTCTGGGCTGCAAATGCGTAGGGCCCTGAGATACATCGACGAGAAAACAGATACCTTCACGCCATCAGGGTGTGAGGAATAATAGTGTATATATGAACAAACGTTGGTTGGTTTGCGATATACACTAAACTTCAACTCACTTTCACGGCGGTAGATATTACAATCAAGGAAAGGCAAAATGCCTTCTTTCTCTATCTCCACCGTGAACTTAATGGAACTGACCAAATTATTAAGCTTACATAAAAAGTCATTTACATTATCTTGAATGGGCCACAGACATAGGATGTCATCAATGTACCGCATCCATGTAATGTTGGGGGGAATGATCTTACTTAAAATTTTGGTTTCAAAAAACTCCATATATAGATTACTCAATACGGGGGAGAGAGGATTACCCATGCTCATTCCAAATTTCTGAGAATAGAATTTATCATTAAATTGGAATTTGCAATCTTTAACACACAATTTGATCAGTTCAATTAAGGTGCCTGAAGGTAATGGTAAATCGTGCTTATTTAACTCTTCTTTAAGATAGATTAAAAGGTCATCCAAGGGAACTTTCGTAAACAAACTAACAATATCATAACTTACCAATTTAAATTCATAGTTGGAACTATTTCCACTTCACATGTTAAGAACAGTTTGGACCTCATTAACAAACTAAGTGAGGTAAAACCAGACATTTTGCAAGAATAAAGAAAATGCAATGTCTTTAATTTCCTTCCTTAGTTTGAATCTATTTTATTTCCCCCCAAATTTTTTCATTCATCCTTTTTGTCTATGTGGAATTCTCTCGAGCCTTTGTCTTACCTTATCTATCTATTGATCAATTACTGTAGTTAATCAATTAATTTATCTATTCATCTATTTATCATTTATCTATTTTTGCGCATTACAACTTGCACGATGTGTTTGAAATTATGAATTGACGGTTAGGTCTGCTAAGAAGTTGTAAGTTATTTTGGTTACCTCCTTCCGCAGTAGGTCGCATCGCTTCTTTTATTACCTCTTCTTTTATTTTTATTCCCACTCTGCTAGTTCATCAGCTCCGTTACATACCTACCTAGGTAGCATGGGTGTTAATGTCGAATGTCTCGTTGATTATGGTATTCTGTTTCATGAGAGGTCATCTGTTAAACTTATGGAAAACATTCTAAATAATTTATCGGCTTACCTTTAATTTCATCTGGTACACATCTTACTGCCCAGCTTTTATATCAAATTTAGCCTACCTCTGCCTTAACACCTGTTTTACTTTATTTTCTATCAAGTATAGCTAGTTCTATCGATTGGAAATGTTAGAAATTAGATGCTTTCCAGTATTCGGAACAAGAAATTCCAAAATACCGAAAATCCAGGATGCCAGAAGCATTTTCGAAAA
>NC_134794.1:38361476-38363976 GCF_046742065.1 Oratosquilla oratoria | reverse complement strand
GAGACAGAGAGGAGAAAGGAGGGTAAGAGGCTGGAAGGAAGACGATAGATGATATTCTATCATCTCTTTTTGCTATCACCACCGATTATTCCTTATCTCTTCTCCTGTTTATTGAATACACCCCTCTCTCCCGATACCACCCTTCTCCCTCCTCCTCCAAATGCACTCACGGAAAGGACAAGTGAGGAATGAGGAATATACAGAGAGGAAGGTGGGAGGAAATAAGGGAATAAAGAAGAAGGGAGAGAGAAAGAGAAGTCGAGAACATGGGAGAGAGAAAGGGAGAGAGAAGAAGGAGGGAAAAATAAGACGAAGATGATGCGGTTCTTCCTCCTTTCTCCCAATTCTTCTCTATCTACCTCCCTCCTTCTCTTCCTTCCGTATCCCCCCCCCTCGAGCAACCCTCCCCCACCCGGCTCCCCTCCCGACCCTACCCCCTTCAAGTCTGCCCAAGTAGCCTGTGTCTTGTGCTCTCACGGTTAAGGATCTCTGGGCTGAGTGTTTTGCCGCTGTGGAGGGTTCTGGCAGATCCGCCGTTCGACGGCCGGATCTGGGGTCTTCATCTTAAGTATACACGCGGCCCGACTTGGGAGCACGAGGCCCCATCCCGTCTAACCTCTCGCCCTCGCCATTAAAATGTATGCCGGATTTATCGCCGGAAAAGGAAGGGGTACGGGGGGAGGGTGGGGGGGGAGAAAGGCAGAGGGAGTGAAGAGGGAGAATAATGTAGTTAGTGCAGGAGGGAGGGAAAGGAGGAGGGAGGGAGGGAGGGAAGGAGGGTAAAGGGAAATGGAGGATGGGTGTGAGGAAGTTGATTTGGAGACAAAGTAGGGACTGAAGTGGATCGACAGCAGGGAGGGTGTGAGAGAAGAGACGGAAGAGGGGAACAGAGAAAAATGGAGATAGAGTAGATGGAGGTGAGAAAGAAGATGAAGGTGAAAGCGGAGCGTAGAAAAGGGCGAAAACAGGAGAGAGGAGGGGAGAAGAGGTGAGAGGAGGGAATGATGGAAAGTGGAGGGAAGGGGAAGAAGGAAAGAGAAGAAAGTAGGGAAGAAGAGGGGAGAAAAATGAAGAGAATAGTGGTGAATGACAAAACAAAAAAAAAAAAAAAAAAAAAGAGGGGGAAGATGGGGGACAAATGGAAAAAATGGTATATTTCAAGAAAAGAGGAAAGGCGGCAGAGGAACGAAAAGAAGGGAAATGGGGGAAATGACATATTTGATGAAAAGTAAATAAAAGAAAAAGGAAAAAAGAAAACGGGATTGAAAAGAAAAGAAAAAGAGTACCCAGAAAAAGAAAGAAGCGCAAACAAAGAAAATGGAAGGAAGAAAGAAGTAATAGGGAAATGAAAATATAAATATAAATGAATAAAGAAAGAAAAGAAACAACAACAGTCAAATAAATATCTTACTGTACAAAAGGAAGAAAAGTAGAGGGCTGGAAAGAGTATGGCACAATGGGGAGTATACGATATGAAAAAGAAAAACGAGCAGGGCAGTCGAAAACAAAGTAATAGGGACGAAATAAAACAAGAATTGGGATTATCAATATTAGAGTAAATGGGCATAGCTGTGAAGACAAATGTGACGGGAAAAGAACAAAGAATAAAAAAGGAAGTCAGGAAAGAAGGACAAGTGAAGGGAAGAGGCGGAGAGATCAGTCAGAAATATTAAGTAGGAGTCCAGAAGACATCGCTAGTCAGCCACAGCGCCACCGAGGCCTGAACGTTTATGCTGCCCCAAAGTTAGTCCCAGGCCAAAGTAAGGAGGCAAGAGAGATACTTTGATATAAAGAAAAATTTAAGAGCCGAAATATTATTTCAGAAAAGGGGTGTAAACTCTCGTCTTCAACTCTCCCAGGGACTTAACATGAATTTCATAAGACAAAAAGATGGATAAAATATTGTACATGAGATTGAATGGTCTATCGGGATACTCCTCCTTTGTAATCCTTTGTAATATATATATATATATATATATATATATATATATATATATATATATATATATGGATATATCTATATCTATCTATATATGTATATCTATATACTCGTATATATATGTATATATATATATAGACAAACATACATACATATATATATATACATACATATATATATAATATATATATATATATATATATATATATATACCACAACGATCAATAAGTAATGAGAAAATGTCAGGAGAGTCACTATTATCATAAGCTTACAAAACTTTGTCTCCTTCAAAATAATTGCCTCTCGCATCTACACACTTCTGCATGCGTCTCTCCCAATGCTGGAAAACCTCCTCAAAGTCCTTTTTTAGTAGTCCCTTCAGGTAACTTTCCGATGCCTCTTTCAGCTCCTCTGTTGACTAGAATCTGGTTCCCCTGACGCTGTCTTTCATGCGCGGGAACAGGAAGAAGTTGCAAGGGGCTAGGTCAGGGCTGTAGGGTAGGTGTTGTACCACTTTCATTCCCCTGTCGGCCATACAGGTGGTTACCAGGGCTGACTTGT
>NC_134794.1:38348976-38351476 GCF_046742065.1 Oratosquilla oratoria | reverse complement strand
GTTGTTCCTGTTTTTGACAAGGGAGATAAATCGTCTATATACAACTAAATGTCAATCAGTTTGACATCAGTTATAGGTAAAATGCTTGAATAAATAATAGTTAATAGACTCAGAGAACACATCGAGAGACATAATTTCATTCGTGACACAGTATGTTTTCTCCAAGGGTAAGTCATGTGTGACTAATCTTCCATCCTTTTACACTAAAGTATATAAGGCATTAGATAACAATGCTAATTATGATGTTTACCTTGATTTTAGTAAAACGCTCGACAAAGTGCTCCACCAGAAACTACTAAATAAAATCAAAGCCCATGTTGTATGAGGAAAAGTGTTAGAATGGACTCAGTGACAGAAAACCGCGGGTAACCATCAATCAATCAACCAATCAATCAAATCAGCCATCCTGAGTCCACTACTGAACAAAGGCCTCCTTCATAGCATTCCATGAATCACACGACCGCGCCATCCTCTGCCACGTCACTCCTGCAAACTTCTCGATCTCGTCTCTCCACCTTCTGTTTGGTCTTCCTCTTCCACGCTTCCTATCTTGCGGCGTCCACTCAGTAACACACTTGCTCCATCGCTCATCAGTCGTTCGCACTAACTTACCTGCCCAATTTCACTTCCTCTCTTTTACCGCCTCCACAATATCTTTCACTCTAGTCTGCTCTCTCACCCAACTTGCTCTCTTTTGGTCTCTCAGCGTTATTCCCATCATTGATCTCTCCATTCTCCTCTGTGTTGTCCTTAGTTTTGTTTCCATTGCCTTTGATAGCTTCCAAGTCTCACACCCGTAGATTATTGCTGGTAGAATGCATTGATTGTAAACTTTACGTTTCAAACATAAAGGTAGAGAGCCTCTCAGGATTTCATTATACTTACCAAACACTTTCCAACCAATTATAATGCGTCTTTTTATTTCATTATCATGATCTTTCGTCACCTTCACCATCTGGCCTAAATAACCATACTCCTCAACTTCATCAAGACTCTCATCATCAATTACAATCTCTTCACTTTGAATTTTCGTGTTGAACATTACTTTGGTTTTACTTTTATTCATTTTTAAACCTACTTTGAAACTTAAATGTTTAGATCGCTTAGCATATCATGCAAGTCTTCTGCTCTTTCTGAAATGTCATCCGCAAATCTTAGGTGGTTCAAATATTCGCCATTAATCTTTATACCTTTCTTTTCCCAATTCAACCTCCGAAAATTATCTTCCAAACAAGCCGTAAATAATTTGGGCGAAATTGTATCGCCTTGCCGTACTCCTTTCTCGATCTTGATATTTTCTTCATCTTTATGTAGTCAAATTATAGCAGTACCTTTCGCATAAATCTTTTCTAAAACTCTTACGATCTGTTCGTTTGTAGCCTGCTTGCGTAGCGAGTTTAGTATTACTATTCGTTCTACAGAGTCAAAGGCCTTCTCGTAGTCTACAAAAGCTAAACAGAGAGGTATATTGTATTCTGTCTTTTTCTCGATTAGTTGGTTTATCGCCTGCAAATGGTCTAGAGTCGAAAATCCGCTCATAAAGCCTGCCTGTTCTTTCGGTTGGTTTCCATCTAAAACTTGACTTAGTCTATTTGTAAGGATCTTGGAGAATACTTTATACATTTGATAGCAAGCTAATCGGTCGATAGTTACTAAGGTCCTTCTGGCCTCCTTTCTTATGAAGCAAAATTACTCTAGCATTGCACTACGCATCAGGAACGCTTTCTTGACGTAAGCACTGGTTGTACAACTCAGCTAGTTTAATATGAAATAATTTACCTGCGTCTTTCAATAGATCTATCGATATAACATCTTCCCCAGGTGCTTTTCCTCGTTTCATAGTTTTTAGAGCAAATTCTACTTCTTCCTTTGTAAGCTCTGGTACACTACTATCGTCTTTACATGAATTTACTGACTCAACTACGGTCTTCGATGAGTAAAGCTCTTGGTAAAATTCTTCTACTCTTTTTACCATTCTGTCCCTGCATTCAATTATTTCTCCAAATCTATCTTTCAAACATATCATTTGCTGTCTTCCTCAGGCATGTCTGCGCTCGGTCACTTTAATACTTTTACCTTTCCGAATAGTGTCTTCTATTTCATCTATGTTTTTTCTTTCTTTTCTCTAACCTCTGCCTTTTGTTGATAAGCTTGTTTAGTTCTACTCTTTCTATTTCGTCTTCCCTGCTTTTAATCTGCATGGTCCTTCTTCTTTTAATTAGGTCATTTGTAGCTTTGGAGTATTTATTTTCTCTAATGTCTTTTGTACTTCCTTCTTTCTCTGTCGATTCCCTAATGATATTCACTAAATTTAAATTAATATCTTCCACGCTGCCTTCCTTAGTTCTTAGAGCTTCGAATCTATCTTTAATTTCTAACTGAAATTTCTTCTTATTGTCCTTAACCTTTGCAAGGCTTGTTTTCTTTCTTAAAATTAGTATATTTCTCTCGGCTCTGAAATTGAATTTAACTGTGCAACCTGCCATTCTATGGTCACTAC
>NC_134794.1:38343729-38348476 GCF_046742065.1 Oratosquilla oratoria | reverse complement strand
GTAGGGAATTTCTCGCACGAGCCGGAGAGCGAAGTCATTAGGCACCCCTCTTCTTGACGCGATACCAGGAAAAGTAACTTTTGCAAACTTTTCTGCAGCTAATATACGTCTTTTGTGATTGCCTCACGCATGTCTGGACACGAGGTAAGGAAGAAGTCAAAGCGTGTCTGCAGGGCAATCCTAAGTGTCTGTATGCGCATTGAAGGTATGAACGTCGCCACCTTGCGGTAGGTCGTTCGTGGAATGTGTTTCTTCACGGAGCTTTGGATGAGCTCCGTGAGCCTGCGCCATTCCGCCTTTATGACTGAGGGTGGAACACTCTCCATCTCCCTGCCAGTGAACTACAAAATCGCTTCCTTGAAGCCATCCTAGTCTGCCCGACAGTACCGCAAGCTTGGATCGGTGTGGACAAGGATGGGGGATGTGGAGATGCGGAGGATGAGAGGTATGTAGTCGGAGAGGGTGAGGACCCCGGGTGTGATAGCGGAGTTGAAAAAGAAAGTCCGCCTGATGGAAAAGACTAGGTCCTGCTTTCTACTCATTCCAAGGGCCAGGAACGTAGGGAAGTGCGGTCCTAGGAACTTCAGCCTCTAAAGTACATTGATAAAATGAAACTGGTGACTCATTGGGCTACTGCACGCACCGGGATTCCAGTCCGGTTGGTCGCAGTTGAAATCGCCTATGAAATAAGTGGGCAGTTTGTAGGAAACCATGCTGACAATGTCTGCAAACGGAAGAAAAGAGTCTCCAGGAGGGCGGTAAGTGATACAGGGGAGGATGGGACCGCGCGTATTCCCGATCTTGTTCGCGAGCATTGACTCATAATTAGGGTTCATCAAACGAGATCTCGGGACTCGGGATCTCGTCGTTCCCTTAGACATACATTCCCGGGAAAGGTATTTGATACTCCCGGGACTATCCCGGCACACAGGAAGTGAAGCACATGTAACATGTCTCGGGATTTTCTCGGGATTCCCAACTTTTCCATGAGGACAACAATTTAGTGAGACCCCATGATTTTCCCGGGACACTGGGATCATGTCTCTCCCTGGAAACTCTTGCGTTTTGTTTATAATAGTTAGTAATTAGTAGTTATTAGTAATTAGAAATTACTCGTAATCAGTATTTATTATTAGTAATGAAGTATCGACATTTTCTGGATTACTTCTTCCACCTCATTTACTGACGTTACCGATTTATTTCCCACACATTTCACATTCATTTTTCGTCATCAGATAAAAAGTAATTGAGAACATATGTTACTCTGAAAAACTCAGGCATGAAATCCTAATAAGCAACCGAGAGCGGAAAGAGGGATGGGGTGGTAGGGAGGGGGAGGGGGTAGCCGACGTCTTGACCGTGTAATACATTAACCATTTGTAAATAAAATTGGTATTTTCTTTATATACTTACGTTTTCTTATGTGTTATCCACAAAATGTGCTAGTATATATACTGTATATATATGTTATGTATTAAATATTCATATTAAGTATAAGGTTAACATAAAAAATTTGTAATTCATACCTTCCCGATGTATTGGCGGGAAACTGAGACATACCATGATTTTCCTGTATTCACCGAGACATGTGGGAATTCCGGGGAATTCGCGAGATCTCTAGCTTGTGGAAGACTCAAATAGCTCATAATGCTGGGGAAATCCCGGGAGTTACCAGGGTCTCGTTTGATGAACCCTACTCATAATGAAAGTAACCAAGAATCATTGGCTGGGATTTTCTGGACATAATACAGACGCCCGAGTGGGGAAAAAGACACCGACAACATGTTTTGAGACCTAGGAGTTTGGTAATGATGTCGGGTGCTGGATTGCCCATCGACGTCAAACAGATGACGTCGGGACCGTGCTTTCTAATCTCATAAAGGGTGCAGGTCCTTTGTGGAGTCTAGCTTTGGACGTTTTGGTAAAACACACTAAGTCCAGTCTATACATGGTGGAACAAACCTTAGATCCAATGAGTCTTACTTGGTGGAGGGAAGATTTAGTTGGCCTGAGTGGTGGGGACGGTTAGCTCTGAGCAGGCAAAGGAGGAGGTGAAAGGGATTACTCTTCGCAGCATCTCCTTGGTGAAGGAGCGGGGATGGGAACTGCGGGGGGAGGGGGGGTTGAAGACTCGTATGCACTCTTTGCGGGGACAGGCTTCCCACCAAGCTCAACTCCTCCTGCGGACTTGGCTACCATACTCCCGACACGCACGGTCACCCCTTCTCGTTTCGGAGCAGAGTCGACATTCTTCGGAATAAACCCCAAAGCTCTAAGCCTCTGGAGAGACTTCTCGCTGAGGCATGACTCAAGGCTCTCTTGGTCCAGCAGGTGGAACACAAGATCGTCCTTGACTACCTGGGAAAGAAAACAGGAGCACTCCCTATCGCTCCACTGACCCCATTGGCATCGTCCATCAGGATGACACCTTCGGGACACGGGGAACCTCTCATCTATACTATTCGGAAGTTAGTCATCATGATGAATACAGAAATTAACCGCAAGGAAACATAGAAAATAAATAAAAAGGGTGACTAGGTCGTGCTGTGTCAAAGTCGGGTGAAGTACTTGCGTTAAGTATGTGTTACTGTTTAGACAAGAGAGTCAGTTGTGTATTAGTGCATTAGTCAGTTGTGTATTAGCGCATTAGTCTTTTCTGAGGTAGTACACCCCAGAAAAACAAGGATATCAAGTACCACGGAAAATTGTAGTTTTGCGTGTGTTACCTCTGTGCTAACGTTACACCACTGAGGACAGGAGGTATTAAATCAGTGTTTCTTAACCTGGGGTACTTGTACCCACAAGGGGTACGAAACCTTGAACCTGGGGGTAAGAGACATGATAGCCGGTGCAATGGTACTGTATATTTACCATGAGAAAGCATAATGTGCATTCTGCTAATTGACATTTTTAATTTCAAATAAAAAATTACCTTTGTTTAGTAATTGAATATATCTAATAATTTATCAACAAGGTTTGTATCACTAATCCTTTTCATATGTTTGCATCATATTTATATTGGATGGGGGTACGAGATTTTTTTTTTTTTTTTTTTTTTTTTAGATAATCAAGAGGTACGGGCACTGAAGAATGTTAAGAACCACTGTATACCTTAGGAGAAGATTTGTGTGACCGTCTTCTTTTTTATCTCGAGTACATCTCTGAAGACAGAGGAAATTAAGTACTTACGAGTGTGTTTGTAAAGTCCAAAATAGGTATTCACTAACCTTAAATGAGGCGAAGAGGAGCAGGATGCGATTCTTCATTGTGAAGTGGAAGCATTCTACTCCGAGTTGCTAATAAACTGAATTCGTCAGATGAACGGTATTCAGGGGCTGGTCTCGCTGTGTAATGAACTCGTTCTTGATGTAGATTGGTTAGTGGCGTGTGATCTCTCCCTGTGTTCGGGTTGGCTTCTCCCGGTGGCTGAGTTCGCCCTCATGTTCGGTAGCGCTAGCAAGTCGGATGTCTGAATGCTCAAACTCGGATTCATTTCCTTGATGGATAGGATTCCTAGGATAGGATGTGTGTATCCTGGCATGAGGGTATGATATCTGTATTTTCTACTAGTAGTTCTCTTGTGACGGTTGCTTGGTGCTCCTGTCGTAAGTGATTTCTGTGGGCTCTAGATGTGAGAAGGTAGGTAAGGCGTCTGTTCAGCTTGGTCATTGTCATAAACAAATAAATAAAAAAACAGATAAACAAATAAGCAAATGAACAAAAACAAATAAATAAACAAAGGTAAACAAATAAACAAAAACAAACAAATAAACAAATAAACAAATAAACAGATAAACAGATAAACAGATAAACAAAAATAAATAAATAAAAATAAACAAAAACAAATAGATAAAAACAAATAGGCAAATAAACAAAAACAAACAAGCAAATAAACATAAAAACAAATAGATAAAAACAAATAGACAAATAAACAAATAGATAAGTAAACAAGTAAACAGGGAAACAGTTAAACGTAAACAAGTAGATAGTTAAATAAACAAATAAATGAAATTAATGACTGGATAAATTATAAATAGAAAGGGGGGAAAGCAGCTAACCTCACTCATGAGGTGACTAAAGACTTGGGGTGTGCACGGTTGCATGATATGTCGGTAGATGGCGCACTGCATGACGGGTCTGTCGGTCAGTCGGTCGGTCAGTCGATCGGTGGGAGCCAGCCAGCTGGCGGCCACGCGGGATAGGCACGGCGCCACACAACAGCAGGACGAGTCTCTCAGTCAGGTGTCCCAGGGGGGTGGGGGGGTTAGGGGGAGGAGGCAAGGGGGGAAGGAGAGGTGAGGGAGGGAATGAGTGGAAGAGAGATGAAGAGAAGGCGGGGAATATGAGAAGGGATGGTGGGAAGAGGAGGAGGGGAAAGGGGACGGGGTAAAGGTGGGGATGGGGGAAGAGAAATAAGGAGAGAAGAAGGGATGGGAGAAGTGGTAAGGAGATGGAGAGAGGGAAGTAGTGAAGGAGGGGAACACGAATAGGGAGGAGCAAAGAGGAGGAGGAGGAGGGAAGGAAGTGGGGAAAGTGGGGAGTGGGAAGGACAAGTAAGAAGGATAGGAGAAGGAGGGGCAGGAGAAGTGGTAAGGAGATAGAGAGAAGGAGGGAGGGAAGGAAGGAGGGAGAGAAGGAAGGAGGGAGAAGGGCGAAGAGTAAGGGGAAAGAGAAAGAGGAGTGAGGGAGGGAGGGGAGGGGAGGGAGGGGAGGGGAGGGGAGGGGAGGGAGAGAAGTTGTTGCCGAG
>NC_134794.1:38301229-38338729 GCF_046742065.1 Oratosquilla oratoria | reverse complement strand
CATTACACAGTACGATCTGGTCTTGAGGCCGCCGGACAGATCTGGTCGGATTCGACAAGATTGAATCGTGGGTGTCCGGTCGGACAAACCAAAATACAGTACATAACCCCCCCCACGGATTTTCCCAATCTGGTCGGATCCGACTAGGATTGAATCGTGGGATGGTCGGTCGTACAGTCCATAATCAGTTATGTTACACGATCCAATCTGGTCGGATTCGATAAGATCTGTCAGGCGGCCTCAAGACCAGATTGGACCGTGGATGGGGTCATTTATAGACCTGTAAGAGCCTGGGATGAGGGTCTGTGGTTCTCAACAAGCCCTGAGGGTGACCTCAAGTATTGATGTAAGGCCCCTCCCCTGAGGTCGTTCTCTAAGCATTGCGAGCCTAGTGCCCCGCCACATTTATGAAGTGCAAATAGTAATAAGCTACTGGTGGCCATGGAGGTGTAATCTCCGTCTTTTCTTCCTTTTCTTCACTACGAGGAATAAAGGATGTTTACTTCTCAGTGTTAAGAACATATGAACATAAGAATTGAAGGAAAATGGAAAGAGATCATAAAGCCTACATTAGGCAGTTCAATGTTCATTACCACCTATCATTACCATTCATAAAGTTATCACACCTCTTAAAACAACCAATAGTTTCAGCACTCACTACATGGTTTCTAAGTCTATTCCATTCGTTGACCACCTTATTGATAAACCAGTACTTTACAAAGGATTACAAAGGCGGTGCATTGTCGACAGTGGACCTGTTGGTCCATATCTAGGTCGAATGTGAAGAAAATCATAATAATGATAAACATATAAATGAATAAATAAAATACAATAATGTAAATTAATAAATAAAATACATGAATAAATGCATAGGTTATAGTTAGATAATAAACAACTAGGTAAAAATAGTAATAAATGATAAATCAAATTTTAACTAATAATAAAATGAGATTCAAAACAAAGAATAATAGGAATACGGGACAAATGATTAACAAAACAAATAAACAAATAAATTTAAATAAATGATAGTCATTAGAGCATCTTGCTTAGGTGTTTATCTAAATGGATGCTTAAAGATTCGAAACGGAACTACATTGCATGGCCTCTGCTGGAAGTTTATTCCATTCAAAAATAAACACTAGACAGTTTGGCGAAGTTGTTTCTACCTACTTTCCAAATTCAAATCTATTTCCGGACAGTTTGAGACCATTGTTTCTTGTCGTAACCTCATTCTCTTGATGTTCTACTTGATGTTGTCAACTCCTTTGAGAAATCTTAAAGACCTGTATCAAGTCACCTCTGAGTCTACGCTTTAAAATTTTAAGGAAAACAGATTTATATTTTTTAGTCGATTTCGTCTTTTGATTTATTTTTGATAATTTGGAATTCAGGTTTGTAGCTCGCCGTTTGTACTTTTTCCAATCTGTCAATGTCTTTAATGAGATTCGGTGACCATACGGGAACAGCATATTCCAAATGTGGACGAACTAACGGTGCCGTTTATATAGCCTTGTTAAAGAAGTGATGGACTTTTGAAATCAAAAGAGCGTGCAATCAGTTCCCCGAATTCTTATTTGCTTTCTCAGAGTGCTGAAAATACCAATGCTTGGATGATTTGAGATCGTCTCTGAGATCCTTTTCACTATCCAATTTGTTCGTTAACGAATTTCTAAATAACTTGTAATCGTACTTACTGGTTATTTTTTACCTATGTGCATTACGTTGCATTTACTTGTGTTAAATTTCATTAGCCACTTTTTCAGACCTTTGCTGTAATTTATCTAAATCTTTCTTGAATATCTAATTGGGTTAAGTGATTCATTTGCCATTCCGCACAGTTTCGTATCATCAGCAAAATTTGGAAAAATAGTCGATTTTAGTCCATTGGGTCTATATCATCTATATATGCTATGAATAGAAGTTGGCCCGAGAACGGAACCCTAAGGAAACTACGCTGGTACACAAAAATTCCATCCAGAAGTTTTTCCATTTAAAAAATAAATCTATTTTCGATCATGTCAACCAATTACTAGTCCAACTTAATAAGCTACCACTTATTCCGTGTTATAGCTAATTTTAGAGTAAGTAGGCTTTCGTGTGGGGCGGGAGCAAAAGACTTTCGCAATAAAAATCTAGATATATTAAATCTATATTGTTTCTTTCGTCTTAATTCGTGATAAACTGTGTGTGTAGAATTCGAGTTAGTCACGCAAGATACGTTTCCGCCTGAAACCATGCTGGCTAGATATATGAAACTGTTACTTTCTATTGATGTTCGATAGCATCTCTGATGATAGTTTCCATTCATTTTTCCTACGAACTGAAGTCAAAACTTATAGGCCTGTAGTTATTTGGTTTTCTTTTTGATCAGCTATTTTGAATATAGGAGTAACGTTAAGTAGCTTCCATTCTCTTGGGACATCTTCGGATATAATGGATTTCTTGAAAAATAATTTCTAATGGAACAACAATCTCCTTTTTCATTTCCTTTAAGATTTCTTGGATGCCAACCGCGCCTGGCCCTGGTGTCTTTATTAAATTTAAGTGTATCTATAAATCTTTTAATTTTTTCTTTTGTTATATTTACCGTAGTAAGTTTACCCTAGACTGTTCACAGATTTCAGTTTGGAGTTCACTTTGAGGTGTTTTCGTTTTTACGATTACTGAGCTAAAATAATTGTTTTAAATTATCACACATTCCTTCATTTAATTATTCAAGTTGACTGTCAGCAGATGATAGTGGACCAATGTGATTCCTAACAACCTTTTTTATCTCTAATGTATCTATTGAGATTTCTTTGTGGATTTTTTTTGGGATTTTTTCAAGTATAATTCAATTATGTATTGTAGTTTTTCGTTTTTTATTGTCTTTTTTAAAATCTCTATGTTATTTAAATACATAAAATTGATAGTAATTAGTTGCACCCGAGCACTTATATTTATTATAAACCAATATCTTTTTAGCAATATTTTTTTAAGTTTCTTTGTCAAGCCATTTTGGGCGAGTCTGAATTGGGGGACGTCTGCTCCTTAAAAGGGTGTAAGTATGGAATCATCTTAGTGTACGTATTTTGAATTATTTCCCACATCGGATCTACCGGTCTTTCGCTGGAATTTTCCTTCCCATTCAGTAAGCTGAGGCTACTGGCGTAGCCTTATGAACTGAGTTTTAATGAAATTCGGTTTTTTAGGAAACCACAAGTATGTATTCTAAAAGATTTTTTTTTTAGTAGATTTGAATCTAACTAAACTGTGATATCACCGACTTCTACATCGGTTATCATGCTTTTGCGGCTAGTGTTAAATAGAGCGTAGTAAATTGTCATGTCTTGTGGGTTCTTTTATATACTGAACTAAGTCCATTGTCACTGAGAAAATAAATCATATGCGACTACCTATATGGCCATGTTCAAGGGTCATCCATTCAATATCAGTAAAATTGAAATCAACCATTATCGATAAGTTCTAGGTTGCTCAGAAAACTTATACAGTTCTTGAAATAACAGTTTGTCGTCTGTCTAACGCTGTCTTTGGCCTATATATTTTACACCTACATTCATTTTCTGTCCATTTGTTTGAGTTAATTCTACCCACAAACTATCATATGCATCCTGTTTCACTTTTCTCTATAACACAAGCATGGACATTGTTTTTAACGTACAACCAGAACATCCCAACCTCTTTTTGTGGTTTATATCATGATGAAAGTGTTTAAAATCCCGCAATGTTAAATTTCGGCTTCAAACTCTTTACCAATTTAACCATGTCTCGGTTATTCCTTATCGTATCGTGATTTTCGCTTTTGGACAGACGCCTGTATTTCTTGGTATTTGTTTCTTTATACTACGAGCATTAAAGTGCTTGGTTTTAAGAGACTCGTGATTATTTTCTTTTTGACACGTTTTGTGTTTCAATAAAATGCATTGCATTATAATTTTGTTTTTTATTGACCTCCTTGCTCATTATTGATATTTGGTCCTTCGTTGACATTCAATGCCTCATTAACATTTCTCCCATCAAAAATAATATTTCCCCCATACACGGATATCTGATTCGTTCTCGGTCATTTTTCGATCTCTTTTGTTACACTTTGTCCCCCGACGTCACCGCGTTGTAACACCGGCCCTCCGTCGTTCATTAACATACTGTTCCAGCATCCCTTCCTAAAATTATATTTTGTACTCCAGTAGTTAACATTATATCCTACTGTGATATTCGTGTCCTCCAGATCATTACATCCCATCGTGATCTTTTGCGCCCTACACTGTCATTATATCACACCGTGATATTTTGTCCTTCATTGGACATTCTGTCCGGCACATCCCTTCCTATAATTATATTTTGTCCTCCATCTGACCTTATATTTTACCGTGATATTTTGTCCTCCACTTTCACTACATCCATCGTGATATGTTTGTGCTCCCAATTTCATTACATCCAATCATGAGTATTTTGTCCTCCCACTGTCCTTACATTACATCGTGATATTTTGTCTTCCACTATCCTTACATCCCATCGTGACATTTTGTCCTTTGACCATTACATCCCATCGTGTCATTTTGTCCTTTGATATTACATCCTAATGGTAAACATGTCGTCGTCTACCGATTTTATTATACTAAAATCATATCTTGTCCTATACTGGCATTTGTTCTACATTAATGCTATACTCTACTCTGTTTTCTCCAGCAAAACTCTATTTCCTCTGACATTTGGGTTTCTACCCCAAAAAAAAAGGAATTTGTTCATTACAAAGCTCCCACAATGAGGTTTGTAAGAACCTCTGCGGGTAAGGTGGATCCCATCAGAGAAGCGTTAAAGGTCATGACGCCTGGAAAAAGAGATACCAAGGATCTAGATAAGTGGTATCCCATTTGCGTGCACAAACCGTGATATCCTCTTCATGAACCCCTATGGCACTGCTCCAACACGAGCCTGCGTAGATCCTCGGGAGTATCCCACAGATTACGGGGACGCGGCTCCCACGTTTTTTTCATCTCCTGAAGGAGGACCTTGTAATTCCGAACAAGCTCCTCTGATCTCACCCTACCTACATCGTTACTTACCGTATGAAAAATTCGTAAACTGTGTTCGTCCGTCTTTGCTCCCTGATGTTCTGGTTACAATCGGACGGATCCCACGGCCCGGTTTGACATACAAGCTTGCAACGTCGTTTTTGGTCTTCCGCTGCAGGATGGACGTAATTAGCCTCCGTACCATGGAGTCCCCCACCACCAAGAACTCCTGATTTTCAGCCTCTTCATCCTCCAGCAGAGCAAAACGTTTGGCTAGAGCCAGCGGTTTGCTCCGCAGGGTACCTGCTTGCCGGAAACGCGGGCTTCGACAAACGGGACCCCACGGAGCGCCACTTTCCCCGGTTACGGCAGTGACAGAAGGGGAGAAAGTGGAACGCTCTTTGGGTTGTGGGGAGGATTCAATCTTTGCACAGAGCGCATCTCTTGAGGAGACGAATTTCCTCCTCACCCATCCTGAGACGATCTTCCAGGTTCACACTAACCTTCAATGACCATTTCGCACCTCCTTCAGCGAATACAAATGGCAAAGAGAAAATATAAAATCAACAAAAGAATCTAAAGAAGTCTCTAAGTATAACTAAATACAAGAAAGCTCACTCTGCTTACCTTATACGATTAATCCTACCTGTAGGGGTACAGTTAAACAGAATACTATGTTGATTATAAATTAATAGAATACTACACTTTGATCTTATATTTGTAACGGTTATACAATTGTAGCACTTATACAATATATAAAAACACAGCACAATCACATGTCACTATTAGGAGATATAAATTTCACAGGTATTCGCTAGCTGGTGTCCATGCAGAAAACGAGCTATCCTTCTTAAATCTAAAATGTGTCCCAATCTAAAGCCAGTACTACGAGTTCTTGCCCTTTTGTCTTAGGCATGACATGATGACCTTGTCTGCATCACTGTTGTTAGAGCCCCTTTTAGCATTCAAGATGATAGTGCTGTGTGTGGGTGGGTATGACTCAGCGTGGGGATGAGATGAGTTCCATGGCGTGGGTTATACTATCATTGCTGGACATTAGTATCAGGATAGTAACAGTATCACCCATATTGGGTTCGGCTGGTGCCTTGTTCATACAAGGACACACACACACACACACATACACACAACACACACACACACCACACACACACACACACACAACACACACACACACACACACACTACACAGTAACAAGAACAACACTAACGAACTACAACACTAAAGAAACAACACTAAAAACGGCATAGTTTTTTGAGCATTACTGTACCAATTTAGCTGATTTGTAGAACCATTCCTACTCCTACAGTGCTTTGTTATGTGCAAATTATTGTCACATAATTCATTACGGTCACTATCTTACGAAAGCGGATATGCCTGTAAATGTTATCTGTTCGTTTTGGTTTCAGCTCGATCTGGTATCATGTTTTATTTGAAATGGTGTCACATTATTTTTCAGTAAGTTTTTCAAAAATCAGCTAGCGTGTTAGGGTCGGACTCTCTCACGTGACAGTAGATTGCCCAAATATTGTATCAAGTATGTTTTAAGAATCAAAGGGGCAAGTGTCAATATTGCAACGCACCCCAGAGGTTGCCCACCCTTTTGTATCAAGTAAGTTTTTTTAAAACTCAACTGGGAGGAGTTAGAGAGAATCCTTTCATTTGTCAAAGTTGTCACTCATTTCAGAGGTTTCCAGTGTCAAGTAAGTTTTCAGAATCAACTGGCGTGTTTGGGACAACCCTTCCCTCGTTTCAAGATAGTGCTGTCCTCCCTTTGTTATCATAGATTTCCTGGACGCGAGTTTTCTATCACAGCAAACAGCAGCATCAACGGGACGGACAAGAGCCCCCTGGCCTACCTCCCCAAACTGATGCGCCGCGACACTTTGTCCATCAATCTCGGGTCTGAACTCGGAGGAACTGACAAGGCTCCTGTTCACCGCACCGTTGGAAACTGACGGACCTCTACCTTCGGAAACAACAACTACCATTCAGTCCCCTTCGGTCGTCTTGGAAAGGGTAAAGTGCACGATGATCCGTGCATGATTTATTTATTTTTTTATCTTTTATCTTTTATTTTTTATTTATTTGTATTTATTTGTATTTATTTATGTATTTATTTAATTATTTATTCATTTATTTATTTATCTATTTATTCATTTATTTATCTATTTATTTATTCATTCATTTATTATCTTTATGTTTCTATCTTTATGTTTTTGAAGATTTACTAGGTTATGATGGTAGGCAATACATCCAGGGGTGCCAATACATTAGACAAATTGATAAGTGCATGATCCGTGCATGACCTTTTTTTTTCTAGATTCACTACAGTACCATTGTATGTCATTACATCTAAGGTGCCATCCTAGAGGTGTCAGCTAGGATGGCACAATGAATAGATAGATATTTAGGAAACACTAAAGTACTCTGGCTACATGGAAATATAGGTACCAGATTTTTAAATCACCCTTGTATTTATCTTCAGACTTGTTTTTGAGACATTGTGACTAGATGAGGAAGGTTGGAAGAAGAAAACTAGTTCCGAGTATTATTCCTGACCTGTTTCGCTTTAAGGCTCCTGAAACCAATCAAGGATAAACTCGGAACCTTCCTCTATCTTCAGACTACATCATAATACAACTGCAATTAATCATAATACAACTCCAATTAAAGTTATGGACGGGTGATGATAGAAGATAGGTGGTAATAGACATGGAACTGCTTAGGGCATTTGCCTTTTGGTTTCTTGCAGTCTCCTTCATTTCTATGTTCTTAATTTCCTTATAGAGTGGATGCGCGCCCTGGTCTGGCTCTCCCTTATAAAAGGGGAGGAGGTCTTTGGGGACATCGAGATAGCTGATATTTAAAATTATAGAATTTTTTATCATTTCTTTCTGATAAAGGATATTTTAGTTTTGAGTGGTCGTTCTCATTTATTTAATTTATCTCTATTTATTTTTACTTTTTTTTTTTACTTATATATATATATATATATATATAATATATATTATATTTATATACAGATATATATATATATATTATATATATATTATATATATTTATATAATAATATAGATATTCTTACAATATTTCAAGAAAGCTTGGCTATGGACCAAATGGTCTTTTTGCTCTGCTATTTCCCTTCTAAGATACATCATTCTAAGAAACGAATCTAGGAAGCCAAAATGTGTAAACTATGTTTATTGAAAATGTAGTTAGACTTTACATTTCTTTTATTACCTAAAATTATTACCTATTAACCTATTACCTATTTACCTTACAAGTGTAAGGTAACTCAAAAAAAATGTTAAAACAAAAATTGTACAAACTAGATGTAAGCGTAAATTACAATTAAAAAATTACACTGGTAAACAAAAAATGTCAGTTCCGTAGTAAAAAAATTATTCAGAACTTACTAGAAAATATTTTTTCAAGCGTCCTTTTTTATTTTTATATTTGGTTTTAGTTTTTGAAGGACATATTGTGTTTGAAAAAAAGGATCAGATTTTCATATATTGAAAGAGAAATTACCGCGCACCCAACTTTTTTAGAACTCCCTGTATTATCCCTAGAGAGTGAAGTACTTTAGTGAATAAAGCTAGGAATTAGAAATACTCACACACACGTTCAAAGGTCGACAAATCCTTGTCTCACATTCTTTTTTCTCTTAAATGTATGTTTAATATTCAAGGTACACATTCAATAAAACAATATTACAAAATAGTAACTATTATACAATATTATTGGGAGTGTTTGGGAACAGTACTGATGAAATGTTAGGTTAAGGGACGAGGTTTATGGTATTAATGTTATGTTCATATACTTCAAACCCTTCCTTTAACTTAACCGGACATACATATGATCACATCAATATTACTCAATTCTTTTCAGAAATTATTATATCTCAACATTTGGTTTTCTTGTTGATGTAACTATTTTGCCAAGACAGTAACCTCTATATATATATATATATATATATTATATATATATATAATATTTACATATATTATATATATTAAATATGTCTATATATATTTATATATATATAATATATATGTATATATATGTTTATATATATAAATTTTATATATATAATATGTATATATATATATTTGTATAGATATTTATATATATTTATTATATATATGTATATATATGTATATGTAGATATATACTTATATGTATATGTATTTTTTTTTTTTTTATAATTTATATATATATATATATATTTATATTTATATAATATATATATAACGGATATAGATGGTTTTTAGTAAATTATTTGATCACTTGAATGTTACCCGTTCTTAACACTATTTTCATCACCTTTATTTCCCTAATTTATCCCAGCTTATATTAAAATGGATATAGAATTTTTTTTAGTAAACTATTTTATCCATGTGTTTGATCTTGACCTACGTAATTTGTCGTGTCGTTGAACGATCTCGTTTAGGCCTAAGCTTGAGAGGTGTCAAGTGGGCCTATGTAATATATGAGACACAGTATAATGTTTTCAAGACATAGGCCAATGGTTATGACATGAATGAAGTTCAAGAGAGCCATTCGAACGTTTGTTTGTGTGTCAAGTGGGAATGAACGTTTGCTGGTACGTTGTGGGTAAACGTTTGCTAGTACGTGAGAGTAAGCGTTTGCTAGCACGTGTATAGCTAGCTCGTGTAAGCTAGTTGTCTAAGTAACAACGTTTTTGCTAGCACGTCTAAATAAATATCTGCAAATTTGTGTGAGTAAACGTTTACTAGTACATGTTCAGTGAACGTTTGCTAGTTCGTGTGTGTAAATTATTGCTCGTACGTGTAATTAAAAGGGTTTTACTAGTATATATAAGTAAACGTTTTGCTAGTACGTGCAAGCAAACGGTTTGCTAGTACGTGCAAACAAACGTTTGCTCAGTATGTGTAAATAAACGTTTGGTAGTGAGTAAAACGTTTTCTAGGCACGTGTCAGTTAGACATTTGCTAGTACGTCGTGAGGAAACGTTTTCTGAGTACAGATCAGCAAAACATTTGCTAGTACGTGTGAGGACACGTTTTCTAGTACAGTATCAGCAAACATTTGCTAGTACGCTGTGAGGAAACATTTGGGGATAAGAAGTGGGTAAAGGACATGAACTGCCTAGTTGTAGGCCCTATGGTCTCTTGCAGTCTCCTCCTTCCATATTCCTTGCTGTTCTAACTTGAGCCTATTACTTGAGAGGCTGCTCTGTGTCTCTTCCTTAAGGTTTGGAGGAATCACTCAAGACGCTTGACCTCCACGGGTCGGTCTTCACCTGCCTCGACAACAGCTCCTTCCCTGCTATGGGCTCAGTTGACGCCACCTGGAACAATTATGTACCTGTTCGTATCATGGTGGTGGAGTATACATTGTATATGAGGCGTTCCGTTGCCAGACAGGCGAAGACGCCAAAACCATGTTTTGAGTTATCGATGTCCTCACTTTGAACCCAATGGTGCGATCAAGGAAACACGTATTTTCAAGGCGTTGGGCGTCTTCGCCCGGTCTGGCACGGAGAGCCTCAATTTTAGGGAAGATTTAAGGAGAGTGGTAGTAAGGGGAGCGTAAGGGGGGGAAAGAGATATAGTACAAGATGGAGACGAAAGGAGACCAAGAGGAAGTGAGAGAGAGGACAGGGCGTGCGACGGATGTGAGAGTGACTGAGTGGAGACTGGGTAGTTAGTGGAGGACCGAGTGAGAGAGACAAGTAATGAATGAGATATAGAAAATGAAGTAGTGACTAGAGCGAGTCAGACGGGTAGAAAGTGACACATGGAGTGAGAGACGGAGTGAGAGGATAGGGAGGGAGGGAGTGAGACAGTGAGAGGAGAGCGACAGTGAGAGAGACAAGTAATGAGGTGAGAAATAGAAAACAAATGAGAGGAAGTGAGACAAAACGAAGGTGAGACAGGGAGCAAAACGAGAGACAGGGAACGAGAGACAGAGACTAATCAGATCCCACCCAGCGTGAGAGGAACAGGACAGCCACACAGAGAGAGAGAGAGAGGGGCGAGACGGAAGAGAGACGAGAGAGAGAGTGAGAGAGAGTGTAAAACGTTCGGAGAGAAACAAAGAAAAAGTGATGAGAGTAGGTAGAGCTCGAGTTAAGGAGGATGAGATAAAAAGGGGACTAAAGAAAAACGGGTGACCAGGAAGGTGCTCATGCTCTTTTGCCAAAACACGGTCCAGGAACACACTTTCGACAATCTCAATCAGTCTGACCCACCATCAACCTCGATGGCAAAAAAACATCCTGACCACTATCCCTTCGGCCATCATCCTGCCAACACTCCAGGTGAACCTTGATAGCTGTGTGACAACATAAAGAGATCACAATATATGTATATTTTGTGTTATGTATATGTGTATGTGTAGGTATATGTTTATGTATATGTGTATGTATATGTATTTGTATATGCCATATGTATATGTTAATGTATTTGTATATGTATATGTATATATGTATATGTATATGTATATGTATATGTGTATTTGTATATGTGTATATGTATATGGTATATGTATATGTATATGTATATGTATATCTATATATGTATATGTATATGTATATGTATAATGTATTATGTATATGTATATGTATATGTGTATGTGTAAGCTGTAAGGTGCATGTTTTGACTGAAGTTTACAACAGGGTTCTGTGTTCACGACTTTCTTAGTGAAGAGGGGGTGGGGAGGGGGGGGGGGTTCTGCTTTTCTGACGATGGGAACGAGTGAGCAGGAGATTATCTCCCACAAGAGCTGTCCGAAGAACATTGTGAGTTCTTGTACAGAAAGAACACTTTTGTTTTAAAAAGCTTTCGACCTATATAGGTCATCTTCAGGTTCTGATACAGGCCAGAGATGTTAACAGCTTTTTAAAGCAGTCCAGGGTGCAAGGTGAGAGATACACGGGAACGTGATTGGTCGAGATGAGCCAATCACGTTCCCAGGTTTTCTCTCACCCTGCACACAGGGTTTTTAGCTTTTTAAGCTCTACCTGTATCAGAACATGGAAGATGACCTATGTAGGTCGAAAGTTTGTTATAACTAAAGTGTTCTTTCTGTACAAGAACTCACTTTGTCCTTCGGACAGCTCTTATGAGAACTATCTCCTGCTCACAGTTCCATCGTTAGAGACATAGAACTCCTCAGAAAGAAAGTCGTGAACACCGAAGCTGTTGTGAACTTCAGTCAAAATTGTCTACATGAGGACCTGTTACCTATATACACCAGTATGTATACGTGTATGGATAGTTGCTTCGGCCTCATCGGTCATGGTGCGGGGCGCTCGGGCGGACGTGTTTGTGTATGTGATTATGTGTATATGTATATGGGGCACCGTACAAGTACCAAACGACCATCCATCTTTGCCGGGAGCTGACGCTCAACCAGAACCCTAGAGGTACGGGCGACTGAAAGCCCAAACATGTTTGAACTGGACGCCACCAGGTACTCCCATAGATCTCGGTCATCTTAAACAACTTGTCTCTCTCCCAGGTAAGAGTCCGAGTATGTATACACACACAGAACACGTTCGCTAGGGGATTTTCTCTTTTTTTTTTCCAGAAGCGTTCTCCTTCTTCTCCCTGCCTTTCCATAGCCCCCTGTTCCTCTTCCATCCTTGCCCCTCTCCCTCTCTCCCACCTCTTCCCTTTCACTCCTTCCCACCTACCCGTTAGTCTCCATCAGCTTCTCCGAATCGCTCTATTCTTATGTCTTTCTGTTCCCTAATATCACGTAATTTTTGTTATGGTCACGTTCACTGACCTCTCTCCACCTGACGTTCCAGGTGCCACTGAGGGAGATCAGCGTCACGTGCTTCAAGGGCGTGCGTCAACGTCACACACCTCCACCTCGAGAAGTGTGGAGGGTGGAGTGTTATTCTATCCCAAGAGCTTCGTGTAAGTTGAAGACAACCAACCTCACGTCCTCAGCTGCACCGTTCACTTCTCACAAGCACCCTCCCACTCTCACAACTTCATCACTCTCACAACCAATATCCCACTCTCACTTAATTGACAACCTTACGTCACGCGCCCTCACATCCTCACTTTCCACCTTTACAAGCACCTCTAACTCTCACAAAGATTATCTAACTCCCACAAGAACCTCCTACTCTCACATGAACCTCACAACTCTCACAAAAGGCATCTAGGTTACTGACTGAAGGTGAAACTGGACTTACTCCAAACATCAATTCCACTATGGAGAAATTTCTGTCCAAAGCGAGGGCAAAAACCACATTTAGCAGCGAGAATCTGCGTTCAGAATCACCAAACCCGCACGAAGACAACACCAACACATTGTTAGGCCCCGGTCGCAGATGCAAAACTGGCCCCAGATGGAATCTCCGCATTACATGACCAAAATGATGCAGGGGCTCAAAATTTGCCTTAAAGAACCACTCTTAGGCATATTAACTTACACTATCTGGAAATAGGAATAGTGCCGGGTGATATAATAGAGGTATTCAAAGGGTTCAAGGGCTTTAACAAAGGGAAAAGAAGATAACCCACAATAACATTAACAATGGTTAATAATTGCAATAACATGATGAGCAAACAACAATGATGGAGCAACAACAACAATACATAAAAAACAACCAAAATACCAGCAACAAACCAACACAAGGACAGACTACCTTATACTACACTGTGTTACACACATTAGCAAATGAATATATAAAGAAAAGAAAACTGGACGGAACACGTGGCTGTTGGCGGTTTGCCTGGAGTCCGCTGTGGTCTCCTGTACGAGAAACAGGAGACAACAGATTTTCTTTATTGGTTTAGATTTCACAATTGATATTTATGGGAAAATAAATGCGAAGACAGGCCTTTGTCATTTGGAGGAAAAAAATGTCTAAATAGATAGAAAGGGTGAGTATGGGTCAAATTACTAGCGCTTCTGTCCCAGAGATCATGGAGGTGACCGGAAGTGGGCGGGGGCTTAGATGAACGGTCATCTTGTGAACGGGCGGGGGTTGTTTCTATCTCTTTTCTCTCTCTCCTCATTTTCACTCTGCTCTGATTCTCACTCTCACTCACTCTCTTTTAACTCTCACTCTTGCTCTCACTCTCATTCTCACTCCCACTCTCATTCTCACATCTCCATTTACTCTCATTCTCACTCTCACTCTCACTTTCACTCTTTGCTGTCACCCTCACTCTCACTTTCACTCTTGACTGTCACCTCTCACTCTTATTCTCATTCTCCACTCCCACTCTCACTCTCACTCTCACTCTAACTGGCCCTTCTGTTCACCTCCCCTCCCCTTTTCCTTTATAATCTCTATTTGACTTTTAATGAAGAGGTGGTACGCATCTTCCTACTGCAGAGACATGTCGAGCCTGATGTACCCTCTGGCTGCGCGGGACTACTACATCAGGGTGTTGGACAACAAACACCTTCGTGGGCCTCGGAGCACCTCCTCTTTCCTCGACCTCTCCGAAAATCGCATCGGGTGTGCTACTCCTTTCACCGTCCCTGTTCGGGCCTCCAGTTCCCGTCATGAAGGACTTGGACGAAGACGACGTTTTCCATTCTCTTCGGCAGCCTCTGGAAGCCCTTCTCGATGAGGCTCACAGGGCCTACAGGGAGCAGAACCTTCAGCGGCAAGGACCCTGTCGACTCCGTCCTTGAGAAGGGTGTCCCTCAGAACCTCGTCAGGTGGTTCTTGACCATGAAGACGAGGACAAAAGCCAGGCCCTCAAGGTGAGGCGGCGACACTGCGTGGGGCGGTACAAAACCTTACGCCTTTCGTCCATCTTCGGAGGCTTAAAGGACGTGGGACCTCTCCGGGAACAGGATTTCCATCCTCGACGATCGTCTTTCTTCAGCGACCTCATTGAGCTCGGGAGGCTCATCCTCAGCAACAAACGAATTCGAGGGATGGGACGAACACGTCTTCAGCAAGATTAAGAATCTAAGTGAAATTGTCCTCAGGTTCAATAGGATTCGGCAGCTCTCGAGCTGTATGATGGACGACCTGGGTCTGACCTACACCCTTCTAGACCTGAGGGACAACATACTGGCCTGCTCCTGTGAGCTGCGGCAGATGGCTCAGCTATGGAATAAGAGCGACTTCGTCAAGTGGGATGGTGTTTGTTACATGGAGAAGCCCTTCCTACCCACCCCTATGCAAGACTACCTGAATGAGGACGACTGCCCCATGAAGGAGAGTCCGGACTTCTCGACGATAATCGCCTCTTCTGTCGTCGTCGCTTTGGTCATCGTGACAGCGGTCGCCACCTACAAGAAAAGATGGTAACTAAACAAAAACTTAATTTTTGTTCTCCTTACATGTGTGTACAGAGGCCTACACACGCAACACAAAAACACACCAAGGCAGCAGGACAGGAGTCATAGTAATGGATTCAAATTGGACAAATTTAAGTTTAAAGGGGAAATAGGCAAGAACTAGTTTACCAACAAAGATGTTAACGAATGGAATAAACTTAGTAAACCTGTAGTGAGCGCTGAAACTATTAGTTGTTGAGAAGATTAGATAATTTTATGGATGGGGATGGCAGGTGGTAATGGACATGTAACTGCCTGGTGTAGGCCTTATGGTCTCTTGTAGTCTCCTCTGTTCTTATGCTCCTTAGACGCTGGTACCTGAAGCAGCTGCGTGGGTGTGGATGAATAGTACCTCATGGCTTGGGTACCTCGTGAACAGTACCTCTCTGCTTCATATCTTAGATAACCTACGATTACTTAGACTGGGGGTTAGGTTTGACTGAATGTTATCATGATCGTTATTATTATCGTTTTCTTGTTCCGATGTCCTCGTTACTGTTCGTTATTTCAACCGAAACGTAGAAGAGGACTGAAAGAACCTCAAAACGGGGTACCAAGCAGGTAGGGGGGGGAAAGTCTCACCGTTGCCGGCCACTGTAGGGCTACGGGTTTCCGGTCATCGAAACTCGAGCCAGTAATTGTTGTTATATATTTATGCCCTGCATCATTAATCCTTTAACCCTTGTTCGTGAAAGTGGAGGTAGTGAATATCATTACATAATCACGTCCTGCTCGAGGTGATCGCAGTTCGAAATCTGCCGCTAGTGAGTTGGACCAAGGGCACGGTTCATTGAATTTCACGCTGTAAATTTCTTTGTGAGGGACACCGTCCTAGTCCCCTGATAGGGAGGATTCGCGACTTTAAACCAAGTCATCATTAACCCCCTTCCTTTTATCTCTGCCAGGTATATCCGCTACTTGGCCTACAGTGCCAGACTCCGCATCAAAAAGTATCGGGAGGACGTGACTTCGAACCGCCATGCCTTCGACGCTTTCGTCTCCTACGCCAAGGACGACCGTCAGTGGGTCTTCGAGAACCTTTTGACCAAACTGGAGGAAGGCGGCAGGTCAGCTCACATACCAAGTTTCTGTAGCCTAGGTATAAAGCGAGACGAAGGCGACGCAACGCAGACCAAAGGCAGACTTCCTGTTGCCGAATAAAAGTACAGTTTGAGCTTCTCTCTCACTTGAAATGTTTCTAAATGTACAACCTCAGCATTTCAAGTGAGGGAGAAGTTCAAACTGTACTTCAGTTCAGCAACAGGAAGTCTGCCTTTGCTCTGTGCTGCGTCGCCTATGTTCCCTGCGTCTCAGTTTGCGTTTAGGCTTAGAGTTCTTCACACCCGTCGATTTTTTTTTTTTTTTTTTTTTTTTTTTTTTTTTTTTTTTTTTTTTTTTAACAGAAACGACTTCGGATACAATCTTCCGTTGTTTGAATTTCCAAATGTCAAATTACATTTGCGTCCTACACTGAGAACCTGAATAACGAGCTAAGAGAAGTTAAAATTGTACCTATGTTAAACACATTGTTGAAATGTTCATAGAAAAGTTTAGAATACTGCAGGCGAAGCCATCTTTCATCTGTTCAAACTCACAACATTTGACGAGAATTGAGGATGAAATGGGTGTTACGGTTGTATTTCCATACTTTATTAAAAACCATTTCATTTTCATAATATCAAATAGATTTCTCCCCCCCCCACACCCCATCTTCGGAGTTCTAGGATTGGGCGAAAGGTTTGAAACATTACCACGTTATCTAATCACAGAACAAATAGGTCAGACATTTTTTTTTCTGAAGACTTGTACTAATAGCCTTCTGAGGATGATAGAGGTGCTTTGCACACAGCCAATTTGGTCAAAGGGGAGGATCATTAAAAGCTCGTTTGTGTACACAGCATATCTCCGTCCAGTAACGCACATCTGTAACAAGACATTAATACCTTCTATAGGTATCGCGTCTGTGTGCATGAGCGGGACTTCACAGCGGGCCAGGTCATCACAGAAAACATCATCGAAGCCATCGAAAAGTCGAGGAAAGTAAGTGATTCACACAACCTCTACAGCCCCGTAGATCCAGAGGTCTTGTTTCAACTCGCACATGCTCTGTGTGATCACTGAGGACGAAGGCGAAAGGAAAGCGTAGATACCTTTGCCCCTAAGATACTACGCCAGGAGACGCTGATTACCTGCGGCCGACCCTGTCACCTTTCCCCTATTAAGCGATTTGAGGGACTGTTAGAGGGATCAGTTAACCATCAGTCATTGCAGGGAATTGGAGAGGAGTGTGGGAATCGAACACGCGACTAGGTGAATGCGAGACCAGTACGCTTCAGATGACGCCATAAGCGCTCTGCGTGAAAGACGTCGCCACAAAACCTGAAATATAAAGACCAATTTATTAACGCGTTCACAACAAATTACTTTTTATCATTGCCGGACATTATGTCGTCCGGTGCCGTGATCGTTAGAGTACTGGTCTCGCATGCGCTTAGTTGTGGGTTCGAATCCGCACTCTTCTCCGATTCCCAACAGTGACTGTCTATGAAGTGCCCTAACAGTCCCCAGACCGCGTGGCAGGACAAAGGCGACGGTTCCGCCGCCGCTACTCAGTGCCTCCTTGCGTATGCTCCTCACCTTCAGGCAATACATATAATAAGGAGTTTAGATTTAAGTTTTAATGTATACGCACTCATGTCCTCAAACTTTCTTCTTCCTCCTCCTCCTTCAGGTAGCACTAATGTTTTCAAACTTTCTAGTGTAGGCCTTATGGTCTCTTGCAGTCTCCTTCATTCTTATGTTCTTATGTTCTCATGCCCTTCTTCTTCTCCTTCCTTCAGGTCATTCTCGTCATATCGAGGGCGTTCGTGGCTTCGCCCTGGTGCATGTTCGAACTCCAGATCGCGGCGCACAAGATCCTCGACGAGAGGAGGAACAAGGCCGTCCTAGTCCTCTTGGAGTCTGTTCCTCACGACGAACTCCCCAAGCACCTCCGGGTCCTCATGAAGATGAGGACCTACATCGCGTGGGTTCCCAACGACCAAGGCCAGAGGCTCTTTTGGGCGCGGCTCTTGAGGGCCGTTTCCAAGCCCTCCGATAGTGAGGACGTCATGGCGTCTTCTACAGGAGTTCCCGAAGAAGAAGACTCACCACCATCACCACCGCCAAAAAGCTCTAGTAATAACCTAAACTCATCCACGCAAGTGATCCCATCCTCCTCCCTCCCCTCTTCACCCTCAGCAGAATCTTTCAACCAAGAAACCGATTTGAAATGTAAATATTCTTCAGGTAATACTCTCTCTTGTCCGTCTGTACACCCACCTTCTCTCTCGGCCTCCCGGACGTCCCTTCCGCCATATAAGTACAAATATGTCGATTCAGGGTTCTGCTCCAACGCCACAAGCTGGTCAGAACTTTCTGCAGGACAATTGTCCTCGATGTCGTCTTCTGCCTTGTCCTTTTCGGGGACGACTTCGACTCTGCCTTCGTCGAGAACGACCTCATCCTCGTCCTCGAGTATTCCTGCAATATATTACATTCCCCCCTCCTCCTCCTCCTCTTCCTCTTTCAATTCAGCTCTTATCAACAAACAGCCAGTTTCTTCCCAAATTTCCTTCCCCTCCTCTCCCCTTTCCTCCTTTCCTTCCTCCTTCACTACTTCTTCCCCTTCCTCCCTCCCTTCCTCTTCCCCCTCCTGCCTTCCTTCCACCTTCAATACCTCTTCCCCTTCCTCCTTCCCTTCCTCCCTCCCTTCCTCTTCACCTTCCTCCCTCCCTTCTCCCTTCCCTTCGTCTTCCCCTTCACTCCTCCCTTCCTCTTTCCCTGCCTCCTTCCCCTCCTCCTTCCCCTCCTCCTTCACATCAAATCTCCGCCCAACCTACCTCCCCTTTTCCTCCTCTGTATCATCGTCCGTCCCCTCTTCGCCTTCCCTAATCTTGTCCCCGCCTTCACCCTCAGTCTACTCGACAGCATCGATAAGTAAAACAAAAACAGTCCCTTCTGGGGTTTCTACCATCACGTCAAATACCGAGGCCGATGTCCAGAGAAGGGTAAGAGACTTTCGCAGAGTCGGTGAAGAAGTGGCGTCACTATAGGAAAGAAAGTGATGTTCAAATGTTTTCTGAAATGCCAAAGACTGAAAATTAGTTATTAGTATTTCTCATATGAAGAGACTAAATTACGTGTGATTAGTTGTCCTCTTTATAGACTTTGGGAAAGTAAGTAACAATAGATATAGAAATAAACAAACGAGTATTTTAAACATTTAATCATGAAGCGTGTTGGCAAATAGTGCGTCATGTTCAGATAATTAATGTTCCGACTAAATTGCAATGCACTTATGAATTACCATTGATCATGAAGCAATTAATTTATTTAAATAATTCAACTTTGAGTAATATCTATATATTCAAATCTGGAAAAACAAGATAACGCCCCCTTGAGCTTTCCACCAATCACAGCGCGCCTCGCCTGTACTCTCTGCTCCCACCCTCACTCAAATCGATTTTTATTGGCGGATAGAACCAAAGGGGGCGGTGTCTCCTTTTGCCAAGTTATGATATCGATTCAAGCTCTTGAATTCTAGATTATAATGATAATAAATTTATTGAGTTAATAGTGATACTGAGATACACTGACAAAATACAATTTATGTAATTTCTAAAACAAGTCTATTCTGAGTACATGATGTGCGAGGCATTGTTGTCTATATATGATGGTGCCTCTGCTGCAACCGGGTGGTGTTCGGGGTCTTATTAGTGGTGATAAGGTCGAAGGTTGTCGGTGCGTTGCTAGTGAGGTTTAGCTGGTGTACAATTTCACTGATGTTGAAGCGATTATAGTGGGGATAGAGGGGCGCCTAACCTATAATTCTCATGTGATATTTAGAAATTAACCTCATTGAGACCATGACGGACTTTGTACATTTTATTCTGGCTAACATCGGATGTCTTTACCTAGCAAAGGGCAGGACCCGTGCTGAGAAAGACTAGACACTCTTTACATATTATGTTCTGGTTCAAACCAGATGATTTTATTCAGCTCGGGGCAGGACCCCGCGCCGAAGGAGCCGTGTGTATTACATACATAGTATGAGTACCCTAGACACATACTTTGCCATGTAATCGTTAGCTAGAATTAACAAACATGATGCAGCTCACCTAGTAGTATCCTCTAGAAATAGTTTCAAAAGCCTCTCTAGGCATTCTTCCCTTTTAGGTTTCTCCTCTAACCACCATTATTTTTAGAAATCTAAGCAAATAATAATGATAGAAAACAATATTTGCTCACGGTTATGTTATTAGCTTCTATATGAAGTCTGGATGTAATATGGGAGGTAATTTGCCTTGCTTAGCCTAAGCTCAGTGAGACGCAGGCGACACAGGCCACGCAGCACAGATCAAAGGCAGACTTCCTGTTACCGAATTGAAATACAGTTTGAACTTTTCTCTTTCTAACTTGAAATGCTGAGGTAGTACAATTAGAAGCATTTCAAGTGAGAGAGAAGTGTATTTCAATTTAACAACAGGAAGTTTGCCTTTGCTCTGCGCTGCGTAGGAGTTACTGGATTGGATAGAGTGAGAAATGAAGTGATAAGGAGAGCGGAAGTGAAAAAAAGAGATGGCAGGTAGGGTTGATGAATATATAATCATTGGGATGGTTTGGACGTATGGAAAGAATGAGTGATGAAAGAATAATAAACGAGGTGTGGAAGGCATAGGCGGGGGGAGTGAACTTGAGGGGACGACCGAGGTTAAGAGGCGTTGAACAAGAGGGGAACGTCTGTTGAGCAAGGAAGGGAGAAGGCAGGAGATAGGGATGTGTGGAGAATGACTGTGTACAGATGATACTGCTATGCAAGGAAGGGAGGGGACGGGGTACCTATGTATGAATGATATTTTGACGCAGCCCGGAGGGATTTCTCCCCGTCTTCTCTTTTTCTACATGAGGGAACAGAGAAGGAGTGATGGTCGCCGATTGAGTGAAGTGACCTTGCTGTGGATGTCTGTGTCTTGCTTTTGACCCAGGGCAGTGGGTGGTATACAGGGATTACCCGCCATCCATGTGGAGCTAGGATGAGAGGGGGGAAAGGGTGGTGGAGGGGAGTGTAATGGGTGGGAGTAGGTACGTGCCTTTGACTTGGCTAACTCTCTGATAAGGGGAAAAAGCTCTTGGTATATACTGTAGATAAATATAAATGGTCGCTTGTCTTGTCATGTCTTCAGCCATAATATTGGACCTCTTTCCTTATCTTTGAGCAAATATATGGCTTAGTTATCTTTGCCCTTAGTACTATATAGGCAATTGGTCTTGGCTGCCATAAGGTGATCATCTAATTTACTCATAATTCAGCAAATCTATGACAGAAAAATGTGGAGAATTTATTCAAATTAAATAAGTTATATTGTCATTGTGTATATTGTATATATTTCAGGTTATGTAAATATAATATTTTGTTACATATATATACATATATACATATATATATATATATATATACATATATATATACATATATATATATATATATATATATATACATACATACATCTTTTTTCAACCACAAATCACTTTTAATTCCAAGCCATCGTAGTCGAGACTGAAGAATCGCTCGATGGAGGCATTCGTTGAAAATTGAAACGTGGACGAGCCGAGGATTCGAACCCAGCTACCCGTAACAAAGTTACAGTGATAGCGTATTGGTTTAAGTCACTGTAACTTTGTTACGGGTTAGCTGGGTTCGAATCCTCGGCTCGTCCACGTATCAATTTCCAACGAATACCTCCATCGAGCGATTCTTTAGTCTCGACTGCGATGGCATGGAATTAAAAGTGATTTGTGGTTGAAAAAAGATATCAATTGATCACTGGGAACGATTCAGTGTATATGTGTATATATATATATATATATACATATATATATATATATATATATATATGTATATATATATATATATATATATATATATACACGCCTACACACACACACACACACATGCACACACACACACACACACACACACACACACACACACACACACACACACACATATATATATAAATATATATATATATATATATATATAATATACATATATAAGTGTATATATATACATATATATACATATATACATATATTAATACATATATCTATACATATATATGCATATATGTATACATATATATACACATAAATACACATGAATACACATACATACACATATACACACACATATAAATATATATATACATATATATATGTGTGTGTGTGTGTGTGTGTGTGTGTGTGTGTGTGTGTGTGTGTGTGTGTGTGTGTGTGTGTGTGTGTGTGTGTGTGTGTGTGTGTGTGAGTGTGTGTGTCTGTGTGTGTGTGTGTGGTGTGTGTGTGTGTGTGTGTGTGTGTGTGTGTGTGTGTGTGTGTGTGTGTGTGTATTCACTTGGTCTTTGGATCACGTGTTGGACTCGTGATCAACAGCTATTTCCCTCCTGGAAGAGAGCTCAGAGCTCGTAGGTCCGATCTATGGGTAATGCTATGACCTTGCACACACACACAAACACACACCCAACTCCCCGCCCACGAGAGTCAGAGTACGACCCGAGGCACAGCGATACCGAAATAATTTCGGCCCTGGGCAGGATTCGAACTGGGTACTAGGAGCACTTCTGCTTCCCAGTTCAGCGCTCTACCAACTGTGTGTGTGTGTGTGTGTGTGTGTGTGTGTGTGTGTGTGTGTGTGTGTGTGTGTGTGTGTGTGTGTGTGTGTGTGTGTGTGTGTGTGTGTGTGTTTGTGTGTGTGCGCGTGTGTATATTTATGTGTGTGTGTGTGTGTGTGTTTTCTGCTCAATTAATATCAATATTAAAAAAAGAGTTTTCACATTATAAGTGGACGCCTCTGTATGTAGCTATCAATGTTTAGTTCTTTGTTTCTGTCTCAATTTTAGTACCCTCTTCTTTACATCATAATGTAGTTGTTGTTACTGTTTTTGGACGTCTTATTTCTATTTGTTCTTTGTCTTTTTTAATTGGACTTAGCTGAATTTAACAAGTAACAGAGCTGGATCCAAGTACAGACGAGTGTACTAAAGGCCAAATCCAAGTACTTCGATATTTTTCAAGTACAAGTGCAAGTACAGTCACTTTTATATGTACTTAAGTACAGGCCCAAGTATATCCTATTGTAATTAAGTATTTTTAAGTACTTTGTGTGATAAAAAAATCCTCACATAGATTCGTAAAGCATGAAATTTTGTAGTTTGCGTTTGGTTTGTACACGTTGATGAGTACACTGTTAAAGGTGGGATTCTTTATAGAAAAGTAAATGACACATCACTTTTTATCACAGAATTGCAAAACTAGAGCATATACTTTATGAACAAATTTAATAATTAATATTCCCTATACTGCAGATACAAAAGGCTATCCATATATTTCTCATATCAGTAATAAAACTAAATTTAATGCAGATTGTGTGGATAAGTATTAGGGCATTAAAAATGTCCCTTGATAATATACCCGGTAGTTTTATAACTAAAAATAACAGATTAGTTAATTTACCCAATAGTATCATAGCAAAGTTTGCTAGAATCTATATACCAAAATATAACTTTTGTTGTGTGTGTTGTGACTGTGTGTTTTACATGTGCTTTGTTAAATTACCGTGTTGTGTATATACTACATGTATTATACTGTGTGATTTAAATTATATGTATATAATACCATCATTTCTTCAAAAAGAAAAATAAAAACTCACATAAAATAACTTTTTCTTAATTATAAAAAATAAAAGATTATAATTGCTAGATACTATTCTGAACTATTTAAATTTATTATTGTCTAAAATTTATATTATTTATTTTAAATAACATAACTTATATTTATATAAAAAAATTATTGAATACAAAAAATTAGGATACAAGATGAAACAAAGAAAAGATGATAACAATTAACAATCAAACAGTAATTCACAAAAAGAAACAACGGAGAATGAAATGAAATATACAGCGTACACATAGAAACAATAAAAAAACAAGATTAAGTATTAAGTACCAAATACAAAAGTAAAATGCACTACATATAGAGATTACAATATTATGATAAATTAAAGGTTATTAATTATAATTCTAAAATTATAAAATATGTTATATAATTTGTATAAAATATATTAATGATATAGATGTATATAGAATCACATATATTTACAACATCATTTTATATCTTAATACAACTTTTATGGTCTGTTCATTTATATACTTATAAATTCAATTATTATTTGTCAATGATGGTCCTCCTGTGTATGATAGGATATTAACATGTACAGTATATAATAAAATCATTGAACATTATTGTCTATTTAAAAATATAAATATCATATATAGATTTGTATGGTAATACTTGGGAATGAATAAATGCACAATAACTTCAAGGGTTTATAGATGAAACTAACCTTAGAACAGTTACAAGATTTACAATACTTTCTCTCTATACCCAATATGAATCACTCCTAATTAAGGGATGCATGGAAATATTTAACATACAGTTACCACGCTAACTTCCATATTACGGTCTCGTTGTAAATATGGATATAGAGAGTTAATAAATCTGATTCAAAAGAAAAGAAAAAAAAAAGTTTTCTCGAACACCAATGTATTCAAACTCTGACATGTACATTATGGTTAGGTCGATCGACAGCTATTACCTTTGGATGAGAGCTCAAGCTCAAAATGAATCTATGTAATGTTGTGACCTACACACTTACAGCATACAACTATACAGAATTGAGTGCCGGCTCGCAGTGCAGAATGCTGAAATTATTTCAGTATAATCAAACTCAAAACGATGGATTAGCTGTTCTTAACGGTGTTGTCGAACCGTGTGTGTGTGTGGTGTGTGTGTGTGTGTGTGTGTGTGTGTTGTGTGTGTGTGTGTGTGTGTGTTGTGTTGTGTGCGTGCATGCGTACGTGCGTGCGTGTGTGTGTGTGTGTGCGTGCATGCGTGCATGCTGTGCATGTGTGTGTGTGTGTGGTTGTGTGTGTGTGTGTATGTGTGTGTGTGTGTGCGCGCGCGCGCGTGCATGCGTGTGTGTGTGTGTGCGTGCATGCGTACGCGTGTGTGTGTGGTGAGTGTGTGTGTGTGTGTGTGTGTGTGTGTGTGTGTGTCTGTGTGTGTGTGTGTGTGTGCGTGTGCGTGTGTGCGTGCGTGCGTGCATGCGTGTGTTGTGTGGGTGTGGGTGTGTGGTGTGTGTGTGTGTGTGGTGTGTGTTGTGTGTGTGTGAGTGTGTTGTGTGTGTGTGAGTGTGCATGTGAGAAAGAGAGAGAGAGAGAGAGAGAGAGAGAGAGAGAGAGAGTGCCTGTCCATCTAGTTTCAGTATATATGCAAAAGGCAACACTCGTGTGATTTCGTCTCCTGTTCTCCAGTTCATTATACCCAGCTTTAAATTCATGTATCATTCCAATTTGGTCCAAATCCACACCCACAGGTCGAGGGTCACCAGGCCTCCTGTAAGAAAAAAAAAAAAAAAAAAAACGGTAATAAAACCTCAAATTTGGCTGATCACCACCCACGCGCCCATGGGCCCGGGTTCCTTCCGTCTACCTCGCCGTGCTCCGCGCACGACTCTCTTCCTCTGGGACAAATTGTTGACATGACGATTTTTGCCAAAATCCATGGGGTACCGCCCCCCACCCCACTATTTTTTTGGAGGGGGGACATTTTGATCACTTGCCTCGACTGGGTCACCACATCAATCACAGGTTGAGAGCCACCAGGCCTTCTGTAGATTGCACTTGGACACCACTCAGGCCAAAGACACGGGTGCCGGAAGCAAAAATGAGAAAATTAAATAAAAAGTTCAACTATGGCTGGTCGCCACATACAGTTTCATATATATATATATATATATATATATATATATATATTATATATATATATATATATATATATATATATATATATGTATACATATATATATATTCATATATATGTGTATATATATACATATATATATAAATACATACATATATATATGTATATATATACATATATATATATACATGTATATATATATGTATATATATGTATACATATATATATATATTATATGTATATACATATATATGTATATATATACATATATATATGTATATATATATATGTATATACATGTATATGTATATATATATATATATGTATATATTATATGTATATGAAGAATATATTATGTATTATTTTGAATAGATTATTAAAAATCTGCTACTTTGACCTTTATGTAATCACTGAAGTTGTAAATGGGAGGTAATTCTTAAAGTAAATCATATGGGAGCCTTTTATTCGAGCCAAAGTGGACAAACTGAGGAAATTCCGATATTGACCTATTAATGGAACTATTTATGCAAGCTTGAATCAAGGGAACATGTTCATCCCAAGAAGGGCAAAGATCAGAAGCAAAATCTCGTAGAACATTGAGAATCTTTCTATTCTAGCGTTCAACTAAGCTATTTGCATTGGTTCAAGACGCATGCGCAGCCTGATGTAATATATCTTAGTGTCAAATGGGTAATTTCTCAGATTATAAAAGCATGAATGCTTGATTGTTAAATACTTTTCAAGGACTATGTAGGCAGAGTTCCCTGGAAAAATGATATCTGGGAAAATAAAGTTAACTTATATTTCAATTTTAACACCATATCTTTAAGCCTCTTTTGTAACTAGTTAAGAAAATTAAGTATTCTCTCTGTTCGGGTAACTTTAAAAACAATTAAATAAACATTCTTTAATCATTGGCCTAAAATGTATGCAGAGGCTTTCTGCTACAAATGAAATATGAAAAATCAAAAGAACTGACTATGCTCCAAAACTTTACTCATGGCCTGGCAAGAATGGTCAATTTCTAGTAAGTGAAGACTGGAAATGGAAATGATGAAGAGGCAACTTACCTTCTTCAGCTCTCATCATTGTCAGGGAGCGGTAGCGACTCACTCTCAACCCACATGGCTACACTAAAGGTATTCAGTTCACTTAAGTTGTTGTCCAAATCAGTGACTATGCAGTCTGGATACCACAATGCAGTTTCATTTGTGTTGCTAATATAATTGATCACATCACCTTCATGAACATTACGGAAAGACAAACGGTCATCTTTCCATTTCCTTGTTCATAGAACATTAAAGGTGACCTCAGAGTTATCCAGGTCTATATTCGTGACTTTGATCAATTCTATATCCACATACACTCTTGTTGCATCTGAACCTTTGCTTTGTGTTGGAGCCATGTCCTTCTGATACCCATCTGGAATAATGACAGTCTCACACTGCCTTTCGTCATCCATTACGGGACAGTCCTTGAAATGATCACACACAGCATCCCTCTTAATACAGGAATAGTCAGCACAAGTTTTGGGTATTTTAAGTTTGATGCTATTTCATAAATCCCTAAACTGTACATAATAAACAAATGGTCACTTGAATCAAATTGATATTGAGGAAGGGTAAGATAAACTAATAGATTTATTCTAAATGCATTTTGTTGTCAATAAACAACAAATTTATCCTTGGAGATAGTTTCACCGGAATTTTATAGACCTGGCTCAGACGCATTTCTACACGATAAACCTGAATCGGCTATTTGAAAAAAAAACGAGAACCTTCCCGAAAAATGAGTATGATTTCTGGATTTATCATGCAAAACTCTAATAGGAAATGCTAATAACGTTTTTGTTCCAAGGATTTTTTTTTTTTATGCAGCCCAGTGTTATTGTCTTCTTTCACCTGACCTCACTATAGGGCAAAAAGTTTCCTACGTGCCTTATCCTCTTCCTTTGCTTTTGCAGTCATTTGTAATGCAACTACTACTAACGCAACCAGTTACCCTTTGGCCGCCAAGAAGGTGCCAGGAAGTATATAAAAAAGGACAACTGGGTATAGAAGGGGTTAAATGAGGAGCCGGGCATTCTCCAGAAATGGTCGTCGTTACGACAGAGATACCCATCAATGTCTCGCTTATTTTCTTGTACACAACAACGCCTTTACGCTGCACACACGCCAGTCTAATACGTTTGTCACTATGTGGAAGCAGAATGTCTGAAGAAAGGAGGTACCAGTTATGGTGGATTGGCTGGGTGAGGTTATTTAATGTTTGTTTTAACGAGTGGGTAGAGTGCCGGAAGGAATGGAGGAGTGCCTGTATGTTTCCGCTTTGCAAGGGAAAAGGGGAACAAGTGTGTGAGCTGTAGTAGTTTCAGAGGGGATCAGAAGGTTTGAGTGTTAGTTGGGAGGGTTTTGGGAGGGTTTTGATTGAGCGGGATTAGCGAGGAGGGAATAGAGGGAGTAAATCGGTTAGGGACAGTGGTCGGGTTAGGAAAGATAGGGTGTTGTGTAGATCAGTTTTTTTATGGTATGGACAGATATGTGAGAAAGCTATTGGAAAATGTAAGTGGATGTTCATTTGGGCTTTTATAGATCTGGAAAAGACTTACGACAGGGTAGACAGGAAGGCACTGTGGGAAGTACTGCAGATATATGGGATAGAAGGAAAGCTGTTAAGAGCAGTGAAGAGTTTTTACGAGAGTAGTAGAGCTTGTGTTAGGATTAGAAATAGAGAGAGTGAATGATTTGAGGTAAAGGTGGGACTTCGTCAGGGATGTGGTATGTCACCCTGGCTGTTCAATCTTTACATGAATGGGGTGGTGCAAGAGGTGATGCAAGGGTAGTGGGTCAGGGATTGGAGATGATTAAAGAAAATGGAGAAAAGTGGGAAGTGAGCCAGTTGTTGTTTGCTGACGACACTGCGCTTGTGGCAGGATCAGAGGAGGGGTTGAGGAAGTTGGTGACAGAGTTTGAGAGAGTGTGTGATAGAAGAAAGCTAAAGATAAATGTTGGTAAAAGTAAGGTGATGAGATGTACAAAGGGAGAGAGTGACAGCAGGCTGAAAGTGAGCATTAAGGGTGAAAGACTGGAGGAAGTGGATAGTTTTAGATACTCGGGTGCGAATGTGGCAGGAAAGGGAGGAGTGGGGGTGGAGGTAGAATGTAGATTGAGAGAAGCGAGTAAATGCCTTGGTGGATTAAAAAATGTAATGAGGTTATATGAAGGAGTGATTGTGCCAACAGCACTGTACGGGGCAGAAACATGGAACATGAGAGAAGAAGAGAGAAGGAGCTTGAATGTGTTTGAGATTAAATGTCTGAGAAGTATGATAGGGGTTACTAGGCTTGATAGAGTGAGAAATGAAGAGGTGAGGAGGAGAACAGGGGTGGAAAGGGAGCTGGGAGATAGGGTTGATGAAAGAGTATTAGTTTGGTTTGGATACATGGAAAGAACGAGCAAAGAAAGGTTAGTAAAAGAAGTGTGGAAGGCAGGTGTGGAAGGAGTGAATATGAGGGGGTGTCCTAGGATGAGATGGATGGATGAGGTGAAGGAGGAAGGACGGGAGAGGACAGAAGATAGGGGTAAATGGAGAGGGGTTGTGTATAGATGATGCTGTGATGCATGAGGGAGAGTGGGTGGGGGATGGGGGGTGAGGAAGTATGTATGAGAAAAAGAAAATTGACGCAGCCCGAAGGGATTTCTCCCCGTCTTCTCTATGCTGAAAGTTTTAATTCCTTGATATGACCTCTTAGTGATTTCCGTACCAGCAAATCCTCTCTGTCCATTATTCTTGCAGTTTTCTCTCATCTAATTATCACTATCATGTCTCTCTCTTCGCTCTTCCAATGTCCATAGTCCTAAACTTGTTTCAATTGTTCCTCGAATGTCTTGTCATTTGGACTTGAGATAATTTTATTTGCTACCCTCTCTATCCTTTCTGTTCTCTCTCTCTCTCTATCTATCTATCTATCTATATCTCTAACTCTCTGTCTCTCTTTATCTCTTTTTCTATCTCTGTCTCTCTTTCTCACTTCCTCTGTCTTTGTCTCTCTCTTTTTCTTTGTCTTTGCCCCCTCCCTCTGTCCCCCCCCCCCTCTCTCTCTCTCTCTGTCCATCTGTCTGTCTGTCTTTCCGTAAGCTCATTGAGACGAAGAAATGCTCTTTGGTACTTGGTGGTTGATGATTTAACTCAGAAGTCTATTCTGGTGCTTATATTGCATTTTGCCTCATAGAGAGAGAGAGAGAGAGAGAGAGAGAGAGAGAGAGAGAGAGAGAGAGAGAGAGAGAGAGAGAGAGAGAGAGAGAGAGAGAGAGAACGAGAGAGAGAGAGAGAGAGAGAGAGAGAGAGAGAGAGAGAGAGAGAGAGAGAGAGAGAGAGAGAGAGAGAGAGAGAGAGAGAGAGAGAGAGAGAGAGAGAGAGAGAGAGAGAGAGGGGGGAGAGAGAGAGAAAGAGAGAGAGAGAACGAGAGAGAAAGAGAGAGAGAACGGGAGAGAGAACTAGAGAGAGAGGTGAGAGAGAGAGAGACCGCGAGAGAGAGAGAACGAGAGGGGGAAAGAGAGAGAGAGAGAGAGAGACAGAGAGAACGAGAGAGACAGAGAGAACGAGAGAGAGAGAGAGAGAGAGAGAACGAGAGAGAGAGAGAGGGAGAGAGAGAGAGGAGAGAGAGAGAGACAGAGAGAGAGAGAGAGAGAGAACGAGAGAGAGAACGAGAGAGAGAGAGAACGAGAGAGAGAGAGAGAGAGAGAGAGAGAGAGAGAGAGAGAGAGAGAGAGAGAGAGAGAGAGAGAGAGAGAGGGTGGGGAAGAGAGGACGGAAATTACATATTACCAGACATCTTCTCTTTCCCTCATGACGAGCATATGTTGGGTTATGTCCAAGATGGTCTCTTTCGTCCATTCGTCGTATTCTAAAAGGACCAATTGTCTCTATGAGGATATAAGTAATAAAATATCTATTGGAAACTTTCATCTGCACAGTAATATCTTATGAAATACTACTAAGTATCAATGTTTTCGTTGAGATAAGCGTTATTTTAAAAAATCAGAAAAAATGAATTATACGAGTTAAAAACGTTGCCGTGAATGAGATTCTATTTTTTATTTATCATCTAGATATGTGTGTGTGTGTGTGTGTGTGTGTGTGTGTGTGTGTGTGTGTGTGTGTGTGTGTGTGTGTGTGTGTGTGTGTGTGTGTGTGTGTGTGTGTGTGTATTTACCTAGTTGTATTTACCTAGTTGTATTTTACGGGATGGGGAGCTATGCTCGTGGTGTCCCGTCTTCATATCTCATTTTATCTAAACTATTTTTAAATTCATGTATTGTTTTTGCACACACCACTTTCTCATCTAACTTGTTCAAACTGTCTATTACTCTGTGAGGAAAGCTGTTCTTTTTCAAATCTCTTCTATAGCTGTCTTTTGTTATTATTTTCTTTCCGTGTCCTCAAGTATTTCTGTCATCCCATTTTATCAGATTCTCTCTGTCAGTAATTTCTTTGTCTTTCATGATCTGTAAATAACTATCAAATCTGCTCTCTCTCTTCTTTGCTCTAGTGTCTGTAGTTCAAGTTTTTCTAGTCTCTCTTCATATGATAGTTTTGAGAGTGTTGGTGCCAGTTTTGTAATTGCTCTTTGTATTCTTTCAAGTTTTTTTATACATTTTTTTGTACTTGGTGACCATATCGTTGCTGCATATTCCAATCTTGGTCTTATCAGGGTGATTAGGATTTTCTTCAACCATTTCTTCATCCAGGTATGTAAATGCAACTTTGATTGTTCTTATTAGGTTATAAGTCTCTCCAAAAATCTTATTTATATGTTTCTCAGGTGACATATTATTCATAACATGGACTCCCAGGTCCTTCTCGTTTTCTACTTTTTTTATTCCTTCTTCTCTCCCAATTTATATGCTCCTGTTATTCTGTTTTTGCTTTTTCCAAATTCCATTATACTACACTTTTTTGTATTGAACTCCATCTCCCATTTCCTACTCCATTCTTGTACTCTATTTAGATCTCTCTGTAGTGATTCACAATCTTCTTCAGTTTTCACTCTTTTCAGTAGTTTTGCATCATCTGCAAAGAAGCTCATATAGCTTTCTATTCCTTCATCCATATCATTAATATATATAGCAAACATTATTGGGGCCAGAACTGTTCCCTGCGGAACACCGCTTATTACTTCATCCATTTTGAGTGCTGGTTTCTTATCACTACTCTCATTTTTCTTTCTTGCAAAAAGTCCTCCATCCAATTTAGTAGTTTGCCCTGTATTCCTCCTTCAGTTTCTAATTTCTTAAGCAACTTCTTATGTGGTACTTTGTCAAAAGCTTTCTTTAGATCTAAAAATGCACAGTCCGCCCATCCATCTCTTTCCTGTATTATATCTATTAGTCTTGAATAGAAACATATTAAATTGGTGACGCATGATCGTCCTTGTCTGAATCCAAATTGCCTTGGATTTAACACTGTTTTTTTCTAAATATTTTACCCATCTGCTTTTGATAATTCTTTCACAAATTTTTGCTATTGTACTTGTTAGAGAGACTGGTCTATAGTTGGTAGGGTCTTCTTTATTTCCTCCTTTGTATATAGGTACTATGTTTGCTTTTTTCCAATCTTCTGGAACTTTTCCTTCTTTCAAGGAACTATTTAGTATGCTATGTATTTTGTCTGCCAGTTCATTCCTGCATTCTTTTAGTATCCAGTTTGCTATTTCATCTGGTCCATGCGATTTTCTGACATCAAGATTACTCAAGTGTGTTAATATTTCATTCTTTGTTATTTCTATTTCTTCCATAGGGGGGACTTTCTCTTTCCATTCTTTCTCTTCAGGTTGTATGTTCTCCCTTGTAAACACTGATTTAAAATGTTTGTTCATAATTTCCGCCATTTCCATTTCCTCAGTGTATTCAACTCCCTCCTGTCTTAATTTCTCCAAGTCTTGTTTGTTTTTCAGTTTATTGTTTACAAATCTGTAGAATAGTTTCGGTTGATCTTTACACTTTTCTATGATATCTTTTTCATATTTTCTCTTTTCTTCTCTGCACATTTGTACATATTCATTTCTATAGCAGGTATATATTTTCCATTTTTCAGGTCTTCTGTCTTTTTTCCATCTGGTCCAGGCTTTGTCTCTATTGTCTTTTAACTCCCTACAACTTTTGTTGTACCAGCATTTTACATATTCTTTTTCTTGTTTTTGTCTTGGGACATACTTTTCCACTCCTTTTTTGTAAATTTTTGTCAAAATATTCCATTTCTCTTCTACTGTTGTTTCTTCTTTGTATATTTCTTCCCAGTTTTCCTTTTGAAAGAATTCTCTTATTTTATCAAAGTTTGTTTTTTCATACATCATTCTTCCTTTTCTGTATTGTTCATTTCTTTTCATATATTTTTCTTCATTAAGTTCCAGTTCAATCAATACGTGGTCACTTTTACTTATTGGTGTTTTATATTCAATTTTGTCCACTATTCTAGGTTCGGATGTAATTACTAGGTCTAGTTTCGATGGCTCTTCTTCATTTCTATACCTAGTGTTCTCCTGTATCCATTGTGTCATTGTATGGTCAGTAACCATCTCGAGTAGAGCGTTACCCCATGAGCCGTCTCCACCCTTTACTGTCATTTCTTCCCAGCAGATTTCTTTGCAATTAAAGTCGCCCATCATAACTATTTTTCCTCCCTCTTCCATTATCTTGTTTAATGTTATCTTTGTGTCCTCTAACATACTTTTATGTTCACTCTCTTCCCATGAGGCTGTTTTTGGGGGCACATAATTTATCACAAACTTTCTGTTCTTCTTATCTCTGTCTTCTACTTCCATCATTATCATTTCTACTGTATTCTTTCCATATGTGACACCCTTCACGTTTATATCCTTCTTAGTTAGGAACATAACTCCACCCCCTTCCTTTTTCACTCTGTTTCTAATCCAATAATTATATGCATCATGTCCTACACTGTTGGGTGGTAGTGGACCTTTTAATTTTGTTTCTACAATTCCCATTATGTCTGGTTCTTTTTCTTTCAAGTAATCATTCAGTTCATTCAATCCTGTTATTAATCCATCTATATTTGTGTAAGACACTCTTAGTTTTCTGCCACTTCCATTGTGTTCTCTGTTTCCCTTTTGTTTTTCTCTTGTATGTCGACTTTCTTCAGTTTCATATTCACTACTCTCCAATAGAATCTCTCTTTTTCTGACTCTGTTCTTATCTCGTTTTTTTCCTTTGCTTCAAGTCTTTTCTGTTTTTCTTCCTCTCTTTCCTCTTTATTCATTTCCCTTTTTATCCATACCTTTTTATATTGTTCACTTGTTGCTAGTTTCCCTGTTTTGGATAAGATATTCTCAGCCGTAGTTTGTGACCTGAATTTAATCTTGATTGGTCTGGTCTTGTCTGTACTATATTTCCCTAGCCTGAATTTCTCTTCGATTTGTTTCATTATTTCTGGTTCATCTTCCTGAACTAATTCTAGTAAATTTCTTACTTTTTCATTTTCCTCTTTGATTCTTGTGGTTCTATCTGGGTTATGTTTCTCTTCCATTCCTAATATAATTATACATTTCTTTTTGTCTGCTAAGTCTCTTACTATATTCTCCTTCTGTCTCATCACTTTAATAACTGAGTTTTCAGTTTGTTCATTCATTTGCTGTCTGATTATGTCAGTGAATGCAACCTTGCTATTTTCATGAATTTTTTTCCAACCCTCCTTGTTTTTCCATATTATTCTCCTTTAAGACTTTATTCTCATCTTTTACTTCTTTTAACTGTTGTTTTAATTCTTCAATTTCCTTAGTTAAGTTTTTGTTCGCCCTCTCTAGTTCTTCCAATTTTTCAATTCTTCGTATCATACTGTCAACATTACCGAACCTACGCTCCAAGTCCTCGATCATCTTATCGACCTTCTCTTCTAGTCTTGTCAGTCGGGGGCGGGGGGGGGGGGCGCGGCCCCCCTGTGTCCCCCCACCCTCTTTAAATCCCTTGAAAATATTCTCATCACTTTCTACTGTATTGCTCCTATCTATACTTCTAATCTTTACATTCTTATTAGACATGTCGTCATCTTCCAGCTCGTCTTGCGGTCGCTTGTTTACTTTTCGGCGGTCTGTTAGGGCCAAGTCCTCTACTTCCTCATTACCTTCCATTTCCCCAGCAATCCCTCCCCTTCTCCTCTTTCCTTACTTTCCCACTACCCCACGAGCAATTTCCCCCCACCCTGTAAATACAAAAAGGCACTTCTCTTTGCGTTGGGATCCACAATCTGCACTTTTCTTCAGAACGTTCTTCAAGCCGTCCGTTCGTTGAAAGTGTGTGTGTATTTACCTAGTTGTATTTACCTAGTTGTATTTTACGGGAAGGGGAGCTATGCTCGTGGGGTCCCGTCTTCATATCTCATTTTATCTAAACTATTTTTAAATTCATGTATTGTTTTTGCACACACCACTTTCTCATCTAACTTGTTCCAACTGTCTATTACTCTGTGAGGAAAGCTGTTCTTTTTCAAATCTCTTCTATAGCTGTCTTTTTTTATTTTCTTTCCGTGTCCTCTTGTATTTCTGTCATCCCATTTTATCAGATTCTCTCTATCAGTAATTTCTATGCCTTTCATGATTCTGTAAATAGCTATCAAATCTCCTCTCTCTCTTCTTTGCTCTAGTGTCTGTAGTTTAAGTTTTTGTAGTCTCTCTTCATATGATAGTTTTGAGAGTGTTGGTGCCAGTTTTGTGATTGCTCTTTGTATTCTTTCAAGTTTTTTTTATACATTTTTTTGTACTTGGTGACCATATCGTTGCTGCATATTCCAATCTTGGTCTTATCAGGGTGATTAGGATTTTCCTCACCATTTCTTCATCCAGGTATGTAAATGCCACTTTGATTGTTCTTATTAGGTTATAAGTTTCTCCAAAAATCTTATTTATATGTTTCTCAGGTGACATATTATTCATAACAATGACTCCCAGGTCCTTCTCATTTTCTACTTTTTTTATTCCTTCTTCTCCCAAATTATATGATCCTGTTATTCTGTTTTTGCTTTTTCCAAATTCCATTATACTACACTTTTTTGTATTGAACTCCATCTCCCACTTCCTACTCCATTCCTGTACTTTATTTAGATCTCTCTGTAGTGATTCACAATCTTCTTCAGTTTTCACTCTTTTCAGTAGTTTTGCATCATCTGCAAAGAAGCTCATATAGCTTTCAATTCCTTCATCCATATCATTAATATATATAGCAAACATTATTGGGGCCAGAACTGTTCCCTGCGGGACACCGCTTATTACTTCATTCCATTTTGAGTGCTGATCTCTTATCACTACTCTCATTTTTCTTTCTTGCAAAAAGTCTTCCATCCAATTTAGCAATTTACCTTGTATTCCTCCTTCAGTTTCTAATTTCTTAAGCAACTTCTTATGTGGTACTTTGTCAAAAGCTTTTTTTAGGTCTAGAAATGCACAATCAGCCCATCCATCTCTTTCTTGTATTATATCTATTAGCCTTGAATAGAAACATATTAAATTGGTGACGCATGATCGTCCTTGTCTGAATCCAAATTGCCTTGGATTTAGTACGTTGTTTTTTTCCAAGTATTTTACCCATCTACTTTTGATCATTCTTTCACAAATTTTTGCTATTGTACTTGTTAGAGAGACTGGTCTATAGTTGGTAGGTTCTTCTTTATTTCCTCCTTTATATATAGGTACTATATTTGCTTTTTTCCAATCTTCTGGAACTTTTCCTTCTTTTAAGGAACTGCTTATTATGCTATGTATTTTGTCTGCCAGTTCATTCCTGCATTCTTTCAGAATCCAGTTTGCTATTTCATCTGGTCCATGCGATTTTCTGACATCAAAATTACCCAAGTGTGTCAATATTTCATTCTTTGTTACTTCTATTTCTTCCATAGGGGGGACTTTTTCTTTCCACTCAATCTCTTCAGGTTGTATATTTTCCCTTGTAAACACTGATTTAAAATGTTTGTTCATAATTTCTGCCATTTCCATTTCTTCAGTGTATTCAACTCCTCCTTGTCTTAATTTCTCCAAGTCTTGTTTGTTTTTCAGTTTATTGTTTACAAATCTGTAGAATAGTTTTGGTTGATCTTTACACTTTTCTATAACATCTTTTTCATATTTTCTCTTTTCTTCTCTGCACTTTTGTACATATTCATTTCTATAACCAGTATATATTTTCCATTTTTCAGGTCTTCTGTCTTTTTTCCATCTGGTCCAGGCTTTGTCTCTTTTGTCTTTTAACTCCCTACAACTTTTGTTGTACCAGCATTTTACATATT
>NC_134794.1:38161229-38296229 GCF_046742065.1 Oratosquilla oratoria | reverse complement strand
GGCCGTGAGTGACGTCAAGCGAAGAGGCGGTCGTGACGTCGAGCTGTGTTGCTCGTGGCATCCATCGGGGAAGCGGCCGTGAGTGACGTCAAGCGAAGAGGCGGTCGTGACGTCGAGCGAGGAGGCGGTCGAGAGCGACGTCAGGCGAAGGGGCGGTCGTGCCGTCGAGCGATGAGGAGGTTGTAGCTGCGAAGGCTGTGATGATAACCACAGCGGTTGGCGGTGCGGTGGTTGCGACTGTGGTAGGGTTGAAGAGCGTCCATGGAGTCACACAAGTTGTCGATGAACCAGATCAGAAGGCTGGGTGAAATTGAGTCCAACAACTCCGGTGGTCACCAATGTAACATTACGAGAATGTTACTTGTGCTTTGGTGCCGAGGGAGTGAAGGAAACTCGAGTGAGTTTGGTGGCTTTATTCTGGTTAGCGCGAGTGTCGACCTAGGCTGGGTAGGCGGGCAGGGCTCGGAGCCCTGCCCTAAACACAAAAGTGACCGCAGAGTGACCTGAGTCGCGCACCGCTTGTGACGAGTACAGAAAAGAAATTGACTGGGCACCAAAACCTGGCATCCTTATATACGCACAATGCGTACGCAAAAGTAGCAAACGACCCATCCTGACCGAAACATGGCTCGGCAGGGCCTAGGTTGTGCTTTCATGAGGATACAAATGCCTGTAGTACAGGCGTAATATGGACTTAACCTACACAAATATAATACAAGGCCGAAGACCAGTTATTTCTACACAACATATACACTCCTTGTCCATCCCATTTCTGCAGCGGCGATACTATAAGCCAAAATATCGCGTAGAAACACGTGTGGGGGACTCTGTTCACCACAACAGCATTGTGTGTGGCAGAAGCATGGGAAATAAGAGAGGAAGAGAGGAGTTTGAATGTGTTTGAGATGAAATGTCTGAGAACTATGATTTGGGTTACTAGGTTGAATAGAGTGAGAAACGAGGAGGTGAGGAGGAGAACGGGGGTGAAAAGGGAGTTGGGAGATAGGGTTGATGAAAGAGTATTGGTATGGTTTGGACACATGGAAAGAATGAGTGAAGTAACATTAGTGAAAGAGGTGTAGAAGGCAGAGGTGGAAGAGGTGAACATGAGGGGGCGACCGAAGGATGAGATGGATGGATGGGGTAAAAGTGGCATTGGGAAAGAGGGGAATGCCTGTCAAGGAAGGACGGCAGAGGACGGAAGATAGGGGTGAATGGAGAACAGGGCCCCGGCAAGGAGAGGAGCAGGGGGTAATGCCCCGGGGTGGCACGTTTTTTGGGAGTCGGCACTTTTGGTGAAAAGAAGGTAAAGCAAATTCCCCCTAATGTACTTTTAATGCATGATTTATTTATCATGAGTTGTGTGTATGAATGATGTGTGTATAAACATTGTTTTGTGGATGAATGTTACATGTGAATCGTGCTAGTGACCATCAGATGTGAAGGTGGTGGTAGTGGTGGTGTGTGGGGGTGGGGGGGCGGCACTTTTCGACTCGCCCTAGGGCGGCACTTGTCGGGGCCCTGATGGAGAATGGTTGTGTATGGATGATACTGTGATGCATGAGGGGGAGTGAGTGTGGGATGGGGGTGAGGGAGTATGTGTAAAAAATAAATTGACGCAGCCCAGAGGGACCTCTCCCCGTCTTCTCCTTTTCTGTATGAGAGGACGGAGAGAGAGGGGGTGTCACCGATGCAATGAAGCGACCTTGCTGTGGCTCTGCTGTGTCTTGTGGCATTGCTTCTGACCCAGGGCAGTGGACGAGATGCAGGGATGACCCGTCATCCAGGAGGTGCTAAGATAGGAGGGAGGGGGAGTGGGGTACGTGGGAGTGGATTTTATGCCTTTATTTTTGGCTACCTCCCTTGTAATCCTTTGGTATATGTATGTACATATTCATATATATTTTTATAAAGTAAATACAAATTTATTAATCAGAAACAACAACAAGAGTATATATTGCATAAAACATCTGATGATGACATAATAGATAAGTACAAAAGGATCGGGTTCCCCTAAAGAGACACCCAGTGACCCGACGCACTACGGCACTAGGTAACTAGGGTATTTACACTGGCAGCCAGTTAGGTGTAAACATGGCACCCAGTGCAATAACAATCCCCAGAAAATTACCATTATTAATTGTTTCCGATGGTGTCCTACTTCCTGGGTCAAGCATACGGATTCCTGTATCAACTTCGAAGAAGTAAGAGCAGTTTCATATTTATATTATAGTTCATAGTGATTTCGTTATTATCTAAGTTGTTGAATACCAAATAACTATTTCGTGCACTGCTCTAGTTGAATATGTGTGAATAATTAGTTATATATAATATAATATGTTATAATATTACGTCGATATTTTTTCTAGATCTGTAATAGTCTGTATAAATATTGTTATTGTATGGTTTTATCCTCATAACATTGATTAAACATACAACTTTTTGTTGGTGTAACATTCAGAACAGTAATACTACCTTAAAAAGATAACGTCAGGAATGGAATTTGTCATTTGACCGAAATAGTATATATATATGACATAAGTTATCTTGAAATAGATATACTTAATATCTAGGTTTGTTTTATGATGAGGCAAAATATCTTATCATTGAATGTTATGAACATGTATATTGTTAATTGTATGCATCATCATGTATGTTATGGACATGTATGTTCATGCCTCATCATGTATGTTATATGGTATGAACATGGTAATTTTAGTGGTATTTATTATGTTTTTTGTAGTAATAAAGGTAAATCTAAAGTGCACACCTAGATGATATGGTAATAGAAAAATATTAATTTTGTAAAAAAAAAAAAAAAAAAAAAAATTAAATTATAATACATAAACATAAGATATACTTTCAGGTGTAGGGTCAACTTGGCCCATCTACTCGACCAAGTCAGACCACCACCTAAGTCTACTATGAATAACTCAATTTTTTTTTCTTTTAAGTAGGCTACTTAGGATAGGTTAGGTTAGAGTTTTTTCAACCTCTGCATCTTTCAAACAAAGATGGTATCTCAAGGAGCCAGTGGGCCGAGCTGGCCGGTAAGATTTTTCATTGACAGAAATCATAAAAAAAAAAAAAAAAAATCCTAAAGTGAAATAATAGCAACAACTCAGACATAGGCAGGCTTCAAAATACCATGTTTGTTTTTGTTTCTTGTGGGAGAAGAACTAATGGAAGTCTAATAAATTGTTGGCTTATGCTGATGATGTGGATGTGGTGGCTGAGAGTGTGGAGGAAATTAACGAGATCTTTACAGTATTCCAGAGAATAGCAGAACAGATAGGCCTAAAATGCAAGAGCAGAAAACAGAAATTATGAAACTAAGTAGAAATGGGAATTATACACCAGGAGAAGAGCAAGTTGGATCACTAAGTGTGAAGAAAGTGGATAAATTCAAGTACCTGGGATTTATTGTCAGTGAGAGAAATGAATTGGGCATAGAAATAAATGAATGATTAGCTGTAGGAAACAGATGTTATCATGCCCTGGCATCTGTAATGAAGAATTGGACCATCAGCAGAAGAACTAAGATAAGAACATATAACATTGTAATAAAACCAACAGTCCCGTATGGATGTGAGATGTGGACACTGACAAAAAAGAGGAAGAAGAGAATGGAAATTTTTTTAAACAATATCCTGAGAAGAATCCTCAGCCCAGTATATAATGAAGAAGAAGGGAGAAGAAGACAAAGACATAATAGGGAAATTAGAGATCAGACTGGACAACTGCACATGCAGGATGAAGTACAGGGAAGAAGAGCAAGGTGGGCTGGACATTGCGTCCGAATGGAGGCAGATAGACTACCAAGGAAGGTAATGGAAGGAGGAGTAGAGGGTAGATGACCATTAGGGAGACCCAGGTACAGATGAATGGATGGAGTAAAGAAGGATGTGGAGAGGGTAGCACTAAGAGAGGACTGGAAAGAATTGGCAGAGGATAGAACCATCTGGAGAGGCATAGTGAAAGCAGTGAAGAGCCATCTGGCCTGAGAACCAACAGAGTAAGAGTAAGAGTATTATTTTGGAAGTGCACACCTACATGAACAAGCATTAGAAAATTAGATACTAATTTTGTAAATTTTAATACATCAACATAATATATGTATTTCTAGGCAGAAATCAATAACAAAAAAGGTTGCTAAAACCAAATGCACTACAGTATGAAGCTGCAATCACAGAATCAAGATGCCATGTTGTCTGTCCAGTTCTGCGTAAAGCAAATACACTACCAAAGGAAGCTGTGACCATAGGATCTGGAATATGCCCTCAGTACTTCCACCAGTACCTCACACTGTACATATTTTTAAAACAGTGCTACTGAAATGAGATTCATGCATTTCTTAAAGCTATGCAACTCCTGTACACCTTGCAGTCTGATCAGATACCAAAACCAGCCATCAACATCCCTGACGACGACCCTGATGACCTACAGAATTACAGGTTAGGTAGGCTTAGGTTAGAGTAGGTGAATTTATCATACATTAATTTCTTCAACCACAGTGTCTATCAAAACAAAGATGGTGTCTCAAGCAGCCCCAGCAGCTCCGTTCATGAATGTATCACTTTTAGTAACCTTTTCTGTTATTGATATCTGCCCAAAAAAAATATATTACATGGATGTATTATATTTTTACAAAATTAATATTTAATTTTCAGTAAATTTTTAGAAGTGCACACTTATGCAATATAGCAATAAAAAATTAGATACTAAATTTGTAAATTATGATACATCAATGTAATATACGTTATTCTTGGCAGAAAATAATAAAAGAAAAGGTTGCTAAAAGCTATAAACAAACAAACGTAGCTTGGGAATCTTTGTTTTGGTAGAGGTGGAGGCTGAAGAAATTAAAATATGACAAATTCATCTATTCTAACCTAACACAACCTACCTAACCTAACCTGCATCTAGTAATGCAGTACCTGTAATTCAAGAGGTCATCAGGGTTGTCATCTTTGACCTCCGAATCTATCAAAAGAAAGATGGTGTCTAAAGGAGTCGAAGTGATTTTATTCATTTCTGTATAGGTTTTAGAAACATTTTCTGATACTGATTTCTGCCAAGAAAAATATTTATTACATTGATGTATTGCAACTTACAAAATTTATATTTAATTTTCTAATACTGTAACATGTAGGTGTGCACTTCTAAAAAGAAAAACCTAATTTTGTAATGTTATATCACATAGGTGTGCAGTTCCAAAAATTTAGCAATTGGTCTAGTCTAACCTAACCTAAAATAACCTTAGCTAACCCAACCTAACTCTTATGGGGTATTCATTTAGGATCCCTAGAGGTCATCATAGGCAGGGAATGATGTGATTATACAGTTTTTTTTGTTATTGATTTCTGCCAAGAAAAAACATATTACATTGATGTACATACATATACCATTTTTTTTCAATTAGGGTCTTTGAATCTCTTATTGTTCTCTCTCTCTCTCTCTCTCTCTCTCTCTCTCTCTCTCTCTCTCTCTCTCTCTCTCTCTCTCTCTCTCTTTTTTTTTAATTTATTTATTTTATACCTGGATAACCCATACTCTTGTGTATTATCTTATATATATACCTTGCCGTAGTTTTTGTATGTATATATATATATATATATATATATATATATATTAATACATTTTTGTTATCTAAACCTTTAAGTTTGATATTCCTTCTGGAATCTTCTGGTTTTTGTTACCCCCTGTAGTCCTACAGTAAATTACCCAAATAGAGATTGGAGAATTTAGTCTAATGCTGACAGCTAGAGGTAAGTTGACACATAGGCTCCCTATACATAATACAATTAATCATGAAACAATCACCAAAAAACTGTATGAGACACTCGACAGCATTACACTGTCCAACAGTAACACAACATGCTCTCACACAGCAATAACCACAACAGTCAATTCTCCCTCAAACAGACAACAAGCAAACACACTCATAAACCATTTTGCACAGACAAGTCATCTCACCCCTCACCCTGATGACCTACACACCATTCCAATAAGAAAGACTTCCACACAGACCTAGACTATACATCTTTCATAGACAGCCAGACAAAACATATAATGCATGACCTTGAGCACTCATCTGCCTGTGACCCTGACAACATAAGTAACATCCACCTAAAACACCTTTACCACATGGCATACATACACTCACTAATATTCCAAACTACAGCTATTCATGCAATACTATACCTGATATCTGGAAGCATGGGAAAATCATCAAAATCTCCACACACCCCCAATCACACTTCACTGTACCCCCCTCCTAAATTATAGAATGCCTCATTCTACAACTTGTCACACCATGTACCCACTACATTCCACAAACACACATCTGGTAATTCTCACACAAATAGTTTTCAATGGCATCAATTCAGATGAACCCCCATATAGACTACTTCTCATAACACTAGGTATTAGTAAAGCTTTTGATACCATCCCCAGTCACAATCTCACAAGCAAAATATACAACAGAGACATGCACAATAATACCAAAAGATGGCTGGCCAATTATCTGTATTATAAAATGGCCAATCATCACACACCAGAAACTTTAATAACAGAGTACCACAGGGCTCTGTTCTATCCACCCCACTCTTTAATCTATACATGCACAATATATCCACACCCAACACCTCAGAAATACAAATCTCCTCTTATACAGACAACATAATAATTACTTGCACACATTGTGGTGCAGACAAAGCCACAGAAAACTACAACCATACCTTGACACATTCAACACCTGGTTCTCAACTAATAGACACAAAATAGCCCCAACCAATTCTACACTCACACTTCTCACCAATTGGACAATGAAACACAGAAACATAACAGGCCTCTATATGAACATTCTCATACCACATGCACATACACCCAAGATTCTTGGCATAACATATGATACATCCATGTCTGTCATGAATCTACCATGTTCTTTTTAAGAGCTTGTATTTGGCCATACAAAAAGTTTATAAAGTTCACACATTTAATAGACATTAGCCTTTTGTATTCCTTTCTCTTCTCAGAGGAAACTATAATGCATCTTATAGAAATACATGTACTTACAAATATACCAGATATGGTCTTGTCAGCCCATGTCTGGACTCCCTGAGGTTGAGAGATAGAGAGGCAGAATAAGACTGCTTAGCTCTTGGACTCGTTTAGATATTGTGTGTGGGCGGTTTCGAGATGGCACTTTCTTCCTAGCTATCCTGTTTGCCTAGACACACGTAAGCCTTTTGTTTATTAAGTGTGCAAGCAGGTTTATAAATAATCTACTGCAAATCTATCTAATGTTTCCTCTTATTTTCTGTAATCTTGGGTTCTTGTTTTCTGGTGCTACTTTTTGTTCTTCCTTCTGTGTATTTCTACATGGAAATTTCTGCTTGACCTTGTATGACCTGGGGTTCTGGTTGGCAGGAGCTGACTTCTCAACTGTTGGGGGAAAACAAGTCTGTAGGGACTTAGTTCTATTTTGTATGGCTAAGGCACAGATGTTACTTCTGAGAAGTACATATGGCAGAACATATACAACTACCATAGACAACTACAACTACACAAACTACATACATTACATTGTCATTCAACAAATCAATACAAACATAAAGACAAAATGCACACGTAGACTTAATGTGCTTAAATCAATTCTAGGAACAATACATGGACAAAAAGAAATTGTTAGTATATAAACAAAGCAAATGCTCAGTGATGAATTATGTAAGCCCCACATGGGCCCCCTAATCTCACTAAGACATACCACAACACCCTACAAACCTTACAAAACAAAGCCCTAAAGACAATTACAGGCTGTGCAAATACAATACCTACAGATCGTATACACCATGAAACAAAAATCCTCAAAGTCAAGGATCACTTTGACATGAAAGGCACATAAACACTTGCTGCAGCCTCCACAAACACAGCATACCCACTACATTATATAGCAGAACACCCACACATGCCAAGAAACATCAAAACAACACCCAAATCCACAAATACTCTCTTCTCTTGGTCCACAACCACCAGAGACCAGCCTCTATAAGTATACCCATAATCATATTGCTCACTGCTCCATCAAGAGACTGAAAGACAACACACTACTGCATGCCCAACCCCCTGATATATCCATCCCTCTATATCCTGTCTCACCCCCTAAGAGGACAGTCCACTTGGCCAGGCTGTAATGCTGCCATCATCCAGCCCCTTTAAGCTACCAGAAGAGGCTGGATGACAGCATTTATGATAATTGTCCAGAATACAACACTTCACCCCCTACTATACAATACAGTATGGAACACTGCATTATACACAAACACATAAGCCAAGAACACAATCGACACTACAAGGGATTTGTAGGAAAACCCCATTCCAGCCATGGCATTCCTCAGAGAGGCAGGACTGCTAGGCCAGATAGTTTAGGGAACAACAATTGGAAGAATATAAACACCCAACAAACTGTACATAATAAAGCATTGAGAATGATAACAATATTCACCAAAACCACATTTATATAACAACTGTACCCAGAAATTAAGAACCTCGCCATAAATTAGCACATAAAAATGACATGTACATAATTTTGTATACAAGCATTCAATCCTATCCACCCATTTCATGTACAAACACAACCACTGGAAAAAAAAAAGACACTGACAGCATATTATTCAAATATGTACAACAACCTGCCACCTACATCACACTGCACATCTATGTAAAGATACACTCCCACTCAAATTGCAAAACAAGCAATTCAAGACTGACCAACAAAATCCCTATTCCATCAGCCCTCTCCAAACAATAGCCCTACAGAAAAATCTCTTGCAAGAGAAGCAAGAACTAGTATGACTATGTTCATGCCAACATAGAAAAAGCCTGGCCACAGAAACAAACTGCCTCAGATACAACCATCACTTAGAAGTTGTCTAACTCCTTATCATTGGCTTACTGTGACCATACCCAGACAACAATGCAATATTATTCCTCAAGTGGCATATGGGCCAATCTGAGGCTGGTGCCAGTTACCTAGAAGTTGTGGGTCTCATGATTGATTCATTTTTATATTTGTCTTTTCAGTATAAACTTGGTGAGGTCCCGCATTGCAACAGGCAACCAGCTGTCTAACACAGTGATTGGAGTGGTTACCAAGGAGGAGAGGGTAATGATCCATAGTTTTAGGAGTGATTAGGGTGGGAAATAATAGTAAAGGGAGCATCGCCAGTGATCATTCGAAAAATTCTGGTACATGAGCGAATTTTAGGTAAACATTTCAAAAGAATCTCTATGATGGTGGCAACACTCATACAAAGTTATACAACTGTATTTCGTTTCTATTTTTATACAGCATAAAATAGATAAAATATTGGCAACCTCTGGCAACCCCATTGCATAAAAAACATTCTGTATATTGAAATAGCATCAACATTTCTATAGCTATTTCGTTTTTTGCTACAGAATTGTGTTTATGGAGATATTTGGCAACTCCTCCCACCAGCATACCCCACAAAGACAGTGGACAGGGCACCAGTACTCTTGAAAAGGTCAAAGTAAGGTGACGTCGCTCCTGGCGCTCTCACCGTACGCAACAATTTTGATTCCTCGCCCTGTATTGTTGCTGTGATCATGGAAAAATTAACAAGAAACAAGAGAGTGAAGTGGCAGAATATAGAGAGGGCCCGTGAGTGCCTGAAATAGAAACAAGAAGGAAAAAGAAAGGGGAGAAAAACAGCACAGTTGCACCCAGCACTCCACAAGCATCTACTAGCCATGCCCACCTTAACCTCTTCACTCCGGGGCACAATGCACGTCTGGCAGCATTAGCTGCTCGATGTGCGATGTTGCATCATAATAATCGCATTATAAAAAATAAAGTCAGTGCTCAATCGTTCGTTCTCTTTCACCTGTGTATTTTGATAACCATAGAAAATTGATGAAGCCAATTTAGAGAGAATGGAGATTACGTAGGTACAACTACAATAAATATAATCAAGATGCCGACGTCGACATCATCGAGTACCCACTTGCTCCTCATGCCGCCTATGTTTGGCGTCACCATATGGAAGTGGTTAAACTTCCTCCACCCATGCCACATCACTCACCCTAACCTTATGCCTCATCAACATAGAAGAGGATATTGGAGATTTGATATACATTGCAACTATCAAACAAATGGTTGCAAAAATTTAAATCCCACGTCCTGTAAAGTTCATGTTTTTGTTCTTTCTGTTGTAATATCTTTGGTCCTTTATTGATTTTTGTCATTTTTGTTTCATTGAAAAGAAAACATCTACAGTAAAAAAATGATTTTTTTTATCTTTTTATTTCTTTTTATTTATTAAACCTGAATTTTGCAGCATTTTTTAATTATTCAGAGAAACAAATTAATAAAAAATCAGAGGTATTAGTTTGATAAAATGTATTCAATAGAATTTGTTCCCCAGACTCTAAGCTTTCATTTCATACCAAGCTGAATGATGTGGAAGGATTTTCCATTAAGTAATTAGAGCTTCACTAGAGCTCACTATATCTTCACTAAATATTCACTATGCCTTATATATACATGGGAGGAACACAATACCCTGAGGAATTATACACTAATGTAAGGGGTAATTATACCTAAGTTCATTAAATACATATTTGAAAATTTAATTTCACCTACTCTATAAAGCGATGCGACACTCCTAAAGGCTGCACATTGCTATCTGAAAAGTTTCTTTGTTTTTGGTTGGTGAGTACTTTTTATTTCTAAGATATATATTTTTTCTTTTTACCTTTCATATGATTCATCCTATTTTGGAACCAGTCTATGAATGCTCTCATTTCTTCTCTTCTACAACCTTCTTTGCTTTATCATCCCACCATTCACTACCCTTCCTTCTATTTCCTCCCACCATCTTTGCACACCTTGTGACTCCCTCCTTCAAACACCCCTAGCGGTTGTTTATAAACTTTAGATGAAGAGCGAGATCATGCAACGCCTTCGTCTAGACTGTTATTTACCAAACATTAAACTCATAAAATGATATCTTCATGACCTACCCCTCTATCTACCTCACTTGTCTACCTTTATCTACCAGCCTCATACAACATGAAAAGAAACTCAAAAAGGATGAATGACAGAGGATGAAATAGATGGATGGGCTGAAAGGGGCATTGAGCAAGAGGTCTGTTGAGTAAGGAAGGGAGAAAGCAAGATAGGGGTGAGTGGAGAATGGCTGTATATACATGATACAGTAATGTTATGCAAGGAAGGAAGGGGTGGGGGATAGAGGGGTAGTAGGGAGTTATGTGTGAATGATATTTTGGCACAGCCCAAAGGGATTTCTTCCCATCTTCTCTTTTTCTGCATGAGGGGACAGAGAGGGGGTCACCGATTAAGTAAAGCGGCCTTGCTGTTGATGTGCTGTGTCTTGCTACATTGCTTCTGACCCAGGGCAATGGGCAGGATATAGGAATGACCTGTCATCCATGAGGAGCTAAGATGAAAAGGAAGAAAGGGTGGTGAATGGGAGTGGAATGGGGGAATGGGTACTTGTCTTTTGACTTGGCTACTTCCCTTATAAAGGGGAAAAACCCTTTGGTACGGTATATAGATAGAAATATTTTTCTTTTCGTGTGGTGACTACACCAGTGCTACATAATCCAATTTGAAATGAATCTATGATTTTATTCATCATGTCCCCTTCCATGTCATGAAATACCATTGTTATATTCTTCAACAACTTTGAGTCTTTTCTGTTATTTTCTGTGTATGACTAGTGATAGATCATTACTGATTAAAATCCTTAAATTCTGTTCCTCCTGTGCCTATACTACTAATTTATTGTCCATTTATATTTTCTCATCAGTCTATATTGCTCTAGTCCAATTTTACATTTTGTATCAAAATTCAATTACCACTCCTGGCTCTATACATAAACCTTATCGAAGTCTTCCTGTAGCTGTTTACAATACTCCTCATCTTTCATCTTCATGATAGCTATTTATTCCGTTCACCATGTTATTTATATACATTAGAATTGAATGCATGTGTGGGGATGAAATTGAAGGTAGGGTTGGAAGGACACTTTCAACATGCTGCAATTCTTGTTGGTAGAGGAAAAGCTTCACTAGTATAAGATACTGTCATTAAAAAATTTTCCTCACATGACAGTGTGGCATTTTTGTGAATTCATACTTCTGAAATTATCAGACTTGTTTTCTTCGAATTTGCAAGAGCAGTTTACAAGAAATATTATATGGTAGTCAGAACAAAATTAGCAGATTATGTTCCCATATTGGAAGGATTGTGGATTGGCAGGAAAAATAGGATAGTATGTAATATTAACTATCTTTTTTAACTTTGTTCTTGACAGGAAGGAAATGTGTATGGTCTTCACCCCATAGGTACGGCAGGCATGGTAGTGCAAGTGACAGTAACAAATTGGCCTCGTCCCGTCTACACCTTGCTGGTGACTGGAATATGTCGATTCCGCATGACTTCCATTGTCCAGGAATATCCATACCCAGTGGCTATGGTGACTCAGTTAGATAATCATAAGGGAGAGATGGAAGATGGTTAGTTTGAAGTAAAAAAAAATTTGTTAAAAATATTTAGTGGTATATTTATAGGTTGTGCATAATTATGGAAAGAATCAAAGTATAAATGCCCACCTCCCTAAATCAGCTTGAATCTATTGCTTAGCAACCTCACTGAACAAGTACTAAAGGGCTTTAACAAGAAAATGCTACTAGATAGAACTGAAATAGTAGTAATAGATTATTTTTTATCAGTTGTTTTTTTTGTAGTTTGTGAATATTTTCTTGTATATTTTCTTTTCTTTCTAGTTCATTGGTTTTTGATAGTGTCCAGATACATCATTGCAAATAAGATCATAGAAATTGAGAGACTCAATAACAAAAAATAGATAGCAAGCTTCCTGCCTGGCAGAGTATGTAGTGTCCCAGAACAAATACCAGTTAGAAAAAAAAAAAGACAATACAACGGAGTCATTAAGGAGTAATATTATCATCATGTTAGTTAAAAGTCAACTGAGAAGCTTTTCAAAGAGGTGGTGAATATTTGCTAGATGTATGGTTTAGTGACTTTTATAAAATAATGCAAGAATAAATCCTAATTATTATACAATGTGATAAAAAGGCCTATCTAAATATCAGTAGCAGGCAAACTTTTCCTTTGCCAATCTTCAGCTGTTCTCATAAGGCTCTATTGGCTGTGACATCACTAGTTTTGTTTACACTCTGATGCAAGTCACTATACGAAAATAGATCTAGACAAAATTAAAAAAGAAAAAGACATGAAAAAGCTTTGGAAGCACACAAACAGCTTAAGGTCATATGGCACAAACAAAACCACAGGTGACACATCAATGTATGATGAAAACAAAACCAAAATAGATAAACAAGAACTAGGAGAGAAAATTACAACTTTCTGGAAAGCCATATACCAAGAATGTGCAAACCTCATTAAAGACACCTGGAGCCCAGAAGTTGAATCCAATTACAAAAAACAACACTGCGAGGAAATAGAAAGAGATGCCATAGCCACAGACATAGATCATACAGTCAACATCCTAGAAATTCTAAGAGAGCACAATGACTATGCCTTCAACATCACAGAACCAAGTACCAAACCTATGAGCTCAGGGAACATCATGGAAGAAGTGCTAACTAAATGAATAAGAAAAATGAAAAATGGTAAAGCAGCAGGTCCAAACGGCTTAAGCATTGAAATGTTTAAAGAAATAATAAAAGACACAGAAGCCACAACAAAACTCGTTGCGGCCTACAACTCAATAATCAGACAAAACAGAGTACCTCAAAACTGGAAGACCTCAAAAACAAAGCTCATCCCAAAAACACAAACCCCACAGTATAAGAAGGGAAACCCTAATAAAAACACTAAAAAATTTAAACATCCACACAGACATCATATCTACAATAGCCAACATATATCATGGAGATGATACCAAGATAATGATAAATAATGAGGAAACATGTAAAATACAGTACAAATCACCAGTGGTATCAGACAAGGATGCAATGGCTCCACCACTACAAGCAGGTACTTGTCATTATTTCTCAAAATACAAACTTAAGATCTTGTAATATTCTGAATTCTCTGCCGGCTAGGAAGTTTGTTAGTCATTTCTTGTCACCTCACTGATGTTGTTCAGCTGGCTTTTTACACTCCCAAAGTGAGGAATCTTCATACTGTATAAGATGATTATTTACATGGAGGACTGAGCTGCAAGGCTGATGTCTTAACTGGCTTCAGGGCTGATGTCAGCAGGCTCGGTGGTGTCTGGCAGGGTGATGTCTGGGGTCTCTGGTGGGGTGGAACTGACTGGAGTACTGCTCATAACAGGCACATTGTGTGGAGCAGAAGATGGCCCAGAGAGTGGCTCAATGTCTGGAGTAGATGGAGGGCCTGGTAAAGGCTGAATGTCTGAAGCAGTTTTGTCGCACATTTTCTTAAAAAAGTCCTGGATTTTCATTTGTTTCTAATATTTTGGCTTCTTAATTAAACAGGCCTGTATATTATACACCTGCATTACTTTTTGTTCTGTGATGAAAGAAAGCTCCAGAGCAGTGATTAATTGTTCCGTCAGCTCAATGGTCTTGATCGAGGGAGATCTTCTCAGGGGGGTCATCACTTTGCTTGTCGTTGTCGTTGTCACTCTCCTCACACTGCTCACGCTGGAACTCCTCTGGTGTCATAACCATTCTCACTATTTCCACCAAAGATAACTGATGGGCAACAGGAGCATCGTCATCTACATCATGCCACTCCTCCAGGTTGTGAAGCTCAAATTTCTGTGCCACTGAGCTTGTATATACTTTGGCATACTCCATAATCTCCCCCACAGTCTGCTTTGCCTCAGACACACAGAAACCAGTGAAGTCAGCATCAGTTTATGCAAAAGGGTGTTCCATAAACATCATCCCAGGCCACAGCTTGTGCCTTATCATGAGACTGAATGAGGGTGGTACAGTTATGGGGGAGGTAAGTGACAAAGATGTTGTCTTTCACTCTCTGGTCAGCAGAAGGGTGCCCAGGGCAGTTGGCCAGCACGAGAAGAATCTTGCAGTCTGGTGCCAAGTCTGCTTTTGTACAATGAGCCCATGCCTCAGGAACAAACATTTTCTCAAACCATTCTAGCATAATTTTTTGTGTCATCCAGGCCCACTTGTTTGCTCGATAGTGAACTGGCAAAATATACCCTGTAGCACTTGTGGATTCTGGATCTTCCAAATTACCAATGGTTTGCAGCAATGAATGCCAGCTGCATTCAAACATGCCAACACTGTCATTTGGTCTTTTGGCTCTTTAAACCCCTCCTGGTTTTCCTTGTCTTCATGTATCAAGGTTTTGTGAGGCATACAATACCGGTACAGGGCTGTCTCATTGACATTATACACCTGCTCTGCACTTAAACCATCTTTCTGGATCAGTTTGGCAAATGTATCCACATACGATTCAGCATTTTTGTGATCTGCTGACATGGACTTGCCACATGTTGTACCTTCTGAGATACCATGTCTCTTAAACCTATCAAGCCATCCTGTTGACAAATTAAATTCACCTTTGATGTTCATTTCTTAAAAAAAAAAAAAAAAAATGCTGGCCTGCTCTAGGATCATGTCTCCAGAAACTTTTACACCCTCAATACGTACCTGATGAAACCACTCCAGACATTTTTCAAAGTCCTCATATTTCCGAGGCTTCATGTGTTTATGCATGCTCATTTGTATTTTACTGTCACATTCAGCAAAATACAATAATAACTGCACTTTCTGTTTATTCAGATCATAAACAGTAAACAAGCCAACACCATAAATATTACACAGCTTTTGGTCTGACACGCCACTGTCTAATTTCTTCAATAACTCCACTTTTTGCACAATTGTGAGAGACATCTGCTTTTTCTTAGCATCTTGACCACATTTACCACCTACTAATGGTCGCTCAGAAGACATTATCAGCTAATAATGTGAAGAAATCACATAGAAATAAGGCAGTATCCACAAGAGATGATCCTCACAAACTTCTAATCTGGTAAACACAGTGCTGCCAAGTTTTCCTGACATAATTCCCCTAGCTGCACACTCAAAATTTGCAGGGATGACCTGTCATCTAGGAGGTGCTAAGATGGGAGGGAGGGTGGAGGGGTGTGGAGTGTTTTCGGGGATGAAATGGGTGGGAATGTTTTTGTGCCTTGTCCTTTTTGGCTACCCCCCTGGTAAGGGGGAAAAAAGCCTTGGTATATGTATGATGTATGTATGTATGCACATTCAAAATTTCCCTTTTTGCCTCAGAATTCCCCTATCTACTCTAGAAAATAGCACACTATTAACAGGTTTAATCATGGGAAAAAATTCCTTAGTTAATCTTGAAAGTAGTTGACTATATTTCCCTGTGCAAGTCAGAATTTCCTTAACTTTATCTGGCAGCACTGTAGTAAACAGCACCACTGTTATGATGTGGTGTCATTGGTAAACACATACTCAGTTCGGTCACCTTAGCTGAACACTCCTGGTTCAGTTCACCTAATATGCCGGTAATATGCCGCTAAATGCGGGAATGCCATTAAACCCTACGTCTATTGTCCCAATAGTATTTTGTGCTGCTAAACCTGAGATTCCAGTAATTGCCGTGCCATTAAATCGGGACTCAACCTGTAATGTCACTGATTTAAATGTGTTTGAGATGAAATGTCTGAGAAGTATGGTAGAGGTTACAAGGATGGATAGAGTGAAAAATGTGGAGGTGAGTAGGAGAACAGGGGTGGAAAAGGATATGGGAGATGGGGTTGATGAAAGAATATTGGGATGGTTTAGACACGTGAAAAAAAAATGAGTAAAGAAAGATAGTAAAAGAGGTGTGGAAAGCAGAGGTAGATGGAGTGATCTTAAGGAGGCATAAGGGGCATCGAGCAGGAGGGAGATGTCTGTTGAGCAGGGAAGGGAGAAGGCAGGAAATAGGAGTGAGTGGAGAATGGCTGTGTATAGATGATACTGTGATGCAAGGAAGGGAATGGGTGGGGGATGGGGGTGAGCAGGGAGTGGTTGTGTGTGAATTATATTTTGAGGCAGCCCAAAGGGATTTCTCCCCATCTTCTATTTTTCTGTATGAGGGAGCAGAGAGGTGGGGTCACCAATTAAATAAAGAGGCCTTGCTCTGGATGTACTCTGTCTAGCTGTATTGCTTCTGACCCAGAGCAGTGGGTGAGATACTGGGATGACTCATCATCCATGAGGAGCTAAGATGAGGGGGGGAAGAAAGGGTAGTGGATAGGAGTGGAATGGGTAAAGGTGGGTATATGCCTTTTGACTTTGGCTACCTCCCTTGTAAGGGGGAAAAAGCTCTTGGTATATTGATACAATGTCACTGAGGAGTTCTTGGGGATACAGATGTACAGTTTTGTGTTTGCTGTAGTTCCAATTTATTGAAGATTTATGTGTTTTTGGCTGCTGTTTCATATTTGTGGTGCTGAGCTGGTTTTATTAGGACACCTGTATATATATACTTTGATGTCGTGCTCCAGGTTTGGTGTGGGAAGGTTGTATGTGAATAGGTTAAATAATAAAATGTGTCTAAAGATTGTTTCAAAAGCCTTATATGTATCTACTGCTACCATTTCTATTCTGTCACATGGCACTCTAATTGAAGCCTTCTAGTACATGTTGGGTGAAGTGTAGGGAATATTTCCCTACACTTGGTGGAATGGTCTTTGAATCCATGTTGATTTGGTATGGTAGGTGAGGTTGTATATGTTTTGATTCTTTTCAGGATTAACCTTCCCATCTTTTTAGATATCATAGAGAGACTATATTATATATAAAGGATGCAGACCATTTGTCATGAGGTTAGGAGAAGTTCTTACTGTGAAGATATTTGAGTATTTTTAACTAAATGAAGATTCTCTTCAGATACACATATAGACAAGGATTTGGAAGACCTAGTGATTAAGTTCAAGGAAGGAGCGCGAAGACTGATTAACCTCCTGGATGTATCCTTGCCAATTGTTAGTAAACTGAAGGTGAGTATCCACAGATGATACAGTATTCATGTATGATTATGTTTGAGTATGGCTCTGGATTTAGAACTGTAGAAACATTAATATTAGTGTTGTGGTACGAAATGTTTTTCTCATATGTATGTTACAAAAGTAAGGTGATGAGATGCACAAGGGGTGAAAGTGGCAGCAGACTGGAAGTGAGTATTAAAGGAGAGAGACTGGAGGAAGTGGATAGTTTTAGATACTTGGGTGCAAACATGGCAGGAAAGGGAGGAGTGGAGGTGGAGGTAGAATGTAGATTGAGAGAAGCGAGTAAATGCCTTGGTGGATTAAAAAGTGTAATGAGAAATAGACATTTGGGAATGGATGCTAAGAGAAAATTATATGAAAGATTGATTGTGCTGACAGCACTGTATGGGGCAGAAACATGGAACATAAGAGAGGAAGAGAGGAGTTTGAATGTATTTACCTAGTTGTATTATATGGGAAGGGAGCTATGCTCGTGGTGACCTGTCTTTGTATCTCTCAGCATCAAGTTTTTTCTTAAAATCTTGAATAGTGTTTGCACACACTGTTTCTTTGTCTAATTTGTTCCAAGTATCTATCACTCTGTGTGGGAAGCTATTTTTTTCAGATCTTTTCTGTAATTATCTTTTTTTAGTTTCTTTTCATGTCCTCTTGTTTTTCCATTGTCCCATTTCAATAAGTCATTCTTATCTAAGATTTCCATTCCCTTCATAATTCTATAGATAGTAAGTCTCCTCTTTCCCTTCTTTGTTCCAGAGTTGGTAATTCTAATTTGGACAGTCTTTGTTCATATGTCATTTTGGAAAGAGTTGGTGCCAGTTTTGTTGTTGCTCTTTGTATTCTTTCTAACTTCTTTATATTCTTTTTGGTACTGGGTGTCCATAGTGTTGCTGCATACTCGAGTTTTGGTCTTATTAGTGTAGTTAATTTTTTTTTTTATCATTTCCTCGTCCAAATAGGCAAATGCCACTTTTATTGACCTCAATAAATTATAGGTTTCTCCAAGTATTTTATTAATATACTTTACCAGTGTCATGTCTTTGCTGATCATCACTCCGTCTTTTTCCGAGTTTACTTTTTTGACCTCTTCACCAATTTTATAATCTCGATATTCTGTTTTTACTTTTTCCAAATTCCATTATACTACATTTCTTGATATTGAATTTCACTTCCCACTTTTGAGTCCATTTCCAGATCTTGTCCAAGTCTTGTTGTAATGAGTTGCAATCCTCCTCAGTTTTTACTTTCTTTAGTATTTTTGCGTTGTCTGCAAAGAAATTCATATAACACTACTCCTTCGTCCATGTCATTTATGTATATAGCAAACATGATCGGGGCCAGTACTGATCCCTGCGAGACACCACATATCATTTCTTCTCAATTTGAGAATTTGTCTCTAATTACTACTCTCATTTTCCTCCCAGTCAGGAAGTCTTTCATCCATTCCAATAATTTTCCTCTGATGCCACCTATTGATTCCATCTTCCTTATTAGTTTATTGTGTGGTACCTTATCAAATGCCTTTTGTGGGTCCAAAAAGGCACAGTCTGCCCAGCAATCTCTCTCTTGTATTATGTCCATTAATCTTCAGTAGAAGCAGATCAAGTTGTACATGATCTTCCTTGTCTGAATCCAAATTGATTTGGATTCAGTATAGTTTTTCCTTCCAAATATTCAACCCATCTATTTTTGACGACCTTTTCGCAAATTTTTGCTACTGTGCTTGTCAGGGAGACCGGTCTGTAATTTGATGGGTCTTCCTTGTTTCCTCCCTTATAGATTGGTACAATGTTTGCCTTCTTCCAGTCCTGTGGCACTTTTCCTTAAGTGAGATTTTAATTATATTGTATATTTTGTCTGTTAATTCTTCCATGCATTCTTTCAGTATCCAATTTGCAATTCCGTCTGGACCATGTAATTTTCTGACGTCAATTTTTCTTATTAATTTTTTGTGTGGTACTTTGTCGAATGCCTTCTGCAAATCCAAGAAGATGCAATCTGCCCAGCCATCTCTTTCTTGTATTATTTCAATTAATCTCGAGTAAAAGCAGATTAGGTTTATGGTGCATGATCTTCCATTTCTAAAGCCAAATTGTTTGGGGTTTATTATTTTATTTTCTTCCAAGTGTTTGGTTTATTTGTTTCTGATGACCTTTTTGCATATTTCTGCTACTGTGCTTGTAAGGGATACCGGTCTGAAGTTTGTAAGATCTTCCCTATTTCCTCCTTTGTATATTGGTACTATGTTTGCATCTTTCCAATCTTGCAGCACCTTTCCCTCTGAGTGAGAAGTCAATTATCTATACACTCTTTCAGTATCTAATTTGTGATTCCATCTGGTCCATGTGATTTCCTGACATCTAGGTTTTTTATCTGGTTTCTTATTTCTTTTTGTGTTACCTTTATATCTTTCATCATGGGTGATCTTTCTTGTTGTCCATCTTCTCAAGATTGTGAGTTCTCAATTGTAAAAACAGATCTAAAATGTCTGATCATAACTTCTGCCATCTCTGTGTCATCTATATATTCTTTATCTCCTTCACGCAATTTCACTATTTCATGTTTATCCTTTAGTTTTTCATTTATATATCTGTAAAAGAGTTTAGGTTGGTCCTTACATTTGTCTATAATATCTTTTTCATAATTTCTTTTTTCTTTCCTGCGTATATTCACATATTCGTTCCTAAGTTTTATATATGTTTGCCATTTGGATGTTTTTTTTTTTTATCTTTTTTCCATTTTTTCCAGGCTTTGTCTCTCCTGTCTCTAGCCTCACTACACCTTTTGTTAAACCAACACTTTATGTAAATCTCTTTTTGTTTCTTTTTTGGTACATATTTGTTAATTCCTTCCTTGTACTTTTCTTTGAATATGTTTCATTTGTTTCCTCTTTAGAGAATTTATCCCAGTTTGTGTTTTGGATTTTTTTTCTTAGTTTAACAAAATCCGTTTTGTTGTACATTAATCTTCCTTCTCTATGTTTGTCATTCCTGTCTACATTGTTCTGTTCTTTTAATTCAAACTCTATTAGTATATGGTCACTCTTTCCAATTGGTGTTTTATACTCCATTTTGTTCACAATATCTGGTTCAGAAGTTAATATTAAGTCTAGTTTTGACAGTTCCTCATTGTTTCTATATCTAGTATTTTCCTTAACCCATTGTGTTAGGGTGTATTTGATGGTCATATCCAGTAGAATGTTGCTCCAAAGTTCATCTCCCCCTTTAACTATCATTTCTTCCCAGATTATGTCTTTTGCATTAAAATCGCCCATGATTACTATGTTTCCACCCTCTTTCAGTAACTCGTTTAGCACAATCATTGTGTCTTCCAATAATTTGGAATGTTTGCTGTCCGACCACACATGTGTTTTTGGTGGTACATACACTGCTACAAATTTTCTGCTTTTCATCTTTTTGTTTGCAATTTTGATCATAATTAATTCTACATTGCCTTGGCCTTCAATAATCTTTGTCACATTTAGACCCTTTTTGGTCAATATCATGACACCTCCTCCCTGCTTTTCTGTTCTATTTTTCACCCAGTGGTTGTATAGACCATGTCCCACTATGCTTGTTGATAGAGGTCCTTTCAATTTTGTCTCTACTATTCCCATGATGTCAGGTTTTTCTGTTTCTAGATAGTCATTTAGTTCATTGATTCCAGAGATCATGCCATCGATATTTGTGTATGCCACTTTTAGTTTCTTATTTTCTTTTCTTTTTTGGTTTAAGTTTCCATTTTTTTTATGTACCATTTTTTCAGTCTCAAGTCCATAAGTGTATATGAATGTGTGTGTATGTATATTGTCTGAAGGTTTTATGTGGCTATAATCTAACCCCAGTTTTCTTATTTCTGTAAAAATATTGTGTTCTATTTCTCTTTCATGTACTCTGAGGATGTAGTAGGCAAAAATGTTTAGTATTCTGAAATTTATTTTCCCTGTGGTTGCTGCATGTTTATATATATATATATATATATATATATATATATATATATAGATATATATATATATATATATATAGATATACAGTGGGGGACAAAAACTTAGGCACCAGAGTAAAAATAATAATTTTCTTCAAATAACTTACATCTCTCTAGTACTTTGTTGGGCACCCCTTTCTCATGATACATTCTTGGAGATGTTTAGGAACAGATGCTACAAATTTTTGAATCCACACAGGGTTATATTCTTCCAAATATCCTTGATGGCTACCTCCAGCTTGGGGATTGGTGAAGTGTCGCACTCACATAACTTTTCTTTCATGAGTGCCCAGAGGTTCTCAATTGGCTTTAAATCAGGCGAATTACTTGGCCAGTCTTTTATATACTTCTGCTTCACAGAATGTAAGCCATTCTTTAATGAGGTTAACAATGTGGCATGGTGCACCATCTTGCATGAAGACATCTGTTTTGCACTAAATAAAACAGTCCTCTAAATGATCATTAAGTAGCTCAAAATATCAGTCTGCATTCAGAGTTATATTTTTTGGTAGTATCACTAATGATCCCACACCATGGTTGCCAAAAGCGCCCCAAACCATCAGTAAATCAGGATGTTTTATAGTACAGTGTGTGAATTTTGGGTCCAAAGGATCACTGCCAGGACAATGGTATACTTCGCTAAGATGGTTTTCAGTAATGGTGAAAGTGGTGGAAGTGGGTTCTTCACTTCACAACACATTTTTCCACTTATTCACTGCGTAGTGTGCAGCAGTGGGCCAAGAAAACTTGTGATGCTGGTGGAGCCAATCCACCATTACAGAAGAAGCCCACAGGGAGGCCCAGGAAGACTACTAATACTCTGAAGGTACTGAGGAGACAGGTGGATGCTAGTCCATATATAACATCACCATAGTTGAAGGAAAAGAGCCCTAAATTAGTTGTTCATATGTCTGTGAGAACAGTATGCCACCACCTGCATGATGATCTGCAATTCCACAATGCTCGCAAGAAACCACTTGTATCTATAAATCAGAAAAAGAACAGTGTTGCTTTTTGCCACAAATATTTATAGTGGGATGTGGAGAAGTGGGAAAATGTGTTGTGGAGTGATGAAACCACTTTCACCATTGCTGGAAACCATCTTGGCAAAGTGTCATCCTGATTCACTGATGGTTTGGTGTGTTTTTGGTAACCATGGTGTGGGATCATTAGTGATACTATCAAAAGATGTAACTCTGAATGCAGACCAATATTTTGAGCTACTTAATGATCATTTGGAGGACTGTTTTATTCAGTGCAAAACAGATGTCTTCATGCAGGATGGTGCATCATACCACATTGTTAAACTCATTAAAGAATGGTTTACATTATGTGATGTGGAGTATATAAAGGATTGACCAGGTAATTCGCCTGATTTAAACCCAATTGAGAACCTCTGGGCGCTCATGAAAGATAAGTTACGTGAGCGCAACACTTCATCAATCCCCAAGCTGGAGGTAGCCATCAAGGATATTTGGAAGAATATGGACCCTGTGTGGCTTCATAATCTTGTAGCATCTGTCCCTAAACATCTCCAAGAATGTATCAAGAGAAAGGGGTGTCCAACAAAGTACTGGAGAGCTGATAAGTACCTGATAATGTAGGTTATTTGACGAAATTTATTATTTTTACTCTGGTGCCTAAGTTTTTGTCCCCTACTGTGTATGTGTGTGTGTATGTGTATATATATACACACATTTTTTTTTTTTTCTTTCTTTTCTTCCTAGTCAGTAATTTCTCATCTTTTTTATTATCTCAAACCTAGGTATTGGTGGACAAAGTGCCCAACAAACAGCTGGCAGATGTGGTTGTTGGGTTAGTGAAAGCATCCTTGGCAGAGCGGTTGCAGGTACTAGATGCTGTTGATCTTGCCTCAAGACTGAGAGTTATACTTCCTCTCCTCCTACGTCACATCCAAAGACTTGAGGTTAGAGAACAGAACACTACTCAATTATATATTTGTTTCAGATGTATAGGGACTAATAAATTATAATAGCATAGATGTGTAACAACTAATTGGTTGACATTGGTAAGTCAAGTGAGATTTAATTGAATACATTTGGGAAGTATTTATGGAGTACATAATTAGAATTTTACAAGACAAATGGGTTTTGGAGGTATGTGTGCACATGATATGTATATATTTATATATGTGTATTTACCTAGTTGTATCTTATGGGAAGGGGAGCTACATGTATTTACCTAGTTGTATCTTACGGGAAGGGGAGCTGTGCTCATAGTGCCCTATTTTTGTATCACGCAGTGTCTAGTTTGCTCATGAATTTGTGTATAATTTTTGCACACACTATTGTTTCCACTCTGTGTGGAATTTTTTTTTTTTTTTAGGTCTCATCTATAACTGTCTTTTTTGAGTTTCTTTTCATGTCCTTTTGTATTTTTCTTATCCCAATTTGGTAAGTTCTCTGTATCAAGGCTATCAAGGATTTTCATACCTTTCATGATTCTGTAGATGGTTAGTAGTCACCTCTTTCTCTTCTTTGTTCCAGAGTAGATAATTTCAGTTTTGACAATCTCTCCTCATATGACAATTTGAAAGTGTTGGGACTATTTTCTTAGGTGCTCTCTAGATTCTTTCAATCTTCTTTATATTCTTTTTGGTACTGGGTGACTGTAGTGTTGCAGCATACTCCATTCTAGGTCTTATCAATGTGACTAGTATTTTTTTCACCATTTCTTCATCCATATAGGTAAAAGCCACCTCCATTGTTCTTAGCAATTTTGTTTATCTGTTTATAGGGGCCATGTCATTTCTGATGATTACTCCCAGGTCTTTTTCAGATTTTTCAGATCCCACTTTCTTTACTTCCTTTGTTCTGATTTTATATTGTTCCGATATATATATATTTTTTCCCCAAATTTCATTATGCTACATTTCTTGATGTTGAAGTCCACTTCCCATTTCTGACTCCATTTCCAAACCTTGTTCAGGTCTCTCTGCAGTGATTCACAATCCATTTCAGTGTTCGCTTTCCTCAGCAATTTTGTGTCATCTATAAAGAAACTGTGAAACATTCCACATCTTCATCCATGTCATTCATATATATACATACATACATATACCAAGGCCTCTTCTCCCTTACAAGGGGGTTAGCTAAAAAGAAAAAGGCATAAAATCACTCCCACCCATTCCATCCCTGAATACACTCCACACCCCTCCACCCTCCCTCCCATCTTAGCACCTCCCGAATGACGGGTCATCCCTGCACCTTGTCCACTGCCCTGGGTCAGAAGCATATATAGCAAACATTATTAGATCCAATACCCCTGTGGAACTTTACTAATCACCTCCTCCCAAGTTGAACTCTTTTTCTCTGAGCACTACCCTCACTTTCCTTCCATGCAAGAAATCCTCCATCCAGTTTAATAATTTACCTTGTATCCCTCCTATGTTTTCCAGTTGTTATTTGATATTTTTTTATGTGGTACTTTGTCAAAGGCTTTTTTTGTAAATCTAGGGAAGCACAGTCAATACATCCATCCCTTTCTTGTATTATATCTATTAGTCTTGAGTAGAAACAGATCACATTTGTGGCACATGGTTTTCCCTAAATCCAAATTGTCTCATGTCTATTATATTTTTTTCTTCCAGATGTTTTATCTATCTATTCTTAATAACTTTTTCACAAATTTTGGCTACAGTGCCTATAAGGGAAATTGGTCTGTAATTTGTTGGATCTTCTTTATTTCCTCCTTTATATAATGGTACAATATTGGCATTTTTCCAGTCCTTTGGTATTTTTCCTTCTTTGAGTGAGCAACTTACGAGGGTCGTTCCAAAAGTAATGCCTCCTATTTTTTTATTCTGCCCGAAGGGATCCGAGGGGATTACAAATTGCATTGTTATGATGACTGAACTTATGCACTCATGACCTGAAAGTTTCATCTCTGTTGCAGATATTGATGGTGTGACACTCTAAGAAAGCAATCCCTGTCATGGATGTGCATCAGAAGCAGAGATGCGTCATTGAATTCCTCCATGCAGAAAAAATTAAACCAATCAATATTCACTGGCGCCTGGTGAACGTTTACAAAGCCAGTGCCGTTGATGTCAGCACAGTTAGGAGATGGGTTCATCAAGTTCAGAGTGGCGACAGAGATGTGAGTGACAAAGTGCGCTCCGGAAGCCCATGCACAGCCACCACCCCAGAAAACAAAATGGGTCTCGATCAACTCATCCGCGCTGATCGGCGGATAATGGGAAAGGAAATGCATGTAGAGTTGGATGTGGGTGTCAGTGCATTGGAAACGATGTTGTCTTCCCTAGGATACAGCAAAGTGTGTGCTAGGTGGGTTCCACGAATGCTCACGCAGGACCAAAAGGACCAACGACGGGATGTCTGTCAGGACTTGTTGGATTGGTACGAACCCGAAGGTGATGGATTCTTGGACTGCATCATCACTGGTGATGAGATGTGGTGTCACCACTATAAGCTGGAGTCCAAACGGCAGTTGATGAAATGGCACCACTCACACTCCCCAGCAAAGAAATTCAAGATGCAGGCATCTACAAGCAAAATTATGTGTACTGTCTTCTGGGACAGGAAGGGTGTCATCCCCCTGGATTTCTTGTAACCAGAGGCGACTGTCAACTCTGACCATTACGTTGAAATGTTGACCAAGTTGAAGTCCTGGATTGCCCGTGTAAGGCCAGAGAAAAGGGAAACATTCTGTTTGCAATGCAACAATGCCAGGCCACTCACAAGTTTGAATACCACAGAATGTGTGACAAAGTTCGGCTGGACAGTGCTGTCTCACCCACTGTATAGTCCTGACCTGGCACTGTCAGACTTCCACTTGTTCGGACCTCTGAAGGATGCATTACGTGGGCGGCGTGTCCCCGACAACAACACCATAATAGCAGCCATGAAAAAATGGACCACCTTGGCAGGTGCTGACTTTTACGACCGAGGCATCAAGTTTCTTGTTCATTGCTGGCAAAAGTGCATTGAGAATGGTGGTGTATTTTGTCCAAGATGACGAAGCGTGCTGCTGCTTTAGCCCATATCAAATCCCCAGTCCTCTTATTGATGTTATCCTGGATGTTGATGAATATGGACTCCATTGCCTTTCTTTCTTGTCTTGTGAGGTTATCCATAAGAATTTTTGCAGTTCACACACGAAGACTGAAACATTGGGGGAAGGTACCAAAGGGACGGAATCCATGAGTTCTTCAGCAAGGGTGGCAAGGTTCTCCATGATAGCTGATCTTTCACTGTGAACAAGTTCCATTGGATGGCAGGCGGAATACTTTGATAGAAGAACTGGAGGAAAAGTGGCCTGTCAAAGGACTCACACTTCTCAGAAAATGCTTCATGTGTTGCGGCAGGTTGGGTGGCCTCTTGTTATTCAATTGTTCCTTAAAGAGGAGCTCTTTGAGTTGTGCAGCGATGGAGGTTGATGTGACAGCAGTTCGAACCTTCCCTCAAGCAAGTTGGACCAAGGGCATGGTTCATAAAATTCAATACTACAAAATCCTCTGGAAGGGGCACCATCATAGCCTCCTGATGGGGGGAGTTTACAACATTAATCCAAATTAATCAGTTGTCAATTGCATTTTGGAAAATATCTGTTTTTCATTCTTGTCACAAGTAGGTATTAACGAGTGATACTTGTATTTCAACGTATCAATTTGTTTATCATATTTTATGTATATATATTTTTCTACACTCAGGTACTGAAGGAGGATGGCAGTAAAGAAAATGAGAAAAATAATTTGAAGATGCATATTTGTGGAAATGGACATGGTGTTGGAATGAGTGCTGAGGATGAAGAAACTGATGATATACAAGAACTTGAAAATCAGTTAAAAGATGCAGGAATGCCACAAGAAGCTTACAGGGTAAGTTGTTTTCCAATAATACGTAAATGAAGCAGGTGGAATCTGTGCATGTACCATAAATACCCATGTATAGTAAGAAGCTATCATATATGATATGTACCCCATTTTTAGACTAAGCCATGCCCAAAGAAGTTTCATCTCCATGTATAAAACACAGCCACTTTTGGCAAATAAAGTTTGGTCTACTGACTAGGCTAAATAACAGGTACACATGTAGCTGGTAGGGTTACCAATCCAGTCAGTTTGAGAGCAGCAAGTGTTGGCTTCTGTAGTCAACTAGAAAGACCACAAAAATATAAGGCTTCAGAAAATAAAACTCCGGAGGTCATTTTGTAGTTGTATCTCATGTATTACAGTTAGTTAAAGTCATATATATATATATATATATATATATATATATATATATATTTATATATATATATGATGGTCTTACACATCACAGTGCACAATCTAGCTGTTAAGTAGCATCTTCTCATAGACATCTGCCGTTGTTGGTAGTGAGGCAGTTTCTCTCACATCGAATAACACTGACCCAAGTTCGGCACTTAGTCATGTGACCAGAGGAGAGGTTGCGTGGGCAAGCGTCTTGTAGCAAGTACAAGTAAAATCTTGCATTTCTTTGGAGATAAAAATGATTATTATAAACATGGAATAGGAAGTATATCTTATTTCTATCTCTGTACCCTATCTTATTAATAATTGAGAATAATTTGTCTGGCACTGTGAAGTGTTGTTGGTGAGTCAAGCCAACACACTTTGTACTAGGTAAACATAATGTTGTTTGCGGACGACACTGCGCTTGTGGCAGGGTCAGAGGAGGGATTGAGGAAGCTGGTGGCAGAGTTTGGGAGAGTATGTGATAGAAGAAAGCTAAAGATAAATGTGGGTAAAATTAAGGTGATGAGATGTACAAGGGGTGAAAGTGGCAGTAGACTGGAAGTGAACATTAAGGGAGAGCGACTGGAGGAAGTGGATAGTTTTAGATACTTGGGTGCAAGTGTAGCAGGAAAAGGTGGAGTGAAGGTGGAGGTAGAATGTAGATTGAGAGAAGCGAGTAAATGCCTTGGTGGTTTAAAGAGTGTAATGAGGAATAGACATTTGGGAATGGATGCAAAGAGGAGACTGGATGAAGGAGTGATTGTGCCAACAGCACTGTATGGGGCAGAAACGTGGAACATAAGAGAAGAAGAGAGAAGGAGTTTGAATGTCTTTGAGATGAGGTGTCTGAGAAGTATGGTGGGGGTTACTAGGCTGGATAGAGTGAGAAATGAGGAGGTGAGGAGGAGAACAGGGGTGAAAAAGGATTTGGGAGATAGGGTTGATGAAAGAATATTAGGATGGTTTGGACACATGGAAAGAATGAGTGAAGAAAGACTAGTAAAAGAGGTATGGAAGGTAGATGTGGAGGGAGTGAACATGAGGGGACGTCCTAGGATGAGGTGGATGGGGGCTTTGGGGAAGAGGGGAATGTCTGTTGAGGAAGGAAGGGAGAGGACGGAAGACAGAGGTGAGTGGAGAATGGTTGTATATGGATGATGTTGTGACTGCATGAGGAGAAATGGGCGGGGGGGGGGGTGGGGGGTGGGGTAGTATGTGTGAGTAAATTTTGACGCAGCCTGAAGGGATTTCTCCCCGTCCTCGCCTTATATGCAAAGGGGGACGGAGAGGGGGGGTCGCCGATTAAATGAAGCGGCCTTACTGTGGATGTACTGTGTCTTGCGACACTGCTTCTGACCCAGGGCGGTGGGCAGGGTGCAGGGATGACCCGTCATCCAGGAGGTGCTCAGATGAGAGGAAGGGTGGGAGGGGTGTGGAGTGTATTTAGGGATGAAATGGGTGGGAGTGTTTTTATGCCTTTCCCTTTTTGGCTACCTCCCTTGGAAGGGGGAAAAAGCCTTGGTATATGTATGTATGTAAACATAATGAAGAAAATATATCCTACTTGTGATTATAGTAACAATTAATACATACATACATACATATACCAATGGCTTTTTTCCCCCCTTACAAGGGAGGTAGTCAAAAAACAAAGTCAGAAAGTCCACTCCCATTCCATCCCCACACACTCCACTCTCATTGACCCCCTTCCCTCCCTCTCATCTTGGCATCTCCTGGATGATGGGTCATCCCAGCATCTCACCCACTGCCCTGGGTCAGAAGCAATGTAGCAAGACACAGCACATCCACAGCAAGATTGCTTCATTTAATTGGCGACCCCCCCATCCCCTCATGCAGAAAAAGAGAAGGCGGGGAGGGATCCCTTCGGACTACGTCAAAATATCATTTACACTTACTCCCTCCCCCCCATCCCCCACCCCCCACCCCCACCCACTCCCTTCCATGCATCACAGCATCATCCTGTTTATATAAATGACATGGATGAAGGTGTGGAATGTTATATGAACTTCTTTGTAGTACCAAAAAGAATATAGAAAAATTAGAAAGAATACAAAGAGCAACAACAAAACTAGCACCAACTCTTTCCGAAATGACATATGAGCAAAGACTGTCCACATTAGAATTACTAACTCTGGAACAAAGAAGGGAAAGAGGAGACTTACTATCTATAGAATAATGAAAGGAATGGAAATCTTAGATAAGAATGACTTATTGAAATGGGACAATGGAGAAATGAGAGGACAAGAAAAGAAACTAAAAAAAGGTAATTACAGAAAAGATCTGAAAAAAAAAACAGATTCCCACACAGAGTGATAGATACTTGTAACAAATTAGACAAACAGTGTGTGCAAACACTATTCAAGATTTTAAGAAAAAACTTGATGCTGAGAGATACAAAGATGGGTCACCATGAGCATAGCTCCCTTCCCATATAATACAACTAGGTAAATATTGAAGAGAGTAAGTACAGAAGAAGATTGCAAATCTTTTCAAGAAGGCCTGGACAAAGTCTAGAAATGGAGTATAAAGAACGAAGTGAATTTCAACATTAAGAAATGTAGTATAATGGAATTTGGAAAAAAGCAAAAATACAATATTGGGTCAATACAAAATTGGTACAAAGGAAGTTACAAAAGTAAACTCAGAAAGGGACCTAGGAGCAATTGTTTCAAATGACATGACACCAGACAAACTTGTAAACAAAATAGTTGGAGAAACTTACAACTTAATAAGATCAGTGAAAGTGGCCTTTGACTACATGGATGAAGAAATGGTAAAGAAGATACCAGTTACATTGGTGAGACCAAAATTGGAATACGCAGTATCTCTATGGACACCTATTACAAAAAAAAAGCATAAAGAAACTAGAAAGAATTGAAAGAGCAATGACAAAGATGGCACCAACACTTTGCAAGTTGACATACGAACAAAGATTGGACAAACTAAATTTATCAACTCTAGAACAAAGAAGAGAAAGAGGCAATTAGATAACATCTACAGAATTATGAAAGGGATGGAAATCCTTGATAGGGATGACCTACTGAAATGGTACCGAAGAAATACAAGAGGACACAAGAAGAAACTTGAGAAAGACAGTTACAGAAGAGATCTAAAGAAAACAGCTTTCCACACAGAGTAATAGATATATGGAATGAATTGAAAGAGGAAACAGTGAGTGCTAAAACTATACATGATTTTAAGAAAGAACTGAATGTGGAAAGATATAACTGTTGGTCACTGTGAGCATAGCTCTCCTCCCGCAAAATACAACTACATAAATACAACTAGGTAAATACACAACCAGTCTCCACTCACCCTTATTCTCTGTCTTCTCCCTTCATCCACAGATGTTCCCCTCTTTTCCAATGCCTCTTTTACCCCATCCATCCATCTCATTCTTGGTCATCTCCTCATGTTCACTCTTTCCACCTCTACTTTCCACACCTCTTTTACTAATCTGTTTTCACTCATTCTTTCCATGTGTCCAAACCATCCCAATACTCTTACATCAACCCTATCTCCCAACTCCCTTTCCACCCCCCCACTCTCCTCCTCACCCTCACTCTCCTCCTCACCCCCACTCTCCTCCTCACCCCATTTTCTCACTTTATCCAACCAAGTAATCCCTACCATGCTTCTCAGACATGTCATCTCAAACACATTCAAACTCCTCTCTTCCTTCCTTATGTTCCATGTTTCTGCCCCATACAGTGCTGTTGGCACAATGACTCCTGCATACAATCTCCTCTTAGCATCCATTCCCAAATCTGTATTTCTCATTACACTTTTTAATCCCCCAAGGCATTTACTTGCTTCTGTTAATCTACATTCTACCTTCACCTCCACTCCTCCCTTTCCCACCCCATTTGCACTCAAGTATCAAAAGCTATCCACTTCCTCCAGTCTCTCTCCCTTAATACTCACTTCCAATTTGCTGCCACATTCTCCCCTTGTACATCTTATCACCTTTTACCCACATTTATCTTCAACTTCCATCTTTCACACACCTTCCCAAACTCTGTCACTAACTTCCTCAATCCCTCCTCTGATCCTTGCACAACTGCAGTGTCATCAACAAACAACAACTGGCTTATCTCCCATTTTTTTCCATTTTCTTTAACCATCTCCAATCCCCTGCCCATTACCCTTGTGTTTACCTCTCACACCACCCAATTTATGTATAAATTGAACAGCCAAGACAACATAACACATTCCTGGTGAAGTTCCACCTTTACCTTAAACCACTCACTCCATTTCTAATTCTAACACAGGCTCTACTACTGTCATAAAAACTTTTGACTGCTCTTAAAAGCTTTCCTTCTATTTCATATATTTGCAGTACTTCCCATAGTGCCTTCCTGTCTACCGTGGCATAAGCCTTTTTCAAATCCATAAAGGCCCAAAAAACATCCTTACCTTTTCCAAACAAATGACATTATCTAATGAAAGTAACAATATATCACATATATTGAATTTAACAATGTGATATATATGTACCAATGACCTTTTCCCCTTTGCACAAGAGGTAGCTTAGCAGGAGCATACCTTGACTCTTCACATGGAAAAAAAAATATGTATTAGTTCCTTCACGCTGCCTCATTTAGTCACTTATTATGACATGCATGGGAACATAATGGCATTGTTAGCCTCTGTCAGAGTAGCAGGAGAAAGGAAGGAGATGTACTTGAGGAGTGGATGAAAATGTGCTAAATTTTCACAGGTATGCTTCTGAATCACTTAATGCTTCAGTGTCAATTATCCATTCCTATAATAATATATTATTTGACAGGTTGCTATGAAAGAATTGAGTCGTTTGAAACGTATGGCTGCACACATGCCAGAGTACTCTATGACAAGGAATTACTTAGAGCTCTTAGCTGATCTGCCCTGGTCTTATTCTGTCAAGGAAACTTGCAGCATCAGCAAAGCCCGGGCTGACTTGGATACAGACCACTATGGACTGGAGAAGGTATTTACATTGGCACTTAAAGTTTTGCATAAAGTACTACTTTGTTTATACTTATAATGTGTATACCAAAAAGTCCTTTTCCTCCTTTTAAGTGGAATGGTTTAGGCAAAGCATGTACCCATCCCTCATATGTCCCACATCTATGCAAAAACTCATTTGTTGTCCCTTTCATCATAGCTCCTTTTGGATAAAGGGTTATCCTTGTCCCCTGGTCACTGCTCAAATCAGAGCCAATAGAGTAAGACACAGCACCTCCATAATAGGACCTGACAGCTAAAACTGGTTTACTCTCTTAATTTCATTATGTGGTGACCCCCCCCCTTTACCTATCTGAGAATTTATAGAGCAGATATGAAGAAATCCCCTCAGCCTGTGTCAGTTCCTCTTCCATATATAACCATTCTCCACCCATAGATATCTCTTGCCCTCTTTCTTCCCTGCTTGACAGACATTCCTTCTACACCCAATGCCCCATTTTACCCTGTCCATCCACCTCATTCTCAGTCTTCCCCCCAAATTTACTCCATCTCGACACACTACACTACTTTTACTAGTCTTCTTTTGTTCATAGTTCCTTGTGCCCAAACCATCCCAGTATATATATTCTTTTAAACCCTATGTACCAGGGCACTGTCTGCAAAACTTACATGCAATGTATACCTTGCAGAATTTTTTCTATCAGTGTTGCTTTGGTTATTCTTAGGTTTCATTTAGCCACAGTTTTTACCCAGTGGGGAAAGTTAGATTGTTTTTTATCAGCTCCTTATATTTGTATAAAAATGGATTAAAAACCATCAAAAACTCAAAACAGATTCATTGGAGGATCTTGGTTGCAGTCCTTGAGTCACTGCACAGGGAGGTGGGACTACTTGGATTTGAGGTCTCCGGGACCAAGATCAAGGTCCACGAGTTTGGGGAGTTATTGAATGACACTGTTCAGTCTGTCTATGCGTGTGGCAAGGACATTGAGGTCTTGGAAAGCTTTATATACTTTGGTAGTGCAATGCATAACAGTGGTGGGTCATGTCAGAAAGTACTTTGAGAGATTGGCATTGCCCATGATGTTATGGACTCTCTCAACCAAAGTATATGGCATTTTCTTTATTTATGCTGGACAACTAAGATTTGAATCTTCAAATCACTTGTGCTCCCTTTCTTGCTGTACGACTGTGAGACATGAACATTGAATGCTGACTTCAAGAGGTGTCTCAATGTCTTGGGTACCAAGTGCTTTTGGAAAATCATAGGGAGAATCACTGGAATGACTGATATCAAACCAGAGACTGTACTGTGAAACACAGTCTGGGACAGGTACCACCATAATTTGGGAATGTCAACTTTGGATATATGAACATGTGGCATGTTTCCCTGATGTTGACCCTACTCACAGGGTTGTTTCCTCACTGCAGAGAGATCTGAACAGGGTTTGGGAATGGAGTCTGAGGTGGGAAGTGGACTTCCACATTAACCACTTCCATACGGTGCCGCATACGTAGGCAGCATGAGGAACAAGTGGATATGAGGGGCTGCCATGTTGGCGTCTTGATTATATTTATTGTAGTTGCCCCTACATAATGACATACTCTCTAAACTGTCTTCATCACATTTTCTATGGTTATCAAAATTCACGGATGAAAGAGAGAATGATCAATATAAGCGGTGACTATATTTTATGATGCGAGTATTATTACAACACATTGTATGTCTGCCAGATAATGCTGCCTGCGAGATTTTGGCCCGGAGTGAAGAGGTTAAGAAATGTAGCATAATAGAAAAAAAAAAAAAAAAAAAATCAGGATGGTATAAAATTGGTGAGAAGGAAGTAAAAAAAGTGGGATCTGAAAAAGACATGGGAGTAATCATCACAAAGGATATGTCCCCTGACAATCATATAAATAGAATTTTTAGTGAAAATTTTAACTTGCTAAGATCAATTAAAGTGGCTTTTACTTACTTGAATGAAGCAGTATTTAAAGAAAATACAAGTCGGTCTGATAAGGCCAAAATTGGAGTATGCAGTGACATATGGTCACCCAGTACCAAAAAGAATATAAGGAAGGTTGAGAGAATCCAGAGAATAATGACAAAGATGGCTCCAATGCTATCTAAACTGTCATATGAAGAAAGATTGTCAAAACTAGAATTACCGACTCTGGAACAAAGAAGAGAAAGAGGTGACTTGTTGACCCTCTACAGAATTATGAGAGGTATAGAAGTCCTTGATAGAGAAGACTTACTAAATTGGGATAAGAGAAACACAAGAGGACATGGAAGGAAGCTAAAAGAGGACAGTTATAGAAGAGACCTGAAAAAGAACAGCTTTCCCCACAGAGTGGTGGATGTATGGAACATACTAGACAAAACAATAGTGTGCAAAAACAATACAAGAATTTAAGAGCAAATTAGATATGGCGAGATACAGAAATGGGACACCATGAGCATAGCTCCCCTTCCCATAAGATACAACTAGGTAAATACAAGAGACAACAGTGGTATTGATAAAAGAATATTGGGACATGAATATGAAATGAAAACTTACAATATGAATAATGCCATTGTTAGACATAGATTCGATACAAGCCACAATGCTGACTGGAATAATTCTAAGATATTAACCCCTTCCATACGGTGCCACACACGTAGGCGTCATGGGGAGCGAGTGTATTCGCAAGGCTGCCATATCGGCGTCTTGATTATATTTATTGTAGTCGCCCCTCCATAATGACATTCTTTCTAATTCTTTTGTAATCGCATTTTCTATGGTTATCAAAATTCACGGGTGAAGAGAGAACGATCGATATAAGCGGTGACTATATTTTATGATGCGAGTATTATTACGACACGTCGTACGGCTGGCATTGGCTGCTGCCACCGAGATCTAAGTCCATGACGCCTACGTGTGCGGCACCGTATGGAAGGGGTTAAATATAAAAACCATACTATGGAACGTAGTTGTTTTGAATTTGCTTTTATATCTCTCATTGATAATATAAATCAAAACAATGGCTTTTTTACAATAAATAAACCTTTAGCAATTTTAATAACCAAGTAACAAACAATTTATGCAAATTGTTTTTACACCCGTTTTATATTTGTTTCTCCCTGCAAGCTCGGGCTATTTAAGGAGTCAGATGTTTCTCCACTGTGTTATTTCTGAAGAAGCCCTGCTGGGTGAAACGTTAAATACATTGGATCCCATACTCTACATTTGGCTTCTCTCCTACAAGAGACAACCATTGATGGAAGAGACAAAGGGGACACCCATAAGATTTATGGCTGGGGCAAGTTTGTCAAACCTTTCGACAGTTGTTTGGAATGGGAAGGGAGGGAGGCTGCATAAAGTAAGGGAGGTTAGTCTCTTTAATACAAGTCAAATATTCATGCACACACATTAGCTGCCTCATGTACGATGATACATTGCATTACATGTATTGTAGAATATAGAGTTACAGCTGTTATACTTGTTATCTTTCACCCAGAATGTAACCACAAAAAACGTGATTAAGCTTGTTCACAGAATACAGGGGTCACTCATCTACTACTACAAAATAAATATAATCATGAAGCCAACATTGGTATCCTCATATACTCACTTGTGCCTCATGTTGCCTATATAGGCATTATAGTATTCAAGGGGGTTAAGAGAAGTGCAGAAAAGTTACTACCATATCTAAGTTTGTACCATATGACTAACTTGTGAAAGTATCATATAGACTAGAAGGTAAAACATTGTGAAAATTTAACCACTTCCATACGCCTACGTAGGCATCATGAGGAGCAAGTGGGTACACGATGATGCCGACGTCGGCGTCTTGATTATATTTATTGTAGTCGTACCTACATAACCTCCATTCTCTCTAAACTGACTTCATCATATTTTCTATGGTTATCAAAATTCATGGGTGAAAGAGAACGAATGATTGAGCACTGACTTTATTTTTTATAATGCGATTATTATGACGCAACATCGCACGTCGGGCAGCTAATGCTGCCAGATGTGCGATGTGTCCCAGAGTGAAGAGGTTAAGTACTCTGTGTTGCTGTAAAATCTACTTTCATTGAACAGATCAGTAAATAGTAAAGTTCTATTTTCTACAGGTGAAGAGGCGCATCCTAGAATACCTGGCAGTGCGGCAGTTGCGTGGTGACTTGCGTGGCCCTATCCTATGCTTTGTGGGCCCTCCTGGTGTTGGCAAGACTAGCGTTGCACGTTCGATAGCAAATACACTGGGACGGCCATTCCATAGGATATCATTAGGTGGGTAGTATATTTCAAAAAGGTTTACCTTCAAAATATACACATACATATACCAAAGGCTTTTTTCCCCTGTACAAGGGAGGTAGCCAAAAAACAAGGGCATAAAAACCACTCCCACCCATTCCATCCCTATCACACTCCACTCCCCTCCACCCTCTTCCCTCCCTCTTATCTTGGCACCTCCTGGATGATGGGTCATCTCTGCATCTTGCCCACTGCCCTGGGTCAGAAGCAGTGTCGCAAGACACAGCACATCCACAGCAAGACTGTTTCATTAAATCGCTGACCCCCAACCCCCTCTCTGTCCACTCATGCAGAAAAAGTGAAGACAAAGAGAAATCCCTTTGGGCTGTGTCAAATTTTCTCACACTCCCTCACCCCCCCAATCCATTCCACCTCATGGATCACATCATCCATATACAACCATTCTCCATTCACCCTTGTCTTCTGTCCTCTCCCATCCTTCCTCAATAGACATTCCCCTCTTCCCTAAAGCCCCTTTTACCCCATCCATCCATCTCATCCTTGGTCGCCCCTTCATGTTCATTCATTCCACATCTGCCTTCCACACCTCTTTTACAGACCTTTCTTCTTTTATTTGTTCCATGTGTCCAAACCATCCCAACACTATTTCATACACCCTATCTCCCAGCTCCCTTTTCAACCCCGTTCTCATCCTCACCTCCTCATTTCTCACTCTATCCAGCCAAGTAACCCCTATCATACTTCTCTGGCACCTCATCTCAAACACATTCAAACTCTCCATCTCTTCCTCTCTCATGTTCCATGTTTCTACCCCATACAGTGCTGTTGGCACAATCACTTCTTCATATTGTCTCCTCTTTAGCATCCATTCCCAAATGTCTATTTCTCATTTCACTTTTTAATCCAGCAATGAATTTACTTGCTTCTGTCAATTTGTATTCCACCTCCATCCCCATTCCTCCCTTTTCTGCCACATTCGCACCCAAGTATCTAAAACTATCCACTTCCTCCAGTCGCTCTCCCTTAATGCTCACTTCCAGTCTACTGCCACTTTCACCCCTTGCACATCTCATCACCTTACTTTCACCCATATTTATCTTCAACTTACTTCATACACACACCCTCCCAAACTCTCTCACTAACTTCCTCAATCCCTCCTCTGATCCTGCTACAAGCACAGTGTCGTCCGCAAACAACAGCCGGGTTATCTCCCACTTTTCTCCATTTTCTTTAACCATCTCCAATCCCTGACCCACCACCCTTGCATTTACCTCTTGCACCACCCCATCCCTCAAAGTAGACATTTTTATTATATTTACTTAATTATATCTGTCATATGCAGGAAGGTAAGTACACTTATGTGGGAGTTCCATTTTTTATATATTGTGTTGGTAGAGGGGAAAAGAATTCTGCAACTGTGTTTTCCAGGTGTGTCATAGAAGGCGGCTAAGTAGGACAGAGTGATGGGACTAGGAATTCTACTCTGTGTGTGTTTATCCAATAAGAAATCAAGGTATAAGAGTTTAGAAGGAGAACTGCGACCAGAACCCTAAAGTTCATTAAATGTGCATGAGAATGAAAGGGAAGATTGTCAGTTTGTGAGAAAGAAGATAGATGTGTTAGCATTAAGTAATACCAAGTTGAAAGGGAGGGGCCATTTTGAGTTTGGGGAGTATGGTGGGGAGTATGTTGGAAATGATGAGGAGGAGAAGGAAGGAAAGAGTGGCTCTACTAGTAAGTGATATGATAGGAAATTATATGGTGGAATGGAGGTAAGTGTCTTCAAGGTTAATATGGGTGAAGGTGAAACTGGGATGGAAGATGTATTTACCCAATTGTAGTATACAGGAAAAGAGCAACACTCATTGGGTTCTGTCTCCTATTCTCTAATTTTCTAACATACCTAGACTCAAATTCATGTAGATTCCAACTTGATATATATATTCAATTTCCAATTATCATATTTAGATTTGAACTCTTGTATTGTTTGAGCTTGGGTTATATCACCTTCTAAGCTATTCCACATATACATTTAAATGGAAAACTGTATTTCGTCACATCCTTTAGACATATGGTTTTTCTTACTTTGCTCCCATAACCTCTTAAAGCCCTCCCATCTTTAATCAGGAGATCTCCTCTATCAATGCAATCTATCCCATTTAATGACTTCAATACTGTTGAGAGTGGGTGTGGACAGGGGATTTTCTGATAGGGTAGAACAAAGAGTGCTTAGTTGGTATGGGCATTAGAAAGAATGAAGAAAGACTTGCAAAAAGTGTGGAAAGTGGAAGTGAATGGAGCAAACTTGAGAGGAAGAAAGATTGAGGTCAATGAGTTGGGTGAAAGGGGCACTTGATGTCAGAGGGATTTCTGTCAAAAGATAGGAGTGAATGGATGAAGGAATAATGTGTCTTGAATTCTTTTGTCTGCTCCATAGCTTGTTTGATTGGATGAGGAGTGGAACCAGCTCCAGTTATCATGTTGTGATGTAACAAGGATTCTAGCAAGGAACAGGGCTGACTCTTCAGCCATGAGATGTTAAGGTGTGAGGTGATGTATGGGTTTAATTGGGTGTGTGCTTTAATTTGTCCATCACCCACATAAAGGGGAGAAGGCTCTTTGATATGTATGTATAATTTGCAAGAAATAACTTATATTTACTTCTCAAATTGTCAAACAAGAAAATAGAACTGAACAAGTATACCATACTTATGAAATTCATGTTTTCCTCTAGTAGTTTGAGTGTGTAATGTACATGTATTTTCATGTAACTGTACATGATTTTAAAGGTGAATTAATGGAAAGAATGCTTTCGCAGGTGGAGTGAGTGACCAACATGACATTCGTGGTCACCGCAGAACTTACATTGGGGCCATGCCAGGGCGAGTAATACAGGGGCTAAGGGAAGTCCAGGTATTTGCTATATAATTATGCAACATCATTATATATTATAATGTCTAAGAACCTACAAACAAGATATCAGAAACTATATACCAAAAGAAGGGTCCCACAACAAAGAATTGATCAATCATTAATTGCCTTGGGTTTCTGTTGGAACATGCAGCCCAACTACTGCTGACAATGTTCTCAAGTCCCTCCTGTAGATTTTTCCAGGGGATATTTACCTACCTAGTTGTATCTTAGAGGAAGGGGAGCTATGCTCGTGGTGTCCCGTCTTTGTATCTCATAGTGTCTAGTTTACACTAATAGATATAATACAAGAAAGGGATGGATGGGCTGATTGTGCTTTCTTAGACTCAGGAAAAGCCTTCGACAAAGTGCCACATAAAAAATTATTAAAAAAAAAAAAAAAAAAAAATAGGAGGGATACAAGGTAAACTACTAAACTGGATGGAGGATTTTTTACATGGAAGGAAAATGAAGGTATTGCTCAAAGAAAAGAGTTCAGCTTGGGAGGAGGTGATTAGTGGAGTTCCACAGGGATCAGTATGGGCTCCAATAATGTTTGCTATTTATGTGAATGACATGGATAAAGATGTGGAATGTTACATGAGCTTCTCTGCAGATAACGGGAAATTGCTGAGGAAAGTGAATACTGAAACGGATTGTGAATCACTGCAGAGAGACCTGAACAGGGTTTGGAAATGGACTCAGAAGTGGGAAGTAGACTCGAACATCAAGAAATGTAGCATAATGGGATTCAGAAAAAGTGAAAAAATAATATCAGGACAATATAAAAATCGGTACAAAGGAAGTACAGAAAGTGGGATCTGAAAAAGACCTAGGAGTAATTATCACAAATTATATGTCCCCCATAAACAGATAAACAAAATTGTCGGAGAATCCTACAACTTGCTAAGGTCAATAAAGGTGGCTTTTACCTATTTAGACGAAGAAATTGTTGAAAAAAACTAGTCACACTAATAAGGACTAGACTGGAGTATGCTGCGACACTATGGTCACCCAGTACCAAAAAGAATATAAAGAAGATTGAAAGAATCCAGAGAGCAACTACGAAGATGGCCCCAACACTTTCAAACCTGTCATATGAGGAGAGATTGTCAAAACTGAATTTACTGACTCTGGAACAAAGAAGAGAAAGAGGTGACCTGCTGACCATCTACAGAATCATGAAAGGCATGGAAGTCCTTGATAGAGAGGACATACTAAATTGGGATAAGAGAAATACAAGGGGACATGAAAAGAAACTCTTAAAGGACAGTAATAGAAGAAACCTGTCCTTTTTGGGTTTCTTTTCTTGTCCCCTTGTATTTCTCTTATCCCAATTTAATAAGTCGTCTTTATCAAGGACTATCTAAGGCTAGGTATGATAAATTGGAGAGTAGGAAACAGGACCCAGCAAGAATTGCTTCTTTCTGTATACAGTACTACCTCTCATTAATGGACGTTAATTAGCTGAGTTTGTGGTGTTTTCGGTGCTGTTGTTTAGTGTGTGCAATCACTATGCCACCCAAAAACCACTCCAAATCAACGGATTATTCACATCAACGGACACCGTTACCCCCCTTTTAGTTCGTTAATGAGAGGTAGTACTGTACAGTCAAACGTTGCGTAATGAGTGAAGTTTCATGATTTGTATGCCTGACATGAAGACTCCTTTCTACCTTGACAGCCATGAATCATGATTTGATAAAAACTTATATGGGTACAATTCAGGATTTTTTCCAATTATATTGTAATAATTGCATTATGGTAACTAAGTGGATCATGAAATGCAATTGGAAATGAAACAAATGTTAATGTGGTGAATGATTAATGATGAAATAATATGTCATAGGCCAGCTTGTTTATATACATTCATTATGAAGCCAGTGATAGGAATTGGACACATCATACTTACAGGGAGTGAATGTTCTGTTCTTGTTACTGGAAAGCTTGGCTATCAGTCAAAGTTTAGCACTCATTCTGCCAGCATCTTAGTGTCGCTTGTGATCATACTTTTTCCAAACTTGTGTTCAGACACATTATTTGTGATTTTTTTTTTTTTTTTTTTTTTTTAAGAGAATTTGATAACCCTTGCAAGAATGTCCCTGGGAAAAAAAAAAAAAAAAAAAAAAAAAAAATGGGATAAGAGAAAACAAATCACTGTAGAAGTGAAATGTGAAATGATTGAGAAATGAGAATGAGGGCGAGCATGGCTGACCTAGCATGCATATACAAACAGACTACATCAATAATTTGCACTATTCTTAAGAACAAGGATTAGATTAAGAAGATAGATACTTCAAAGGGATTGACAAGAATATCTATACAGTGGCCATGTATTCTTGACAATGTTGAAAAGTTGCTTCTCATGCTTCTTATGGGAAAAATTATTTCACTTAATGAATGTATCACAATACGAGTAAGATTTGAGAACAAATTATGCTTGATAAGTGAGGCTCCACTGTACTACAATTAGATAGATACAGTTAGGTAAATACAATATATCTTCCTTGAGTGATGTCTGGTGGCTGTGGGTCTTCATCAAAAGAGACCTGGGCCAATAATTCAATTGATTATCAAATCAGGTCATAATGGTACTAGAAATATCCTTTAACAGATCATTGTTTTTTATTGAAAATACTGTAATTTTTTTCACCAAATTGCAGCTAATTCAGATGAGCTTTATTAACATTAAGATCAAAATGTATAGTGTACACAACTATTCTGTAAACATTTGTGTTATATTTTCAGGCAAAGAATCCTGTGTTTCTTTTAGATGAAATAGACAAACTTGGCTCTGGTATCCAAGGGGACCCAGGAGCAGCTTTGCTAGAAGTCTTGGACCCTGCACAGAACTTCAGTTTTATAGATACTTATGTCAACCTACCATTTGACCTATCCCAAGTAAGTGAGACTGTTAAGAGATTGCTAGTGTAAGTTTAGCATAAAACTTGTTAGCTGTGACTTTTAATGGAACATACAGACAGACCTCGCTTGGAAGTTATGCCAGGAACCAGAGATGCAAAAGGTTAAAGAAATTACCTCTATGATTTTAGGGAAGGACTGATGTAAGAGACCAGATTGATAATATGTTTAAGATAGTTAAGTGTAAGAGGAATGGTGTGCATCCAGTGAAAGTAAAACTCAAGTCAAAAGCCATGGCAAATGAAGCAATCAGCAAGTTGGTGTGAGAGAAAAAGTTAAGAAATATTTGGATTAGGAAAGATATTAATGAAGAGGAAAGTGCAATTTTTTCTTAATATATATATATATATATATATATATATATATATATATATATATATATATATATATATATATATATATATATATATATATATATATATAATGTTGAGGAAGGACGGGAAAGGACAGAAGACAGGGGTGAATGGAGAATGGTTGTATATGAATGATTTTGTGATGCATGAGGTGGAATGGGGGGTGAGGTAGTATGTGTGAGCAAAATTTGACACAGCCCGAAGGGATTTCTCCCCATCCTCTCTTTTTATGCATGGGGGGATGGAGGGGGGGTCGCCGATTTAATGAAGTGGCCTTGCTGTGGATGTGCTGTGTCTTGCGACACTGCTTCTGACCCAGGGCAGTGGACAAGGTGCAGGGATGACCTGTCATCCAGGAGGTGCTCAGATGAGAGGGAGGGTGGAGGGGTGTGGAGTGTATTCAGGGATGGAATGGGTGGAAATGATTTTATGCCTTTCCCTTTTTGGCTACCTTCCTTGTAAGGGGGAAAAAGCCATGGTATATGTATATGTATATATATGTATATGTATGTGTATATGTATATGTATGTGTATATATATATATATATATATATATATATAATATATATAATATAATATATATATTAAAAAAAAAAAATGAGGAATAGACATTTGGGAATGGATGCTAAGAGGAGACTATATGAAGGAGTGTCTGTGCCAACAGCACTATATGGGGCAGAAACATGGAACATAAGAGAGGAAGAGAGAAGGAGTTTGAATGTGTTTGAGATGAGGATGTCTTAGAAGTATGATGGAGACTAGATAGAGTGAGAAATGAGGAGGTGATGAGGAGAACAGGGGTGGAAAGGGAGTTGGGAGATAGGGTTGATGAAAGAGTATTAGGATGGTTTGGACACATGGAAAGAATGAGTGAAGAAAGACTAGTAAAAGAGGTATGGAAGGCAGATGTGGAGGGAGTGAACATGAGGGGACGTCCTAGGATGAGATAGATGGATGGAGTGAAGGGGGCTTTGGGGAAGAGGGGAATGTCTGTTGAGGAAGGACGGGAGAGGACAGAAGACAGGGGTGAATGGAGAATGATTGTATATGGATGATGTTGTGATGCATGAGGTGGAATGGGTGGGGGGATGGAGGGTGAGGTAGTATGTGTGAGCAAAATTTGATGCAGCCCGAAGGGATTTCTCCCTGTCTTCTCCTTTTATGCATGGGGGGACGGAGAGGGGGGATCGCCAATTTAATGAAGCGGCCTTGCTGTAGATGTGCTGTGTCTTGCGACACTGCTTCTGACCCAGGACAGTGGACAAGGTGTAGAGATGACCCGTCATCCAGGAGGTGCTAGGATAAGAGGAAGGGTGGAGGGGTGTGGAGTGTATTCAGGGATGGAATGGGTGGAAATGATTTTATGCCTTTTCCTTTTTGGCTACCTCCCTTGTAAGGGGGAAAAAGCCTTGGTGCATGTATGTGTATATATATATATATATACATATATATATATACATATATATATATATATATATGTATATATATATATATATATATACATATATATATACATATATATATATATATTCTTGTCAATCAGAGTATAAGGAAATGGATTGAAAAAAAAAAACAGGATAACACTATTGCAAAGGAAGTACTCTAAGGAAATTTACAGTAACATATGCTATTGTTGATGGTTTACTATCAGGTAGGTTGGAGATAAATGACTACTTGAGGATAAATGAGCCTGATATTTTATGTGCAGACTCCCCCCAAAATCTTATATACAATTAGGGAATAATAGATACACTTCCTGGAGAAGAGACAGAATATAAAATGGGTGGATGAGTTATGGTTGTTGTGAGAAGTGATATAAAAGTGGAAGAAGTAAATCTGAGTGAAGGTAAAATGGAAGAAATTCACCTGAAAATTAGAACTAAAGGGCAGAATAGAGGAGATTTCATGATTACATACATGCTCCCACCCCCCCCCAAGACAAGGGTTTGGAATGAAAATGAATAGCAAGAAATGTTGTTGGACACAAATCATCTAAAGAATACTATTGAATAAATTATAGGCCCTAAAGTATCACCTGCATGCTACTTAGCCACAATAACATGCAGCCAATACCCCAGACGGGGTAGCTTTTGTAGGTTCTGAAAAAGGCTTTGATTTGGTAGAACAAATAGCAATACTAAACTCTACACAAACAGGGTGTTAGGATTTTATAGAACATGTATAGGGAGGTACTACTGTAATTCCACTATATGAGCTACAGAAAAAATCAGATCAGCAAACGTGTATACATACATACATATACCAAGGCTTTCTCCCCCTTTCAAGGGAGGTAGCCAAAAAGAAAAAGGCATAAAATCATTCCCACTCATTCCATCCCTAAATACACTCCACTCCCCTCCACCCTCCCTCTTATCTTAGCACCTCCTGGATGACGGGTCATCCCTGCACATTGTCCTCTGCCCTGGGTCAGAGGCAGTGTCGCAAGTCACAGCACATCCACAGCAAGGCTGCTTCATTAAATCGGCGACCCTCCCATCTCTGTCCCCTCATGCATAAAAGGAGAAGACAGGGAGAAATCCCTTCAGGCTGCATCAAATTTTCCTCACACATACTACCTCACCCTCCATCCCCCCAACCAAAGGTGTATAACAAATATTTTGTACCATTAGGGATAATATCACACTATTTCATGGCTTCATAGAGAAAGATTTAAGGCAGGTAGCCCAAGGGAGAGATAATAGAAGTACATACATACATACATATACCAAGGCTTTTTCCCCCTTCCAAGGGAGGTAGCCACAAAGGGAAAGGCATAAAAACACTCCCACCCATTTCATCCCTAAATACACTCCACACCCCTCCCACCCTTCCTCTCATCTGAGCACCTCCTGGATGACGGGTCATCCCTGAACCCTGCCCACCGCCCTGGGTCAGAAGCAGTGTCGCAAGACACAGTACATCCACAGCAAGGCCGCTTCATTTAATCGGCGACCCCCCCTCTCCGTCCCCCTTTGCATATAAGGAGAGGACGGGGAGAAATCCCTTCGGGCTGCGTCAAAATTTACTCACACATACTACCCCACCCCCCACCCCCCCGCCCATTCCTCCTCATGCAGTCACAACATGCAGTCACAAAAGTGACATGCAGTCACAAAAGATAATAGAAGTAAACAATTATCATCATTTTTTTTAATGGAGATTAGTTTACAATCATAAAAAAATGTTGAGTAAAATGATCCATTGAGATGTCACTAAAGTTCTGTGTTGATGGTAATATGGCAAGGCAGTACAATTTCATCCAAGCTATTTACAGCTTGTCTGGGAGGGATTTTAAAAAATGAATAGGGAAGGGAAAACTGAGTGGGTTAGGGCGTCATTACTTGTGGCGAAGGTCAAAGGGAAGGCGGTTCGAATCCTGCCACTGGCGAAGTTGAACCAAGGGCATGGTTCATTAAATTCCATGCTACAAAGTCCTCTGTGAGGGGCACCATCATAGCCTTCCGAAGGTAGGAGTTTGTGACATTAAACCATATCACAAACTATATCACATTTTAAACATGTTAGATTTGTGGATGACATTTTCATTTCAGAAGCACCAGAAGACTTGCAAAATATTCAGAGAGAAAATAATTTCCTCTGTACCAAATACATAGACATGCAACAAGAGTTTTTTTTTTTTTTTTTTACAAAGGTGTAGCTAGGTACTTCATGTAACTACTGTATTAGTGTTTCAATCAATTTCTTTTTGTATATTTGCAGGTTCTCTTTGTTGCCACAGCCAACTCACTAAGAAGTATACCACCACCACTCTTAGACAGGATGGAAATTATTCATGTTCCAGGATACACACAGGTTGGTTGTGGTGTCACATTATAGTTAGGAGAGATAGGGAGAGAAGTTAAAGGTCAGAAAGCAGTAGGCAAAATAATCTTTCTAAACTACCCACTCCCTTTTACAAATGGTTTTGCAAACTATTCCAGTTGATTCCACCATTGCATAGTCATATTTTGACTAAAGTATGTGTTTATAAGAGTGGATTCTATCAGATTTCCAAAGATCCCTGAGACATGCACAGCCATTCACATTGGTATTACATCATAGTAGCTAAACATTGGATCTAGATAATAGCACTTTAGAATTGATTATTGCATACACACTTGTGGTTTCTATTGAAGAATGTTGCAGAATTTCATTGAATCTGAAGAGGAGTTAGACATTGGAGTTTGTTCATTATCTGTCCAGCCATATATGTCAATCCATAATATGATGCCAAACAGTAAAAGATGATCAGGAAATGATTAAACATGCTGAAGTTGACCTTTTTTGACAATGATGATAAAATGGGAAGTCTGACCATGGTAGTGAAGAAAGTGGGGAGGAATAGGATCAAGAAGAGGAAGACCAGGGATACATGACAGAAAGAATAGGAAACACTTACTGGTATGTCTAGGTATAAGTTAGGCCAAAGGCATCATCTTAGTGTTAACCTAATCAATGAATTAGTGTTGTAGCCATAGGCCTAATCATGACTTTACTCCCCCACCCCCCACCCCCTGGCCGGTCCAGGGGTTGGGTGGGGGTCTGGGGGATTGCCAGAGGTCTAGGCCTAGTGCCAGTCATGGCAGTCTCAGTCTCATGTCACGTAGGCATAGGCCAACAACACACACCACAACTTGGAAGTGTTGGGACAGTCATATGGTCTATCATAGGCCTTAGGCCTACATATGTATGTGACATGTCATTTGTGTAGGCTGTCATGCACATTTTATGAATCTGCAGATTCACAAAATGTGCATTACATAGGCTACTTTTGTCTAGGTCTACCCAAGGCTAATGGCCTGTGTTATTGGCATAGTTCCAAACATGGCAGTGCAATTTGTAATGCCTCCCCTCAAGCTTGTGGCATTTGTCGAAGGACTGACTTCTTCAACTTTTGGCCTTTTTAGGAATCAATCCAAGGACTGGCTGGGGTACAAAGATTGTGGGGACTGCATATGCCTTTAGATGAAGCCTTACAACTCCTAAATATCCAATAGAATGAGCCAGATTTTTCACAGAACAGTTGTGCTCAAAGTGATCCATGCAAAGTTTAAAATGTGCACTGGGCACCCACAACGATCTTTGCTTTCTACTCTGCTCACCTTCCGCACTCATTCAGCCTATTGATCTACATCACTGGGGAATTGAAAGAAGCTGTGACTACTACCTTGCCCATTTTTACACTTGGCAGCTACATAGTAGACCATAATTTATTCAGTTTTCTCACATCCATTCAATAGATTCATTGCTTAACAATGGTGTGTATTTACCGAATAGTTGTATACAGGAAAGGAGCAATGCTTGTTAGGTCACATCTCCTTTCTCTAAATTTCTGACCTACCTAGACTCAAATTCATATATGATTCCAACTAACTCTATATCTTTGATTTCCAGTTATCATAATTAGATTTGAATTCATGTATTGTTTGAGCTTGGGTTATATCACCTTCTAAGCTATTCCACATATTAATATATCTATTGGAAAAACTATTTCTTCACATCCTTTCAACATGTGGTCTTTCTTAAATTAATTCCATGACCTCTTAAAACCCTCCCAACTTAATGAGATGTCACGACTTTTTGTGTGCTTGCCCCTTTTATGGTTTTTTTTCTTCTTTGACATGGATGTAAATAAAATGATGAGGTGCAAACTAATTTAATTTACATAACATAAAAATATAAGTTTCTTACTAAAAGATCCAAGGGTGAGAATGGGACACAGTTGGGAGTTAGAGAGAGCCAATGCCCACGTCTTCTTAATTTTATAGCACAATTGCACAACACTGGTGCCAAGAACAGGTGCCAATGTGTGCCTCTATAAACCTATTCTATCCCTATTTGCCTGGCTTCACACAATCCTTCTACTTCTTTATTTGTGTGTGAAGAAGGCTCCCTTGACTTTGGGGGTGGTATGCTGATGCGATCAAATGCTTTATATTGAAGCCTTCCAGGGCCCCTTTGAATATCCCACGTAAAAAGTTAGTGCCTCTGTTACTTTGTACCTCTCAATGCATACCTATCATACTTAAATACAACTCTAAGGCCTTGGTGATTGTCCTGGCATTTTGGTTTCTCTATTGTCATGGTAGCTAAAGGTCCACCCTTCTGTGTCCTTGTGAGAAGGCAGTGTAGAAGGTTTTGTAGATATATAGGATAGGAGGAAATCTGTCAACAGCTGTCATGAGTTTTTATGGGAGTAGTAGAACCTGTGTTAGAATTAGAAATCGAAAGAGCAAGTGGTTTGAGGTAAAGGTGGGACTTCACCAGGGATGTGTCATGTTGCCATGGCTGATCAGTGTGTACATGGATGGGGTGGTATAGGAGGTAAATGCAAGGGTAATGGGCAGGGGATTGGAGAAAAAAAAAAAAAATGGGAGATATGCCAGTTATTGTTTGCTGACTACACTGCACTTGCAGCAGGATCAGAGGAAGGATTAAGGAAGTTGGTGAAGGTGTGCGAGAGGAGAAAGTTGAAGGTAAATGTGGGTAAATGTAAAATGATGAGATGTACAAGGAGAGATGATGGCAGCAAATTGGAAGTGAGTATTAAAAGAAAGAGGCTTGAGGAAGTGGATAGATTCAGATATTTGGGGCGCATGTGGCAGAAAAGGGAGTAGTGGAGGTGGAGGTAGATTGTAGATTGAGAGAAGCAAGTAAATGCCTTGGAGGATTAAAATGTGTAATGAGAAATAGACATTTGGGAATGGATGTTAAGAGGAGATTGCATGAAGGGGTGATTGTGCCTACACAACTATATAGGGCAGAAACATGGAACATAAGAGAGGAATAGTTTAAATGTGTTTGAGATGAAATCTCTAAGGAGCATGGAAGGGGTTACTAGGCTGGATAGAATGAGAAATGAGCAGGTGAGGAGGATAGTGGAAGTGGAAAAGGAGATGGGAGATAGGGTTTGATGAAAGAGTATTGGGATGGTTTGGACACATGGAAAGAATGAGTGAAGAAAGATAAGTAGAAGAAGTGTAGAAGGCAGAGCATGGGATGAACATAAGGGGGCAACCAAGGATGAGATGGGTGGATGGGGTAAAAGGGGCATTGAGAAAGAGGGGGATGTCTATTGAGGAAGGAAAGGAGAAGACAAAAGATAGGGGTGAGTGGAAAATGGTTGTGTGTGGATGATGCTGTGATGCATAGAAGGGAGTGGATGGGAGATGTTGGGGGATTAGGGAGTAGTTATGTGTGAATGATATTTTGACACAGCCCGAAGGGATTTCCCCCTGTCTTCTCTTTTCCTACATAAAGAGACAGAGAGGGGGATTGCCAATCAAATGAAGCAGCCTTGCTGAGGATGTGCTGTGTCTTGCTGCATTGCTTCTGATCCAGGGTAGTAGGTGAGATGCAGGGATGACCTGTCATCCAGGGGGAGCCAAGAAAAGAGAGAGGGGTGGTAAAAGGGAGTGGAGTGGGTGGAGATGAAATGGGTGAGAGTGGAGTTATGCCTTTTGTAAGGGGGAAAAAGCCCTTGGCATATGGTTGTATGTATTTTTTTATTTTATTTATTTTTATTTATTTATTCATTTATTCATATATCTTAAGATTTTTTTAAGAGATTTTTACATCATATCTTCTTATGGAATCAGGAAGAAAAGGTGATGATTGGACAGCTTCATCTTATTCCCAAACAAGTGAAAGACCATGGCCTAACTAGTGACACTTTCACCATCTGTAAAGAATCCCTTGTGTGCATTAGTAAGTATATCCACTTCTAATTTATGGGGTCTGTTAGAAAAGTATCCGACTTTATATATATATTTTTTTTTGCAAAAACCTGATGGATTTGAATCAAGTGCACTTGCATGAGCTGACCTTGAACCTTTGTGCACATGTGTGAATTTTTTCCTACCTGTCGATAGCATCAGTTGCTGGCAAGCAGCATTTGCGTGAGGTAGTGTGTAGTGCTCTTGGCAGTTTTTCATTGCAAGGAAAATGACGGAACGACTGGTGCCGCGCTACTGCGTCAAATTTGGCCAGAAACTGGTCGACAGCCAGATGGAAACCATTTGGAAGGTTTGGACGGCTTTCAGTGATGATGCTACGGGCATCACACAGATTAAGGAGTGGTACAACCGGTTTAAAGACAGCCACATAATGGGGGAGAGCAAGCCATGCTCCTGTTGGCCATCAACATGCCGAAATGACCAGGTCGTTGCCAAAGTGAATGCTGTGGACCATTGTGTGACTATCTGAGAAATTGCGGAAGAGGTGGGCATCAGCACTTTTTTGGCACATTCCATTGTGAACAGAAGATTTGGCCATGAAGAGAGTGGTGGCAAAATTCATGCTGAAGCTGCTGACGGCAGAGCAAAAGCAACTTTGTGTTGAAGTCTCACAGGACATCCTGGACTCCACAAACAGTGACCCCAACTTCATGAATATCATAATAACTGGTGACAAGTCCTGGGTGTACGGGTATGACCCAGAAACCAAATCCCAGTTGTCACAGTGGAAGCAGTGAAAAACTGCTGAGAGCACTACACACAACCTTAGGGAAATGCTGCTTGCTAGCAACTGACGCTATCGACAGGCAGGAAAAAATTCATGCATGCGCATGAAGGTTCAAGGTCAGCTCATGCAAGCACACTTGATTCAAATTCATCAGGTTTTCGAAAAGAAAAGAAATAAAGTCGGATACTTTTCTAACAGACCTCGTATGTATTATTTTGAATCTTAAATGTAGAGAAACTAATGTTAACTGTTGAATGTGGTAATATGCTAATGTTAGTAATAATATATACTGCTAGGCAAGTAGTATCCTAAACTCTGGTTTTCTTTTGAAAACTAAAAATAGCTTCTATATATTACACTGTATAACAATGAAAAAAAAAAGGGGAAATGAGAATATCCTTTTCTAGTGGTATTTTTTGTGTAGGTCATGAATATAACATGTTTCTTTCTGCAACCCTCCAGTTTTGTTGCTTACTATAAGTGCTTCCTATTTTTATTTTTATTTAATATTTTTTGTTGCTGTTACCATTTCTATAATTTTTCACGTGTTTTTTTTCTCTGCAAGAGACAGAGCTAAAGTGCCTAGAGAATGCAAAAATTCACCTGACAGTTTTTGTTATATATGTGGATCAGTTACATTAAGGCAATACAAAAGACTGTTGACTCATCATGTAAAGAAACCTTATGAGCTGTACTTTGGATGTAAAGTGGGTCACCAGGACAAAAGCTGGGCACCTCACATATGTTGTGTCAGGTGTACAAGTTCCCTTTCTGTCTGGGCAAAGGGCCTAGCCTCATGATTGGTGTATCAATGGTCTGGGGGGAGCCAAAGGACCATTCAACAGATTGGTACTTATGCTTAACAGATATTAAAGGTGGGTATCCAATGTGTATTCTTTACTGTTTTTTAATATATTTTCAAAGGATGTATCAATGAAAAAGATCAAAATACATAATATGTACTTCCACTATTTTTGCAAGTGATCACAACCAACAGCAAAAAATTATAAAATTGGTGAAGAAGTAAAAAAAGTGAACTGGGAAAGAGACCTTGGAGTAATAATCAGCAGGGACATGACACCGGACAAGCATATCAATAAAATAGTCGGAGAAACCTTCAACCTATTAAGGTCATTGAAAGTGGCATTTGACTATTTGGATGAGGCAATGATTAAAAAAATATTAGTTACATTAGTAAGACCAAAACTGGAGTATGAAGCAACACTATGGACACCCAGTACTAAGAAGAATATAAAGAAATTAGAAAGAATACAGAGAGCAATGACAAAGTTGGCACCAGTTTTTTCCAAATTAACATATGAACAAAGATTATCCAAATTGGAATTACCAACACTCGAGCAGAGAAGAGAAAGAGGATACTGACTATCTATAGAATCATGAAAGGAATGGAAATCCTTGATAGGAATGATTTACTGAAATGGGACAATGGAAAAACAAGAGGACACAAAAAGAAACCCAAAAAGGATAACTATAGAAGAGATCTGAAAAAAATAGCTTCCCACACAGAGTGGTGGATACCTGGAATAATTTAGATAAAGAAACAGTATGTGTAAACACTATTCAAGATTTTAAGAAAAAACTTGATGCTGAAAGATACAAAGATGACCACGAGCATAGCTCCCTTCCCATATAATGCAACAAGGTAAATAATACCCATTTTTAGTCTGATTTTATTTGATTTCCCTGCAGGCCACAACAGAAAAGGCAAGAAATCTATCATGTATCCAGATCTTCAATCTGCTATTCACCCAGTTCGACATTCAGCTGATATTCCTGTACCACAGCTGCCCTCTACCAAGTGACGACATGAGTAACTCAGATGATTCAGAATCTCAAGATACAATGTATGTGACACAGCTTGAATCTGGCAAGAAACCACACCTCATCATCTAGTTCGTGATCTAACACTTACTAAGTAACAAAGTGAACTCCTGGCCTCACCTCTGCAGCAATGGAACCTGTTGGATGAAGGTGCTCGAATTACAGTATTTAGGAAGTGTTCTGCAGATCTACAGCAATTCTTCACTTTGGAAAACAACTTGACTTCAAATTCAGCACACTGAACTTCATAATAAAGTGCACATGAGAACTATATTTTTCCTTGAACCTGAAATTTGTTGTTCAGTATTATTAATATCAAAATATTTCTTTCATATTAGAGAGAACAAAAGTAACTTCATCCATTTAGTGAGTAAGGAAGGGAGTTTGCAGGAGATAGGGGTGAGGGGAGAATAGCTTTGTATATATGATACTGTGATGCAAGGAAAGGATGGGGGGGATGTAATGTATTCAGATTAAAATAGTGTTTAGGCTCATGGCGATATACACCTTTTGCTTTTATTTTGTTAATGTTTTTGTGTGCATTGGGCACCATTATGTAATCAAAGCCAGAGTCATATATAAGGTGTTGTAGTAAGCATGTGTTTGGCTTATCCTTCTTGTTTTCAGGATATTAATAATGAAACTAATTAAAATGCACAGAAAAACTAAGATATAACAATAGTGATGAGTCACACAAAGTGTTTTTGAATGTATTTCTGGTGGTTTAAACCAGAAAACAGTGATAAATACACCTAGTGTGGGTACCACTGCCACCTTTGATTGGACGTGTCATCACACCTGTATTTAGACTAGGCTAAGGGTGGCCACACCTATTGTGGGTGCCTTTATTTATATTGCTTGCTGTTACATAACAACAGAAATCATTCATTTGTTTTTCTCCTATTAGAGAGGAGAAAGTTTTAAAATTACCTAAATTTGTCTGAAAATTTTTTGATAGCCAAGAAGCTAGACCAGATTTTAAAAGATGGCATCTTCCATAAAGATTGGACTGTTTAACCCTGAAGAACTGCCATTTGATGTTTATTTGGCTTTGTTTCAAGCATATTTAGTCACTCGGGAAATAACTGATGCAGACAAGAAGAAAAATCAACTGTTTGTTTGCATAGGCACTAAAATGTTTGGAATTTTAGCAAATTTGATTCCTCCAGACATGCCAACTACAAAGACATATGATAAGCTTATAGAATTACTCAAGAAACATTTTATCACTAAGCCTTCACATCATTGAAGCTTGTGTTCTTGTCAACAGTGACGTAAAGTTGAAAAAGAAACTGTGAAAGAGCTATATGCAGACCTGAAGAGACTGGCAAAAGATTGCAAATTTGGTGAAATGTTTGATGCCAGGCTGCAAGACCAACTGTTTATGGGAATTGATAAAGTACCATACTTCAAATATCTATTTGCCGAAGACCTGGAACCAGAGGAAATAACATCTTCAACACTTCTAGACTGCATTCTGTCACTTGAAAAAGCTAACATGGGGGAAGGAGAGATGGCAAACTCCAGTTCATGAGGTACACCTGTGCATAAAGTGCATAGCAACTTTAGCAAGGCTACATCAAAGTGTAAGCATTGTGGTTTCCCACATCCAAGTTCTACTTGTAGGTTTTAAAACTTGGAATGTCGCTTTTGTGGACACAAGGGTCATTTAGAAAAAAAATGTAGACTTAAGCAAAATATATACATACATACATACATATACCAAGGCTTTTTCCTCCTTACAAGGGAGATAGCCAAAAAAGGAAAAGGCATAAAATCATTCCCACCCATTCCATCCCTGAATACACTCCACACCCCTCCACCCTCCCTCTTATCTTAGCACCTCCTGGATGACGGGTCATCCCTGCACCTTGTCCACTGCCCTGGGTCAGAAGCAGTGTCGCAAGACACAGCACATCCACAGCAAGGCCGCTTCATTAAATCAGCGACCCCCCCTCTCCGTCCCCCCATGCATAAAGGGAGAAGACGGGGAGAAATCCCTTCGGGCTGCGTCAAATTTTGCTCACACATACTACCTCACCCCCCATCCATTCCAGCTCATGCATCACAACATCATCCATATACAACCATTCTCCATTCACCCCTGTCTTCTGTCCTCTCCCGTCCTTCCTCAACAGACATTCCCCTCTTCCCCAAAGCCCCCTTCACCCCATCCATCCACCTCATCCTAGGACGTCCCCTCATGTTCACTCCCTCCACATCTGCCTTCCATACCTCCTTTACTAGTCTTTCTTCACTCATTCTTAAGCAAAATGATTCAGATAAATTCAGTAATAGAGTTTTAAGAATAAAAATGTAAAATTAGCTATGAATGTGAACCAGAGCATGAAAATGAGTTAGAACACCAGTGTGGTGCTTATAATGTTGTTGATAAAAACATGTTGCTGAAAGTTTCTTGTAATTATATAAAATCTGTTAAACCAGAAGTGTACAAGTTAAATGATAAATCTATACCCTTAGAGATGGATTCTGGTTCATGTGTTTCACTATTAACCCCTTCCATACGGTGCCGCACACGTAGGCGTCATGGACTTAGATCTCGGTGGCAGCAGCCAATGCCAGCCGTACGACGTGTCGTAATAATACTCGCATCATAAAATATCGTCACCGCTTATATTGATTGTTCTCTCTTCACACCCGTGAATTCTGATAACCATAGAAAATGCGATTACAAAAGAATTAGAAAGAATGTCATTATGGAGGGGCGACTACAATATATATAATCAAGACGCCGATATGGCAGCCTCGCGAATACACTCGCTCCCCATGACGCCTACGTGTGCGGCACCGTATGGAAGGGGTTAAGTGAAAAATGACTAAAAGTACTAAATGTTAAAGTGACTCCATCTTCCAAAGAATTGACTGCTTATGGAGGTCATCAAATAAATGTAAAACGTTAAGTTGATCTTGTAGTAAGATTTAACAAATATAATACAAAGCATAGATTTTTTGTTACTGATTCACACTGTAATGATTTATGTGTAAGAGATCTAAAGAACAAAGAAGGCATTTAGATTACAGGTTTAGATGAAGCTTTGAAAGTGAAATCACTAAATAGCATTAATGTTTCTGATAATCCTAAACAACTTTTGGATAGTTATAAAATAAATGAAGATATACCCATTAAAGGAGTTGAAGCTAAAATATATTTGAAAAAAGATGCTACTCCTAAATTCATCAAAGCAAGGCAAGTGCCATTAGTGCACAAAGAGTTAGTTGATATTGCTGTACAAGAGCTTTTGGACAAGGAAATCATAGAACTTGTAGCTTATAGTGATTGGGCCCCATTGTACCAATTTTGAAAGATTCAGGTAAAATGAGAATTTGTGCTGATTTTAAGCATTTAAATAGTCAAATTAATATTGAGAAATACCCATTGCCTAAGCTTGATGAAATGTTGGCTACAGTTGGAGATAATAATGTGTTCTGTAAGCTAGATTTGTGTAATGCGTATTTACAAAAAACAAGGTTTCTGAAGAAAACCAGAAATACTTTATCTCAACTGAAAAAGGATTGTTTAAGTACTGCTTATTTTGTTTAAATGCTGCTTATTTTGTTTGTGCAGATATCAAAGAGTTTTATGAAAGGAATGGAATGAAACTGATCAATCCAGCTCCCTTTCATCAGGCAGGCTGTAGCCAATTGTATTAACTATAGATAGAATGAAAACAAAGTCGACAAAGGTTTCACCCAAGGTTTTTAGCATGTTATCAGGCCCTAGCCAATTGTAATCACTATGTCATCCTAATATGATTTAGATTAGCTCTGCAAACATTGAATAGAAATTATAATATTGTAATCACTCAGGCAGACAAAGGCAGTGGAGTGCTCATTTTAAGTGAAATTGATTATATTGAAGAAATGTCTGATCTGTTGAATGGCAAGTTGACTTATGAAAGACAACCAGCCATCAGCGCAGATAGGGAAGCAATAAGATTTAATGTGGAAGCAAGAAAAATCCTATGAAAATCACCCAGAAGTGAAAAGCTTCAAGGCTTACCGGAAGAAGCGCCAAAATCCCCCAAAATGCACGGTCTACCCAAAGTGCACAAGGTGGGCATCCCTATGAGACCCATACCATCAGGGATCGGGAGCACTCCTCATGAACTAGCAAAATGTTAGGCAAAACCCTTATCTAAAACCATGGGTTCCATTAGTGGGACACACTTAACTCATCCGAACTATTCCAAAGTATATGACGAGAAATTAGCTAGTTTTGATGTAACAGCTTTATTTACCAATGTCTCTGTTGATAATGCACTGGATGCACTTAATCTCAATGTGTGTTAAGTTTGGATATTTTATCTTTAACAACACCGAATTTAAACAAACAAAAAGTCTTGCAATGGGAAGCCTAGTATTGATTATTTTGGCCTGTCTGTTTATGGAGGTATTGTAAACAAATATATCAACATCATGGGAAGAGGTACCACTTGGCTAAGGTTCGTAGATGATATATTTATAATAATGGTGAAAGAAACCAATATTGAGAACAAGGTAAGGAGACTTAGCACAATTCATATGGACATCCAGTTCACAATTGAAAAAGAGAAAGAATGCAAACTGCCCTTTCTAGACACATTGATGCACAGAGGTCCCAATCATTTAAGGTTTTTGGTATACAGAAAACCCACCAATAAAGACGATTTTATTTACTTTTTCTCAGCTGTAAACGAGTCAAAACTGGTGTCTTAATAGGTTTCTTCCTTAGAGCCTACCGTATATGCAGCAAAGAGCTCCTTGAAGACGAAATATCATACATTAGAAACACATTAAAAAACTTGAAATACCCAGGAGGCCTGATTAACAAAACAAAAAGCAAAGCAAAGAGAATCCACAAAAAATCAAACACCCAGACCAATGGACCAAATGTCCAGGCATCCTGGTCAAATGACGGTGCAGTGACAAAAGATCATGTCACACCACTTTTTATAATAGTATCTAAATCTACAAAAACTGAGGATATGGATAAATATTTATTGAAAGGTAGGATAAACATTGCTAAGCCATCCTCAAATAAAATAGGAAGAATATTTAAAGACCACACTAATAATCACAACAACCCCAATGTGATTTATCACATTCCCTGTAGCAGCTGTCTCTTAGCATACATAGGTGAATCAGGTTGAGGGATTGAAAAGACATTGAGTGAACACAAAAAAATTATACAAGAGCACACAGGACATCCAACTCCCTGGTTCACACAAAAAAATTATATAAGAGCAAACAGGACATCCAACTCCCTGGTTCGCCACCTCTAACACTAATAACCTACCTGATTGGAACAAAGTCAAGATTTTACATAAGGGATTAGAAAAGAAAATGAGAAAGACAGTTAAAGCTGCACATATAAATATCTAATTAAACAACAACGATAGAGAATGGTTTATATGCCTTTCCGGAACAGCAAGTCTCTTAATAATCAACGCTCTGGAAAAAACCTGACGCTCAAAGCTTGATGAGTTCCTCCCACTACAGGTATAAATTTTGGGATCAAAATATATTGTAGTGAGTCCTCCAAAGAAAGTCATAGGCACCGAAACATTAGGACAATAAATTTATTCTTAGCCCATCTTAGTTTACCATTCCCCACCTATCACTCTCTCATATATATATATATATACATATATATATATATATATATATATATATATATATAGACATATGTACATGTGTAGGGGCACCACTCAGGTGCTGCACTGACCTGTTTCTGGATGGGCCACACATATCTCACACAGTTACTTCATTTCTTGGGAAACACAACCATTCTGTGATGACTGCTTAGTCCCCCAAACAGTACAACACTTTCTATTAGTGTCCCAGTGTAGTGGACCTGTGATAGTAATACCTTTTCCATTGTTGCAGTGAGGATGGAATATTCTACATCCCACAGACACTTGAAAGGCAGGCTCTTTCCCTAGGACATGAGGTTCTCATGTTTGTAGAGAACACTGGCCTTTTAGAAAAATTACAGCTCCTCTTTTCTTCTCCCTTTCTCTCCTTCTTTCCCTCTTCTATTCCTCTTTGTCCTCCCACCACTCTCACCACCTCTTCCTTCTCCTCCTCCGGCTCCTCTTCTCTTTTTCCTGTCCCTCCTCCCTCCTGTTCTTATTCCTTCTCCCTTCAGTTCCTTTCCCACACCACTCCTTTTCCTTTCATTACTCCATCTATATTTTTCTCCTTCCTCTTCCCACTCCTCTCTATCCTCCTCCTTTCCCCCTCCTTGATCCCTTCTCCTCTTACCCTTCCCTCTCACCCTCCTTCACACCTTTCTCATTTTCACTGTATCTTCCCTTTCTTTTCCTCTTGCTTCTCTCATCTCCTGCTTTCCCCCATTCTCTTCCCTGTCTCTTCTTTTCTTTGTCCCCTCTCCTTTCTTTTCTCCACACTAACCTCTCCATCCTCCTACTCACTCCCTCCTCCATCTCCACTGTATCAAGTTTGATCAACGTTTTTCTTTTTTCATGACAGTTAGTGAGTATACTAGAGAAGCTGGTGTGAGGACCTTGGAGCGAAAAATTGGAGCTGTTTGTCGTGCTGTGGCTGTGCAGATTGCAGAAAACATGGTAGAAGGTTAGTCAAAGCATAGTTTCTTGGGTATGCAGGTATGTTTTCATAATTTAAATAGTCTGTATATTTTATTATTATTATTATATATATGCTTTTGCTTTAGTCCTTAATCTAAATGTGAAGAGGATAGGAAGGGGAAGGTGGTTGTAGTGGGAAGGGCTAAGAAAATGACAGTGATGAATGAGGAAAATGGGGAAGAATTAAGAAAAGATGAGGTGAAAGCAGTGATTAAAATGATGAGAGCAGGACTACTGAAGAAGATATGGACTACTGAAGAAGATTAAAGTGGTATCCCATTACATGGATGAAGAGATGGTGAAAAAACTCGTAGAAACCATGATCTGTCTAAGGCTGGAATATGCACCAGTAGTATGGTCCCCACACAGAGTGAAGGACATAAGTAAGAGGAAGAGAATACAAAGGGCAGCAACCAACCTGGTCCCCAGCTTGATGGATAAACCATATGAGGAAAGGCTAAAAGTCTGCCAACTTTGAAAGATCAGAGAGAAGGTGGTGATATGATTACAGTATTCAGGTCACTAAAAGCGATAGATTACATTGATAGAAGAGATCCGATTAAAGATAGGGCTATAAGATGTCATGGAAGTAAATTAAGAAAGACCACATGTCAAAAGGATGTGAAGAAATACAGTTTTCCATATAGATGTATGAATATGTGGAATACCTTAGAAGGTCATATAGCCCAAGCTTAAACAGTACATGAGTTCAAATTTATGATAATTGGAAATCAAAGATTAACTTGGAACTATACATGAATTTGAGTCTAGGTATGTTAGAAAATTAGAGAATAGAGACAGGATCTATCAAGCATTTGTTCCTTTCCTGTAAACTACAATTAGGTAAAAGATCAATGTCATGCAGAGTGTCTAAAAAAGGGAGGTACGGTGATGGTGGACTGGTTGGTGAGAAATAGACATTTGGAAATGGATGCCAAGGGGAGAGTGTGCCGACAGCATTGTATGAGGCAGAAACATGGAACATAAGAGAGTAAGATTTTAAATGTGCTCGAGATCAAATAACTGAGAAGTATGGTAGGGGTTACTAGGCTGGATAGAGTGAGAAAGGAGGCGAGGAGGAGAGTCGGGGTGGAAAGGGAGTTTGGAGATAGGGTTGATGAAAGAGTATTGGGATGGTTTGGACACATGAAAAGAAAGAGTGAAGAAAGATCAGTAAAAGAGGTTTAGAAGGCAGAGGTGGAGGGAATGAACAAGAGGAGGAAACCAAGGATGAGATGGATGGATGGGGTAAAAGGGGCACTGAGAAAGAGGGGGAAGTCTGTTGAGGAAGGGAGAAGACAGAAGATAGGGGTGAGTGGAGAATGGTTGTGTACGTATGATGCTGTGATGCATGGAAGGGAGTGGGGGATAGGGGTGCTAGGGAGTGGTCATATAAGAACATAAGAATGAAGGAGACTGCAAGAGACCATGAGGCCTACACTAGGCAGTTCCATGTCCATTACCACCTCAAATCCCCATCCATAAAGTTGTCTAACCATTTCTTAAAATAACTTATAGTTTCAGCACTCCCTACATGGTTACTAAGTCTGTTCTATTCATTGGCCACCCTATTAGTAAACCAATTCTTGCCTATTTCCTTCTTAAATATAAATTTGTCCAGTTTTAATCCATTACTGTGAGTCCTACCTTGTCTTAATATGATGACCTTGTTTACATCACCCATGTTAAAGTCTTTTATCCACTGAAACACCTCTATTAGATCAATTTGCACTCTGTGCCTTTCCATAGAGTGTAAGCTAAGGTGCCTAAGCCTCTTTTTGTAAGGTAAATTTCTGAGCCCATGCATCCTTTTGACCATTCTCCTCTGTACTGATTCTAGTGAAATTATGTCCATTCTATAAGACGGAGACCAAAACTGTATCGCGTAGTCAAGGATGGGTCTAACTAACTCTAGATGGAGTTTGCACTTCTATTTGTAACCTCCCTAGCAATGAAACCTAATGCTCTGTTTGCTGTATTCCTGGCGCTAATGCACTGTTTCCTGGATTTAAGGTTAGGACTCACTAGAACTCCCAAGTCTCTCTCACATTCAGTTTTCTTTAAAAATGCGTTATCTAAGCTGTATTTATTTTCAGGGTTGTGTAGCCCTACATTTTATATATGATACACTTTGAGATTCTATCATGACATTTTTGTCATTTTGAATTGGGCCTATCCTTTCCTTATTTTATTCATAGTTACATTTTGCTGTGTGCATATTCTTTTTAATCAGTTTTGCAATATTGTTATATATGGATCTAAGGTATGTTCCCCATTTTTTATTCTTACGTAAAGTCCTCTTTTCATTCTGATCTCGTGTTTCAGCCTGTCTGTCATCCATTTGGGAGCATTACTATTCTTCCATATTGACTTGAGGGGAATAAATTTATTTTATGCATTTAGAATTAAATCTGTTAGGTTACTATACATTTCGTCCAAATCGCTGACCTGGCTGTTGACCCCACACCTGCAAGTGACTGGACCCAAGGTATGCGTACCCTCCGTGACCCAACTCCTGACAGCACTAATGATGTCCGGACTGACCACGTCACAGCCCCCTGGGTCGGTCCCGTAAGTGATCAAATGTCTCAAATAGCCTCTCATCTTGTCAAAATTGGCTCTCCTGAAGTCCGGTACTTGAACGTTATTCATACTTTTTAATTCTTCCCAAATAATATTAAATCTTATTTCTTGATGATCGCTAGACTATCTCCCATTTTTACGTTACTTGTTCATTCCCAGGTTTTGAATATTAAAAAAGACTTTCCATTTCTTCATTATTCCTGTGGTTCCTCTTAGTCAACTTCTTCAAAGAATTTCTTCAGCCCTTAATAATCTGCTTTCCCAAAATTCAGTCTGCCTTGCCAGTGTGATTCACTCCTTGGTTCAATTTTCTTATCCTACAGCTGAAATTCAGTTATCAAGGAACTGATGATGTCTGGCTCTGTGATTAGTAGCAGATCTAATCTTGTGGGAATGTCTTCTCCTCTTACCCAAGTCCCTTTCATTACCCACTTGTTCATTGTGTTCTCCATCACTGTACTTACAGGGTATTTCCTCAGGAATCTGCCTTGCTACTTGCTTCACATTCTTCTCAGTTGACCTCACTGCAATTAAAATTGCCAAGAAGGACCAAAATTGCTCCTTTTTTCATCATTTTCTCTGTCTCTTCTCCAGGTTTATCTATTATTCTGCCACTGTAGATATTTTTTGGGGGTAGTTTGGTTTCCACTAAGCACAAAATATCAGGCTCCTTTATCCTTGAATTGTCACTTATCTCCAACCTAACAGATAGTAAACCATTAGCATACACTACTTTAAGCTTCCTTGTAGTGATTCCAGTGTAATACTGCCATCCTGTTTTTTCAAAACCATTTACTCATGTTTTGATTGACAGCTTTCATTACCCACTGGTTCATTGTGTTCTCCATCACTATACTTACAAGGTATTTCCTCGGGAATCTGCCTTGCTACTTGCTTCACATTCTTCTCAGTTGACCTCACTGCAATTAAAATTGCCAATAAGGACCAAATTGCTACTTTTTTGATGGTTTCCTCTGTCTCTTCTCCAGATTTATCTATTATTCTGCCACTGTAGATAATTTTTTGGGGAGTTTGGTTTCCACTAAGCACAAAATATCAGGCTCCTTATCCTTGAGTTGTCATTTATCTCCAACCTGACAGATAGTAAACCATTAGCATATGCTACTTTAAGCTTCCATGTAGTGATTCCAGTGTAATACTGCCATCCTGTTTTTTCAAAACAATTTACTCATGTTCTGATTGATAGTTAAAAAAAAAAAGCTTCTATAAGCTTTCATTTCTTTGCATGTTTACCTTTATTTGCGTCTTTCCTAATCCAAATATTTTTTAACTTTTCTTATTTATGCTAACTCCCAAAACTTTATAATCACTTCATTCGCTATGGCTTTTGATTTGAATTTTATTTTTGTTGGACACAAGCCATTTCTTTTGTACCAATCTAATCTAACTATGTTATCAATCTGATCTATTACATCTGAGTCATTCCCCAGAATCATAGAGTTAATTTCCCTAACCTTTTTCATTTTATGTTCCTAGTATACCTTCCAATAGGTGATGTGGTCTTCTTGTCAATCAAAGACTATGACAAGTGATATCACCCACATATCTGACAAGATTTTTTTTTTTATAACTTTCACTATTCCCTCTTACATATCAGTTTCTCTTCTCTGTTTCTCCATGATTTCTTTAAAGAGATCATTGCCACCTGAGAGGAGATTGTTAAATGTAAATGAAGGCAAAATTTGTAAAGTAATGAGATATACAAGGGATGAAGATGGTAGAGAGTTGGAGGAAGTGTAGAGCTTAAGTAAGGTCACATGTAGTAGGGAATTATGAAGTGGGGTTAGAGGTGAATTATAGAGTAAGGAATGCAAGTGAATGTGTGGATGAAATGAAATATGGCATCAGAAATAGATATCTGGGGTTGAACACAAAGAGAAGACTGTATGAAGGAGTGATTGTGCCTATGACACTTCATGGAGTAAAAATATGGATTTTGGAGGCAGTACAACCCTAAACATGTTTGTGAAAAAGAGTTTAAGAAGTATGAAGGGCACAGGTGAGCATGGATAGAGTGAGAAATGAGAAGAGACAAAGAGTAGGGGGTGGGAAGAGAGCTGGTAGATAGAGTCAATCAAAGAATATTAGGATGTTTTGGACAAATGGAAAGAATGAGCCAAGTAAGACCACCAAAGAGTGTGTGGAAGGCAGATGTGGATTGAATAAATTTGAATGGAGAACTGAGAATCAGGTGAATAGAGAGGGTGAAAGGGGTATAGGAAGTAAATTTGTCAACCCATGAAGAGAGAGGGGAAAGGAAAGGTATGAGAGTGGTTGTGGATGGATAAGGAAATATATTACCTCAGTTGGATTATGGTGGGAGTCACCATAGTGGAAGAAAACCAGCTTAGGTTATCTGGCTTTACTGTGGAGGTGTTGTGTATTGCTGCATTGCTTCTGACCCCAAGCAGTAGTTAGGGGATAGGAATGATCCTTTATTTATAAGAAGCTATGGAAATGACAAAAAAAAAAAAGGTATTTTGGATTAGTGTGGGATGGGTGAAGGGCAAATGTATGCATTGAATTGGCCACCCTCTTAAAAGGAGGAAAGGACCTTTTGGTACTGAATATATATGTGAAACTCAAGTCAAGTTATAACATTGATACATATTTGTGTTCATTTACACAGATGATGTAAAGCCTCAGGAGATGGATATAGAAAATAACAATGCAGAGGTTGAGGGAGAAGAGAAAGAAGAACTTCCAGAAATCAGTCTTGGTCAGCTGCAGGATCACCAGGAATTCCCTATTGTAGTTGATGAAAAGATGGTGCATGACATCCTTGGGGTAAGCATTTATCCTAAGATGATATCGCTAAAAACTCCTGTTGACACTGCAAAATTCATCAATGATAATACAGCCAAGTTCTGTTGTATTTGTAGAATTCAGTTTATAAGTTTCCCTTATATTGTAAATTTACATTATATTATATACATATATATACCAAAAGGCATTTTCCCCCATATAAATGGAGTTTGAGTCAAAGCATACAGCCATCCTATACCCACACCACAACCATCCAGTACTCATTTGTTGTCTTCCCAATATATCCACCTTCTATCACACTGCTCAGATGAAATGCAATGCAGCATGACATAGTACTTCCACAGTAGGACTGAACACAGTAGCTGGAGCTGGGTTACCCCCACCACTTCTTTGCATGGCACACACACAAACACATACAGCGGTCGGAGTAGGACATCCAAAAAGAGCTCTGCAGTGCTAAGCAGCACTTCAATGATAGAAAACTTCAAAACGGTGCTAGTTGTGTTTACAAAATGGAAAGGGAGTTGTGCACATTGAGTGACCAAAATGGAGTAGTCTTTGTATTTTTTAGTGCTGATTACTAAAAAAATGGAAGAAAACAGCAGTGAATTAAAGAAAAATGAACCAGCAAAGAGATGCCTGGATGTAAGTAGGGTGGAATTGCCACTGGGGGTAATTCCCAAAAGGACATGCTTAAATGAAACCCCGAAATCGTACCAAAGGTTTGAGAACCATGCATTTTCCAGTTTTGCAAGAGAAGGTGGAATTTTGGGTAGAGGGATAGAAATGGATATGGAGCCTAGGTACAAAAATATTGTGGGAAACAGGGATATTAATGATCTATTAGATGAAATAATTGAACTGAAAAGTGAGCACAGGGCAATGTATAGAGAAATAGCTCAACTAAAAAGCAAATGAAGAGACCAACAGGGAGCTTGACAAACTGAAAAAGGAACTGAATATGATCAAGGGAGAGAATGAAAGAACGAAAAATGAGGATATAAACAAAAATGAGGTCTTAAAAAAAGAAATGAAGAAGGAAATACAGGCAGTGACCGAGAAAGTGGAAGAGACTTTAATCTGATCTTTAGGGGATGACTTTTTCCTTCTGCATTTTACCCATTCTGTGCACTTCCTCTGTTTCCTTTTCTAATTCTTTCTCTTCATTTCGTACTTTTAGAATTTTTCCTGTCAATTCTTTCTTTTCTTTATCTCTCAGGAATGAAAGTTATGTTTTCCTTTAGACCATATATTACTATACACTTTTTTTCTGTTGTATCTCTTACTAGATTTTCTTTTTCTTTAATTACTTTAATGACTGCATCTTTGGCATTCTCCTGTAATTGTTGATGGATTATTTCTTTAAAAATTACCTTCTCTTTTTCTTGGTCTTTTTTCCATTCTTTCCTAAGTTGTAAATCTTTTTCTCCTATTTTTTTTGTTCAGTTTTCATTGCTTTTATCTGTTCATTTACCTATTTCTTTATGTTCTCAATGTTATTGTTTTTCAACCTTTCATTTTTGCATCCTAACTCAGCCAGTTCCTCTTTTGGTGCACTTACCTCTTCTTTATATTTCACTTCTATATTTTTTTTCTCGATTTGCCCTGTATAGCTCATTAGTCTCTTGAGAGGTACCTGAGAAGTATGATAGGGGATACTAGGCTGGATAAAGTGAGAAATAAGGTCAGGAGGAGAGCGTGGGTGGAAAGGGAGTTAGGAGATAGGGTTGATGGAAGAGTATTAGGATGGTTTGGACACATGGAAAGAATGAGTGAAGAAAGATTAGTAAAAGAGGTGTGGAAGGCAGAGGTGGAAGGAATGAACATGAGGGGGTGACCAAGGATGAGATGAATGGGGTAAAGGGGCATTGGGAAAGAGGAGAATGTCTGTTGAGGAAGGGAGAAAAATGAAGATAGGGGTAAGTTGAGAATGGTTGTGTATGGATGATGCTGTGATGCATGGAAGGGAGTGGGTTGGAGATGGGGGGGGTGGTGAGGGAATATACATGAATGATTTTTTGATGTAGCACAAAGGGATTTCTCCCAGTCTTCTCTTTTTCTGCATGAGGGGACAGAGAGGGGGTTGCGGATTAAATGAAGCGGCCTTGCTCTGAATGAGCTGTGTCTTGCTACACTGCTTCTGACCCAGGGCAGTGGGTGAGATGCAGGGATGACCCATCATCCAGGAGGAGCCAAGATAAGAGGGAGGGAGGGGGGTAAATGGGAGTGGAGTATGTGGGGATGGAATGGGTGGGAGTGGATTTTATGCCTTTGTTTTTTGGCTACCTCCCTTGTAAGGGAGAAAAGCCATTGGTATATGTATGTATGTATGTATTACTATTGTTATTATTTTTATTATTATTATTATTGTTATCATTATTATTATCATTATTGTTATCATTATTATTATTAATATTATTATTATTGATGGAGTGGTTGGGAAATGTGGAGTTCAAGGAAAGAATAGTAGAGGAGAGTTGATGGTGGAAATGTGTCTAGAAAGAGAGTTGATGATAGCAAATACAGTGTTTTGGGAAGAAAGTCAAGCATAAGTACACATGGGAGAGGGTGGTGGAGGGAAAGGTGGTAGATAGAGCTTTAATGGACTATGTAGTGGTAAATAGGATTATGATAGGAAGAGTTAGGGATGTACATGTGCTAAGGGGAGAGGGTGGGGGAATATCAGATCATTTTCTGGTGGAAGGTAAGTTGAGAGTGGAGGACAGATGGAGAAAGAGGAAAGGGACAAAAGGTAGGGAGGTGCTTAGAGTGAACTCTTTAAACGAAGAGGAAAAGGAGAAGGAGTACAAGAGGAAGCTGAAGGAGGAGTGGGAGGGAGTGAAGGATAGAGTGGAGGTAGGTGTGGAGGAGGAATGGGGATGGTTCAAGGAGGGAGTCACAAAGTGTGCAAAGATGGTGTGTGGAACAAGAAGGTCAGGAGGAAATAGAAGGAAGGGTAGTGAATGGTGGGATGAGGAAATGAAGAAGGTTGTAGAAGAGAAGAAGCGAGCTTACACAGATTGGTTACAAAATAGGACGAGGGAGTCATATGAGACGTACAAAGAAAAGAAAAGAGAAGTAAAGAAAAAGGTAAAGGAGGCAAAGAGGAGAGCAGATGTAAAATGGGGTAAGAGTATGACAGAAAATTTTGAAAGTAATAAAAAGATGTTTTGGAAAGAAATTAAGAGAGGAAGAGGAGGCAAATCAAGTAGAGAAGAAAAGGTAAAAGGTGCAGATGGAGAGATGATAATGGAGGAGAAGGCAGTAAGGGGAAGATGGGCAGAATATTTTAGGGAGTTGCTTAATGTGAAGGAGGATAGGGAGGGAAAGAGAGCTGCAGTGGGAAATGCTAAGAAAATGACTGTGATGAGTGAGGATAATGGAGGAGAAATAAGGAAGGATGAAGTGAAGGCAGTTGTTAAGATGATGAGAGCAGGTAAGGCACCTGGTCTGGATGGATGCCATGCAGAATGTCTTAAAAAAGGAGGTATAGTGATGGTGGACTGGTTGGTGAGGTTATTTAATGTTTGCTGGAGAGAAGGTAGAGTGCCAGAGGACTGGAGGAGTGCTTGTATAGTTCTACTTTACAAGGGAAAGGGGGACAAGTGTGAATGTAGTAGTTTCAGAGGGATTAGCTTGTTAAGTGTAGTTGGGAAGGCTTATGGGAGGATCTTGATTGAGAGGATTAGGAGAGGAACAGAGGGAGTAATTGGTGAGGAACAGTGTGGATTTAGGACAGGTAGAGGTTGTGTAGATCAGATTTTTGTGGTAAGACAGATATGTGAGAAAGCTATAGGAAAGGGGAAGGATGTTTTTTGGGCCTTTATGGATCTGGAAAAGGCTTACGACAGGGTAGACAGAAAGGCACTGTGGGAGGTTATGCGGATATACGGGATAGGAGGAAAGCTTTTCGGAGCTGTCAAGAGTTTTTATGAGAGTAGTAGAGCTTGTGTCAGGATTAGAAATGGAGAGAGTGAGTGGTTTGAGGTAAAGGTGGGACTTCGTCAGGGATGTGTTATGTCACCCTGGCTGTTCAACTTATACATGGATGGGGTAGTGCGAGAGGTAAATGCAAGGGTAGTGGGTCAGGGATTGGAGATGGTTAAAGAAAATGGAGAAAAGTGGGAGGTGAGCCAGCTGTTGTTTGCGGACGACACTGCGCTTGTGGCAGGATCGGAGGAGGGATTGAGGAAGTTGGTGACAGAGTTTGGGAGAGTGTGTGATAGAAGAAAGCTGAAGATAAATGTGGGTAAAAGTAAGGTGATGAGATGTACAAGGGGTGAAAGTGGAAGTAATCTGGAAGTGAGCATTAGGGGAGAGCAACTGGAGGAAGTGGATAGTTTTAGATATTTGGGTGCAAATGTGGCAGGAAAAGGTGGAGTGAAGGAGGAGGTAGAATGTAGATTGAGAGAAGCGAGTAAATGCCTTGGTGGATTAAAAAGTGTAATGAGGAATAGAAATTTGGGAATGGATGCTAAGAGGAGACTGTATGAAGGAGTGATTGTGCCAACAGCACTGTATGGAATAGAAACATGGAACATAAGAGAGGAAGAGAGAAGGAACTTGAATGTGTTTGAGATGAAGTGTCTGAGAAGTATGATGGGGGTTACTAGCCTAGATAGAGAAATGAGGAGGTGAGGAGGAGAACAGGGGTGGAAAGGGAGCTGGGAGATAGGGTTGATGAAAGAGTATGAGGATGGTTTGGACACATGGAAAGAATGAGTGAAGAAAGACTAGTAAAGGAGGTATGGAAGGCAGATGTGGAGGGAGTGAACATGAGGGGACGTCCTAGGATGAGATGGATGGATGGGGTGAGGGGGGCTTTGGGGAAGAGGGGAATGTCTGTTGAGGAAGGACGGGAGAGGACAGAAGACAGGGGTGAATGGAGAATGGTTGTATATGGAAAATGTTGTGATGCATGAGGTGGAATGGACGGGGGAATGGGGGGTGAGGTAGTGTGTGTGAGCAAAAATTTTGACGCAGCCCGAAGGGATTTCTCCCCGTCCTCTCCTTTATGTGGGGGGACGGAGAGGGGGGGTCGCCAATTTAATGAAGCGGCCTTGCTGTGGATGTGCTGTGTCTTGCGACACTGCTTCTGACCCAGGGCAGTGGACAGGGTGCAGGGATGACCCGTCATCTAGGAGGTGCTAAGATGGGAGGGAGGGTGGAGGGGTGTGGAGTGTTTTTGGGGATGGAATGGGTGGGAATGATTTTATGCCTTGTCCTTTTTGGCTACCTCCCTTGTAAGGGGGAAAAAGCCTTGGTATATGTATGTATGTATGTATGTATGTATTATTATCATCAATATTCTTTTATAAAGAGAAATATTACACCAAGTGGCCAAACTAAAACCTCTCTAAGCACAAATAATATAAATGTGTAACAAAGGGTGCATCCTGCAGCCATTTTATGGATTATCCAAGGAATCTGTTTTGTGTCCACTAATCAGGTAGTCTGCTTTACCAGCAGCAACTATTATTTCATATTTATGCACCCACCCCAGTTATCACTTCATATAAACACAGCTCACCAAATACATCATAATAATTGCCCCAGCAGTATTTTACTTAAATATGTATTATAATTTATCTCCACTACCCCTTATTTCACCCATACATACACACATCACAAAACAAGCATTTACAATTGACTGCCAAATTCTGTACTTGACCAAACTCCCTCCAGAAATCAACTCAGTAGAACTGTTACTCCCAAGATGAGCTAAAGTTACATAGGCACATCTACATTAACATCACCACACCTTATTAAAACAGTTCCAGCACAGAATCAGCCCGTCAACAGTTGCCCCAAGAGCAACACAAAATCTTTTCACCTAGTGACTTACAAACTGAACTGTTGGACATAGCCAGATTCCAGGGGGTCATGGTTATGTTGTAAGAGAGACTTGGGGCAACAGATTGATTTATTCACTTTTAAGTATTGGTGAGATTACATACTTGTACATTTCAGTACATTGTAATTTCTCTCTCTACAGCCACCCATCTTCCAAAGTGGATTAGCTGGGCGAGTTAGTGTTCCTGGGGTTGCAGTTGGCCTTGCTTGGACACCAGTAGGTGGAGAGGTGTTGGTAGTTGAGGCATCTCGATCTGATGGAGACCCAGGCCTTATTCTCACAGGCCAGTTGGGTTCTGTCATGCAAGAATCAGCAAAAATTGCACTGTCCTGGGTTCGGCAGAATGTTAAACAGGTATGTATCTTATTTTACATTTACATTAGCATTAAGATGTACTAGAGAAGCCAAGTGGAGAGTGGATGTGAAGTGGGGTAGATATTTGTCTAAGAATTTTGAAAGAAATTTTAAAGGGTGCAAAGGTATGTCTTGTAGAGATGAGAGATAAAAGGAGATACACAGTTGCTAATGGAAGACAGAGTTGTGAGAAGCAGACGGGCAGAATATTTCCAGAAGTTGATTGTAAAAGGACAACGGAGGTATGAATGTGGCAGTGGAACAGATTAAAATAATATGGGTAAGGAAAATGATGAGACTATTACAAAAGAGGAGATATGTACAAATAGAATTGAGAGAAATGAAAGCTGGAAAGGCACCTCAATTTAATGGATCAATCAATCCATTGCCCAGGTCTCTTCTTTCTTGTAGAATACCTGCAGCCTTCAGGTAACTAGCAATGGTATCTAGATGTGACCACAAGTAGCTCAAGATTGTGTTGTTGTGAAATAGTGTGGGGCACTAGTATGAGGTGTTCTGCCCTCAGTGTGGTGATTACATCTATGGCAGTTTCAATCTGTGGCCAGGCCTATTCTGTGTTGGTACTGTTTCATTAGACAGTACCTTCGATAGAATTCAAGCATGCCCATGAATCTTCTGATAACTCGTTTTGTCTTAGGGACCTTGAATTCCATTATATGCTTCGCCCTGGCTTCTAATGGTGTGATGTGATTTTGGCTGATTTGATGTCCAATGGTGCTCTTCCCAAAGGCACTCCTTTGACTAGCCAATTTACAAGGCACCAAAAATACATACCACTATTTCTCATTTCAAATGGGGTCACTTTGTGTTGAAAGTGCCCTTATGGGGTAACAAAAGCAGATATTTCAGTAGCTCTGCTTGTAAGAGGGATCTGATGATATCCCTTCATCAAATTTATCTTCAATAAAAACTTCACAGCAGCAACTTCCTCAGTGAGATCTATTCTGGGTAGAGGGTAAAGGTCTGTTTTTGTGACTACATTCACCTTTCTGTAATCAATACATAGTCTCCATTTACCTCCAGGTTTTGGTACTAACACAGCTGGTGAAGCCCAAGGACTGGTACTAGGTTCCATTAATCCTTGATCAATAAGCTACTTCACTTCTTTCTCCATAATCCTCTTCTTCTAGGGTGACAATCTGTAAGGGGTCTGCCTCACTGGCTTGGCTCCATCTTCTAAGATGACGTTGTGTGATGTGGCTTGAGTAACAGTGAGGCATGTGGAAAATATCTCGGCATTTTTGCAGAGGAGCACCTGGACTTCTTCATGCACCCCCCTGATGACAAAGATCCCTCTAATGCTACACTTATGTCTGACCTGTCCAAATCATAAAAGAATTTTAGATTCCTTAAATCTGAATCAAAGTTTCCATCTGCTTGCACCATCTCAATCACACTAACTGCTTCTTCCTCCACACTCCCATGATACTCTTCTAAGAGGTTTATGTGTGCTTGTTGCACACCTGATCTCCTCATTAGGTTTCTTATTATATAGTTGTTACTGCCCCTTCTCTCAAGCACCCTGAATGGTCACTCATATTTTGGATACAGTGAATTTCAATGGGATACTATTAATACATAATCTCCAACATTGAATTCCCTTTTAAGTGTTTTCCTACCATAATAATTACCTTTGTAAACCTCTTGGTAGCTAATGCTGCCCGCAAGATTTTGGCCCGGAGTGAAGGGGTTAATCAAGAGATCTCTTCTGTCAGTGCAATCTGTCCCCTATAGTGACCTGAATACTTTAATCATATGACCTCTTTCTCTTTGATCTTTCTTCCTTCTTCCAGGCTTTCTCTTTCCTGTTGCTCTGTGATCTCTTTAAAAGTTACTTTATTTCCCCTATCCACATTTGTTGTTGGCCTATCCTCTTTCTTTCATGGTGTTTAGATTTTTCTCTCTCATTTATCAAAGTTTCATTCTCCCTTCTCAATTTATCAATCTCCATTTTTTTTAGCCAGGTGTGTGTTTGTATTTAAAATATGAAATTCAGGTATAATGGGTTTTGAAATAGATTGTACAGTTTGAATGATAAAAATAGAAAATGCATACTGGAGAAATATAATTTTAAAATCATAACCTTAGAGGTGTGTCCATATGATGAACAAAATATTGATGTATGAAATTGGTAATATTGTACTAAATACATAGTCCATTATTTGTATGAAATGATTTTAGTAAAAAAAAGTCATAATTAAATTATGGAAAAAATTCTATGGTACATTGTGATTTTGATCTTTATGTTTATGTATGTTGATATAAATATATTTTACAAGGTCAAATGAATACTTAAAAGGTTAAAGTTTCCCTATATATTTTATTCAGTTATTACCTTTAGATGTACAGATTATGGTACTTTAGTCACTTGTCAAATACCATGATCCAACCATTGTTACTTCATTAGGATGGTTTACAGCAAAAATTGGTACTTAATAAAGAGCAGCTTTTGTAATTTTGTGTAAAAGAAGAATATGAGGATGTTATACTTAATTAAACCTTGCATTTCTAGTTTGGTATAGATGCAGACTTGAGCAAGGCTGGTGAGATCCACATGCATTTCCCAGTTGGAGCCATAAGCAAAGATGGTCCCTCAGCAGGAGTCACTATCATCACAGTTCTTGTGTCCCTTCTTTCTGGGAGGTGTGTCAGACCTGATGTAGCTATGACTGGAGAAATCACATTAAATGGTATTGTGCTTCCGGTAAGGATTTTTAGGAATTTAACTTCATAGTGTTATGTGATGGATACTTGGTTCAGTGTAACTTAGATGAGACATATCAGTGCTCAGTAGATTTTGTTTTTCAGATCCTGCAAGTTGTATTGAACTCTAATGATTCATAATTCTTTTGAAAATGTACCTCAGAAATTAATCAAAGTATTTTGCTTTAATAAATCTGCTTAGCTACAGTGGTAAGAACAGATCATAGTTTCTAAGCATAAAAGTTCCACATATTTAATTGTGAGGATGCAGTGAGTAGAAAATCTTTGCAAAAGTATGATAGTGTAATAGACTACCAAATTCTGAACTCCACCAAACTCACCCCAGAAATTAACTTAGAGATATCACTCCCAAGACAAAGAACAGATGCTGACCACCATTTTCTGATCTTCTATCCACTGCATGTTACCTCATGTCACACCATCACCCTAAATGTGTGATGCCATGCATTAAAAAACAAAAACAAAAAACAGATGCTGACAATCATTTTCTGATCTTTCTTCTATCCACTGCATGTTACTTCATGTCACACATGTGTAATGCCATGCATTTAAAAAAAAAAAGGTAAATCAGGTGAGTTCTTTAAGCACTTAATTCTGACAGCACCATTGGAGTGGCTGAGGGGAGGGGGAGCTTGACTCATTATTGGAGGGCTCAATTTGAGCCCCTCCCCAAAGCCCCCCCTTGACACTGCTACTGTATTAGAGACATATACTGTACTGTATATGATAGGTATGGGGTAGTGCGAGAGGTAAATGCAAGGGTAGTGGGTCAGGGATTGGAGATGGTTAAGGAAAATGGAGAGAAGTGGGAGGGGAGCCAGCTGTTGTTTGCGGATGACACTGCGCTTGTGGCAGGATCAGAGGAGGGATTGAGGAAGTTGGTGACAGAGTTTGGGAGAGTGTGTGATAGAAGAAAGCTGAAGATAAATGTGGGTAAAAGTAAGGTGATGAGATGTACAAGGGGTGAAAGTGGCAGTAATCTGGAAGTGAGCATTAAGGGAGAGCAACTGGAGGAAGTGGATAGTTTTAGATACTTGGGTGCAAATGTGGCAGGAAAAGGTGGAGTAAAGGTGGAGGTAGAATGTAGATTGAGAGAAGCGAGTAAATGCCTTGGTGGATTAAAAAGTGTAATGAGGAATAGAAATTTGAGAATGGATGCTAAGAGGAGACTGTATGAAGGAGTGATTGTGCCAACAGCACTGTATGGAGCAGAAACATGGAACATAAGAGAGGAAGAGAGAAGGAGCTTGAATGTGTTTGAGATGAAGTGTCTGAGAAGTATGATTGGGATTACTAGGCTAGATAGAGTGAGAAATGAGGAGGTGAGGAGGAGAACAGGGGTGGAAAGGGAGTTGGGAGATAGGGTTGATGAAAGAGTATTAGGATGGTTTGGACACATGGAAAGAATGAGTGAAGAAAGACTAGTAAAGGAGGTATGGAAGGCAGATGTGGAGGGAGTGAACATGAGGGGACGTCCTAGGATGAGATGGATGGATGGGGTGAGGGGGGCTTTGGGGAAGAGGGGAATGTCTGTTGAGGAAGGACGGGAGAGGACAGAAGACAGGGGTGAATGGAGAATGATTGTATATGGAAGATGTTGTGATGCATGAGGTGGAATGGACGGGGGGATGGGGGGTGAGGTAGTGTGTGTGAGCAAAATTTTGACGCAGCCCGAAGGGATTTCTCCCCGTCCTCTCCTTTATATGGGGGGACGGAGAGGGGGGGTCGCCGATTTAATGAAGCGGCCTTGCTGTGGATGTGCTGTGTCTTGCGACACTGCTTCTGACCTAGGGCAGTGGACAGGGTGCAGGGATGACCCGTCATCTAGGAGGTGCTAAGATGGGAGGGAGGATGGAGGGGTGTGGAGTGTTTTCAGGGATGGAATGGGTGGGAATGATTTTATGCCTTTTCCTTTTTGGCTACCTCCCTAGTAAGGGGGAAAAAGCCTTGGTATATGTATGTATGTATGTATGTATATGATATTACTACCACCATTGACATGTAAAAGTTATGCAGCCATAATTAGGTAGATTTTATGATAATTTCATTTCTGTCCATTTTTTCTTTTGTATTGCAGGTTGGTGGTATAAAAGAGAAAATATTAGCTGCTCATCGAGCTGGCCTTACAATTGTGATCATCCCAGTTGGGAATAAAAAGGACATCAGTGAGCTTCCAAAGTCTGTCCTTGTGAGTCATTAAGAAGTTTGTTCAAATATTTGTTCATTGTATCTAAAGTAGGTGTCATTTATCTCAAAACTGAGTGTTCCCTTCAGTTTTATATTTTAACACTGCATTTCTGTAGTTTTACATAAAAGGAACTCTCCTCTTCAGGAGGAGGGAGGCCAAGTCAAATAATACACTGACTACATGCACAATTAAAACCAATGTAAAAACATTCTCCATCCCCATCCCTCATGAATGAAGATTCATCACTATCCCCTGCCATACTACCTGGTTTTAAAGGCTAGGTACAACTTTTCCTCATCGGGGCTTAACAACTGAAGCTAGTCTACCCCCATTGCTTCCTCATATGGCAATGCCCTTCCTCATCCTCTCAAAATAATTGATGAAGCAAATGAGAACATCCATTCACGCCACATCATCCTTTCATATATTCACCCCTGTCATTTGCACTCTTTCCCCAGTTTGACAGACAACCAATCAATCAATCCATTGCCCCAGGTCTCTTGCAAGAAACCCAGGTAACTTCCACTAGCCACCAGACTGGCCCATAACTCACTCATGGAAGAAATATTGTGTAGTTGCCTGGGTATGGCTAGGGTGGGGCAGTGTATGTTGAGGTGTTGAGTGTTGTTGTTGTTGTTGTCGTTCCCTAGACTGTCTGTCCGAGCAGTCCCGTCTCCCCAAGGAAGGCCACAGCCGAGACTGGGTTTTCCCACAAATCCTTTATAGAGTGTATGTTGTGTTGTTTGCGTGCATGATTGTGTATAATGCAGTCTTCCATTATGTGTTGTATGGTATGGGGTGAAGTGTTACATCCTGGGCAGCTGTTCACAACACGGTCGTCCAGCCTCCTCTGGTAGCTTAGAAGTGCTGGGTGGTGACCGCATCGCAGTCTGGCCAAGTGGACTCTGTCCTTACGTGGGAGAGAGGATTCAGAAGGGTGGATATCAGGGGGTCTGGCATGCAGCAGTGTGTTGTCTTTCAGTGTGTTAATGGAGCGGTGAGTGATATGATTATGAATATGTTTCCGGAGGCTGGTATTTGGTGGTTGTGGAGGAAGAGAAGAGAGTATCTTTGTGTAATAAAGGTCTTTGGGTGTAGTTTTAATGTTTCTTGGTGTGTGTGGGTGTTCTGCTATGTAGTGTAACGGGTGTGATGTGTTTGTGGTGGCTGCAGCAAGTGTTTGTGTGCCTCTCATGTCGAGGTGTTCCTTGACTTTGAGGACTTTTGTTTCATGGTGTAAATGGTCTGTAGGTGATGTATTTGTGCAGCCTGTAATTGTAATAGGTCCTGGAGCTGCAACGTCTACGTCGTGGGACCACCCCCCAACCCCAAGAGTTGGGGGCCAAACAGCAGCATTTACCCCTGGCCATCAGCTCTACGCAGATGTTAAGTGTTTTGTGTGATGGTTGCATTTGGGTCTGTTTGTTTCTATACCCAGTCCAATTCTGGTACTTAGTACTGGATGGTGACCTGAACGCAAGCATGCTGGTGTGGTTCTTGCTTCTCTTGGGAAGGATTTCCTTGTGGGGCAGATGGAAAAGGGAGCTTGGTCAGTCATGAAGAGTTTCATTTGTTATCTGAGTTTGAATGTATGTTGTGGTAAGGTGGTAGGTTATTGTAAACTTGAAGTTTTTTTTTTCGGTTGTGTTTGTGTGATGTAATAAGGTGCGTCAGTCAAGTTGAAGGCCCTTGCATAAATTGTGTTCCTATCATTTGTATGTGGTGTTCTAAGGATGAGGTTCTAGTTTCTTTGTGCAAGTATTGTGTTGGGGTTGTTTGGGCTCATCCTGTCATTATTCTCAGTGCTCTTTTTTTGTACAGTATTTAATATTTTCCAGATTTTTGGGAACTATGCTGTAGAAGCATAATCAAGTGAGGTTCTCAAGAACTGTTTATATACTGTACTTAGAGTTTTCTTCCGTTGTAACAAAGCCTGTGCTTGTGATTTATTTGAATATGTTGATTTTCTTGTTGATTTTCACTTTCATTGTTAGATCTTTGATCTGTGGGCTGGAGGCCATGTATTAAAAGTGAGTTCCAGAAATTTTTGGGTCATTTGTTATGGAAAGTGTATTGGTGGTATAATTGGAAATGTGCTGGCTTCATATTCTCTTAGTTGTGGGTTTAAATACCACATTCCTCTCCAATTCTTACTGGTATTTGTTACCTGTCCCAAGAGTCCAAGTGCACAAGCCAATGGTAACTGCCCCAGCCAAAGCTACACACCTCCTAGCTTGTCACCTTCTTTCCAGTGGAAGGGTGTGGCCACTTAATTTTACTCTTGGATGTTTCTTGATTCATAAGTGTCTGGAGAAAGCAGTGTTACTGATGATTTCATGGGTGAAGTTTCCATTTTATTATTACTGAGATATTATTCTAGTTTGTCTAAATAAGCTTGAGTGTTCTTTGCTTCTATTTTGTAGTTGCTCTTCTGGGTTATTATCCTAAGGTCATCTACATAGATGAGTACTTTGGTATTGTATTCTGGATATGATGTTGGGAGATTACTTGTTTAGAAGTTGAATAGCACGAGTAAGAGTATTGCTTTATGGGGGACTTCCTTGAACAGTCTTTGGTCATGGAATTTTTGCTGTCATGGATTACTCTGCAATGTCTGCTTGCTTTGATAGCCATTTCTTGTTCTTGTGGATATGTCACCATTACCTTCTGATAGTATATGTCTGGGAATTTTATCACATGCCTTATTTATGTCTGTTGCTACCATAACCATTCTTTCTGGTGGTGTTTTCTTGCTGAATCCCTCCAACACTCATTAAGTGATTTTTATAAGAAGTGTGGTGGAATCCATGTTGGTTTGTGGAGGTGTGTAGATTTGTTGTTTCTGCTCCTAATCTTTCCATCAACTTGGTTATGGTAGAGAGTTGGCTTGTAGGGTGCTGAGTTTTCAGGTAGTCTGTCATGATCTGTCGTGTGTTTTGATTAATTGTTCCAAATCTGGCCACAATTGGAACAATCCTATTAATTCACTGCCAGTTTGCCTATTTTCCCTTTATATTGGTTAAATCCTCTTCCTCTGGGATGAAAGAATGGTGAAGTACAAAAATAACTAATTTTTACTTATACAATGATACAAGGGATGAGAAAGAAGGTGCAAGAGGATATAGCATGCAACCCTCTTGATGCATGTGGCACTCACAGGTGCTGATGGCATAGATGCCATGATTCCTATATCTATAAGCCTAGTCTATATTCCTTTTTACATGTCTTCACACATTCATTTTATTTCTTTGTTTTGTCTGAGGAAGGTGTAAAAAATTCTCATTAGCTACCTTTCTAAATCCTGCTTGGTATTACATTTATACATCATCATCATGGCATTACTTCCCTATGCCATCTTCATTCATGTGACCTCTATTGACCTCTGACCCCCAGTGGGTTGCGTCCATTCTTTGAGCTCCTCCATTGCAACTTTACATCATTTTCTCCTTGGGAGGTGTGTGGCTAAAAATCTTAACTTCATTTTTTCTAAAGTCCTACATTTTATTGTAGTGTTTATGGTACTATATATAGTTGTGACCATATAGATTTGAAGTGGCACACAAGACATCGAGCATGAATATTACATAACACATTATGTGGCACATCACAACACATTATGTGACATAGTTCATTACATTTCAATATGGGTATTGTATGGGCTCTTTTCCAGATTGTTGGAATTTCATAGTGCATTTAAAAGCAATTGAAAGTATCATTCAAGGCCCTTCTTGAATTTATTGTGTGAGTTTTTCAATTTCTTTATTGCTGTTTCCATATCTTTGTTGGAGAAGGGTGATGATGGTGGTGGTGTTGGAGGGGTTGTCATATATTTTCCAATTGTTTTTTCTCTTGTTGATTATTTTTGTGATATTTGTTTATTTGCAGTACCAGTTCTTTTTCTTGTTTTGTTGGGTTTTTGCTTTTAAGTGTCTCCTTTTTGAGGGTAGCTTTCCTCTGTGAGTAATTAGGGTTGTATATTTTTCTGTAGTCTCTTAGAATATATCGCTTGCTGGCTTTCTGAATGGTTACTACTATCTCATCTGTTGCTTTCTCAGTGAATAAAATCTGGTCTATATTGATTTTATGACAGGGTAGACAGGAAGGCACTGTGCGAGGTTTTGCAGATATATAGAATTGGAGGAAAGCTGTTAAGGGCAGGCAAGAATTTTTATGAGAGTAGTAGAGCTTGTGTTAGAATTAGTAATGGGAGTAAGTAGTTTGAGGTAAAGGTAGGACTTTGCCTGGGTGTCATGTTGCCATGGTTTTTTAGTATGGATTTACCTAGTTGTATTATTTGGGAATCGGAGCTATGCTCGTGGTGACCCGTTTTTTGTATCTTGCCAGATCAAGTTTGCTCTTCAATTCTTGTATTATGTTTGCACACACTATTTTTTCATCCAATTTGTTCGATATATCTATCACTCTGTGTGGGAAGCTGTTCTTTTTCAGGTCTCCTTTGTATCTATCCTTTCTGAGTTTCATTGTATATCTTCTTGTCTTTCCTCTGTCCCATTTTAATAAGTCCTCTCTATCAAGGCGTTCTTTTCCTTTTATAATTCTGTAGATGGTTAGTAGGTTCCCTCGTTCTCTTCTTTGTTGCAGGGTTGGCAATTCCAGTTCAGAAAGTCTTTGTTCATATGTCTGGTTTGAAAGTGTTGGGGCCATCTTTGTCGTTGCTCTTTGTATTCTTTCTAATTTTCTTATATTCTTTTTTGTACTGGGTGACCATATCAGTGCTGCATATTCCAGTTTTGGCCTTATCAGTGTTTGTAATATTTTCTTGATCATTTCCTTATCCAGGTATTTAAAGGCCACCTTTATTGATCTCAACAAATTGTATGTTTCTCCAACTATTTTATTTATATGTTTATCTGGCAACATGTCTTTGGTGATGATTACTCCTAGGTCCCTTTCAGAATTTACTTTCTTTACTTCTTTTCCATCAATTTTATACTGTCCTGATATTCTATTTTTGCTTTTATGTTGAATTCTACTTTCCATCTCTTGCTCCACTCTGAGACTTTGTTCAGATCACTCTGTAATGAGTCACAGTCTATATCAGAGGTTATTTTCTTTAATGACTTTGCAATTCATATAACTTTCAATGCCTTCGCCCATGTCATTTACATATATAGTAAATATTATCGGAGCTAGTACTGACCCTTGTGGGACGCCACTATTAATTTCTTCCCATTTTGAATATTTGTCTCTGAGCACCACTCTCATTTTTCTTCCATGTAGGAAGTCCTCCATCCAATTCAATAGTTTTCCATGTATGCCTCCTATTGTTTCCAGTTTATATAGCAATTTTCTGTGTGGTACCTTATCAAATGTCTTTTGTAAGTCCAGGAAGGCACAGTCTGCCCAGCCATCCCTTTCTTGCAATATATCTATCAATCTTGAATAGAAACAAATTAAATTAGTGGTACATGATCTTCCCTGTCTGAATCGAGATTGCCTCTGGTTCAGTATATTATTCTCCTCCAGATATTTTGTCCATCTTTGATGATTTTCACAAATCTTAACTTTTGTGCTCATTAGGGACACCAGTCTATAATTTGTTGGGTCTTCCTTATTTCCCCCTTTATATATTGGCACTACATTGGCATTTTTCCAGCCTCCTGGTAGTTTTCCTTCTTTGAGTGAGCATTCAATAATTTTGTATATTTTTCCTGTTAGTTTGTCTATACATTCCTTCAGTATCCAGTGAGCAACTCCGTTAAGGCCATGGGTGGTTTGGGAGGTAAATGCAAGGGTAATGTGTTGGTTAAAGAAAATGGAGAAAAGTGGGAGGTAAGCCAGTTGTTGTTTGCTGACAACACTGCACTAGTTGCAGAATTTGAGGGGTTAAGGAAGTTAGTGATGGAGTTTGGGAAGGTGTGCAAGAGGAGAAAGTTGAAGGTAAATGTGGGTAAAAGGTGATGAGATGTACAAGGGGAGAGGATGGCAGCAATTTGGAAGTGAGTATTAAAGGAGAGAGGCTGGAGGAAGTGGATAGTTTTAGATACTTGGGGGCCTAAGTGGCAGGAAAGGGAGTGGAGGTGGAGGTAGATTGTAGATTGAGAGAAGCAAGTAAGTGCCTCTGACCCAGGCAGTGAGTGGAAAAAGCCTTTGGTATATGTATATATAACAAAGGTCAGATAAACTAATCAGAAATAAATTGTCATAGTTTAACCACTTCCATACGGTGACGCCTACGTAGGCGTCATGAGGAGCAAGTGGGTGCGCGATGATGCCTACGTCGGCGTCTTGATTATATTTATTGTAGTCATACCTACGTAACCTCCATTCTCTCTAAACTGGCTTCATCATATTTTCTATGGTTATCAAAATTCACAGGTGAAAGAGAACGAGCGATTGAGCACAGACTTTATTTTTTATAATGCGATTATTATGACGCAACATCGCACATTGGGCAGCTAATGCTGCCAGACGTGCTATGTGCCTCGGAGTGAAGAGGTTGTCTTAAAGTCATTAGGTATAGCTGAAAAAGGTACAAAGTCAGAAAGTAGAAAGAATAGGAAAAAAAGAAATGGATAACTCAGGGAGACTACTTAAGCAGAGGACAAACAGGAGAGGTCAGAGAGAGATGAGTAATTCAAGGGCTGTGGGAGCAGGAACATATAGTGTCTAGTGTATGAACTTATATTTTCATTTTCAGAAGTGTCTTAAAATCTTCCAACATAGTAAAAGCATATACTGTAATAAGAGAAATGAAACCCAAGGTATACTGCAACCTAACATTATTCACTCATTGACTGGAGTAACTTTTAATGATGTGCTGTTGTCAGTTCAATATACCTACAGCTACTCCCACAAGGTGGGTCCCATCAATGCAACCCAGCCAGAAGTAGGTGTAACTCTTACTAATGATCTCACCACTGCCTGGTGTTCTCACCTCAGAGAGAGTCACTACATCCAATCTAAACTTCCTGTGCTGGGCTGATAAAGGGTAGTCAATTGTCCTGGGAGAGTGAAAGAATACTCCAGGTGCTCACATGGAGAGCTCATATTCATGTTGAGTCTGGTTCAACATGTTTGTGCTTTATTTGCAACACTGGCAAACTACCTACACAGTGGGTTTGGTGATTTTGACAGGGTCTCAGGTTGCTCATTTGCCCCCACCATACATGTTATTCATAGTTGCCATATGCCTATGTCTATGATTTGGAGACTAATCTCCACCAAAAGAACACTAATAGCTTTCAACTTGTACCACCTCTTATTTTACTGCCTTGAATTTTACCTTTATTCTATGACTATACTTTTTCTGTCTCAGTATTGTCCAAAGTATAGAAGGACTGAGTATAAGCAGTGAAATATAATACTGGACCAAAGAGGTTAGATACTGGACCTTTTACATCTGCCTAGGCACTAAAGGCTTATTCCCCCATATAAAGGATATAGCCAGCCAAGGCATCCACCCACATTTGTTTCCCTTTCATCTTAGCTCTTCATGGATGAAGGATCATCCCTGTCTTCTGCCCATTGCCTAGGTCAGAGGCAGTGCAGCAAAGTATAGCACATCCACAGCAGTGTTGCAAGACACAGCACATCCCATTTACTTGGCAGCCCGCCCTCCTTGTCACCTCATGCAAAAATAGAGAAGATGGAGAAATCTCTTTGGGCCACATCAATTTATCGTCCATTCACAACCATTCTCCACTTGTACTTATCTCTTGCCTTCTCCCTTCCTGTTAAACAGACATTCCCCTTTTACTCAAGAACCCCTCCACACCCTTGATCCCCACCTCCCCAAAGTTACAATTGTAGTGTGAAAATTATAACATCTTTTAATACTTTTTAATTGCAACCTGTAAGTCAAATTTCATATCACAATAAAAATATTATCCACTCAAACATCATGTAGGATAGTTATTTACATTATAAATTTAATTGTCAAAATATGTATATAACACTGCGATGAACAACAATCTTCATTATCCTGTGTAGTCATACTTATACAAAAGCATTTGATTATGGTAGCAAAGTTTGATCTGAATCACATTTTCTTCCATGACTTCACAGGATGAAGTTGAAGTGGTCCTAGTCAACACAGTTGATGAAGTTCTCCAAGCAGCTTTCCAAGATGGCTTTCCACATGTTTATGATCTAGGTGATGATACACCAACAGTCACAAGTAAACTTTAAATCTTGGTAGAGGTGATTTACATATCACCTTGTCTTTTATATTATATGTATATTATATGTGGTGCTTATTGTCACAAAGGACAAATTTCTGTCAGCTATTATTACAGATCATATTTTGCTTTTAGAATCATCCAGTTGCCACTGAGCAGTTTTGTTATACATTGAGAAACTATTTAATTTGAATGGATATCATGCAAATTTTCATGCTTCATTCTGGAGCAGTTTATGAAACTGCCAATTGTGATATTTTCATAGGGTAAGCAGAATTGTGATGGAAATCTCTTTTTAGGGTGTTTATACAGGAAACAAATATTAAATCAAAATTGTATTCCTAATATCTTAATGTATTTGAGCAATGTTCTTATGTACATGGCACTTCTAAGTTGTATAACCTGTAAGCATAGCTGATGTATAGGCCAGTTTTGCATTCAAGTTGATTAAAGTGATAGCATTATAAATATCTTGGATAGTCTTTATGAATGTTTATGTTCTGGGACATTATTTATGTAATATTTTGTGAATAAATTTAATTTTTAAATTCTTGTATATTATTTTTATCAAAGGTTGGCTGAATCAAAGCACATACCTGCATCCTAAACAAATAAAACCCATTCAGCCCTCCCTTGCACCTTTGTAATGAAGGTGTACACACCACGATCATCACCTGGCATGGAATGTGCATGATGTCACCCATGATCTGATGCTTCTCTGCCAGTGTGACCCTGCTTGACCTAACCTAACCTAACCCAGTGCAATTATATAATTATGCACCACGCCAGAGCAACGGGAGGATCCTGAAATACTTGCCTACAGGACATCCATTACATCCCTTGAGTGGCAAGATGTTCCTTTTCACAACAACCACACCATCCTCTGTGACATCAGTACCGGCCGACTAGGACCCCTCATCCCAGCTGCCTTCTGACATCGTGTTCAATTTAATACACGGCCTGTCTCACCCTTCAGGGCGTGTCACTGTGAAGCTCCTGAAGCAGAAATTCATCTGACACAGCATCTCCAAGGACGCAAAGGAGTGGGCCAGATCCTGCATTGCCTACCAGCAAAGCAAAATTCATTGCCACAGTGAATCGGGCATCGGATCATTCCATCAGCCCCAACAACGCTTCGCACATATTCATGTCGACATCATCGGCCCACTCCCCCCGTCGGAAGGCCATCATTACCTCTTCACCACCATTGATAGATTGACCCGCTGGTTGGAGGCCATCCCCATGAAGGATAGTACTGCCTCATCCTGTACTACAGCATTTCTCAGTGGATGGATCGCCAGATTTGGCCTCCCGGAACACGTCACCTCCGACCAAGGAACTTGCTTCTCGTTGTGGCTGTGGCACTCCCTTGCTGAACTCCTGGGTACTACAGTCCACCACACTACCTCCTACAACCCTGCAGCCAACGGCATGGTCAAGCGAACCCACCGCTCACTCAAAGCATCTCTTATGGCACACTGCAGCAATGGCTCCTGGCTACCCCAACTACCATGGATACTCCTTGGCCTTCAGACAGCCATCAAGGATGACCTCAACGTGTCTCCACCAGAGATGGTCCTCAGCCAAACCCTCATCGTGCCCGCAGAATTCTTCCCTTCACAGGATTCTCCTGAGAGCATGCAGTAGCTGCGACACACTGTCGGCAAATTTGCCCCATGTGTGCTGACACATCACCGGGAGGTCTACACATTGACACACACTTTCCTGAGGACGGACGCTTACACCCCACCACTCACCCGTCCCTACACTGGCCTCCATCTTGTCCTTACATAAGGACAAGACCTTCCGCATCTCCATCTCCAGCAAGCCAGAATGGGTTTCTATCAACCGCCTAAAACCAACACACCTCAACACTCCGCCCACCAAATTCTCGCATGCAGGATGCCCTCTGAAGCCAAGGCAATTTTGAGAGGGGAACATTGTACACACCACGATCATCACATGGCATGGAATGTGCATGATGTTGCCCTCGATCTGACGCTTCTCTGCCAGTGCAACCCTGCTTGACCTGACCTAACCTAACCCAGTGCAATTATGTAATTACGCACCACGGGTAACTAACTACCCACATAGTATATATAGCAGCTTCCGCCACATGTAAAATCAGTTCACTCGTACCTTACAAACTCACCAAATCCTTTCTCTTCACCAATAGTAGCATCGCTACAAAGGGTTGCCTAGTTCCTTGCCATGCTGCTTTGGTAAAAAGCTATGCAGCAGGATCCAACCATCTTGTCTGACAATGGTTCTTGGTCCCTCCCATGGATCTCTCTGAGAAGAAAAGTTAGATTTTTTTTTTTCTTCTTATTTCTTTAAATCAGTACAATACTATTTTCACAAGGGGGCAGAGAGCGGGCGTTGCTGATTATGGTAAGTGAGGCAGCCTTGCTGTGAATGTACTGTGTCTTGCTGCATTGCTTCTGACCCAGGGCAGTGGGTGGGCTACAGGGATGACCCTTCATCCATGAAGAGCCAAGATGAGGAGGAAAGGGTGGATGGAAGTAGAATGAGTGGGAGTGGGTACATTACTTTTGACTTGGCTACCTCCCATATGGGGGAAAAAGCCCTTGATATATAGATACATAGATGATACAATTTCTGTGTCACTGACTTATAATGTGAAGGAAGCAGTTGCTAGCTTTATGTGAAAAATGGAGGAAATATAGTCAAAGTTGGAGATTTATTAAAAGTGGGTATCAGGTAAATTATTCTCTTTGGTGAATGTCTCACGGGACTACCATTTGCAGATATCCATTATTGGTCCCAAACACTAAGATACAAGTCTTACAATATGGTCTCTGGATTGTATTTACCTAGTTGTAATATACAGGAAAGGAGCAACGCTCACTAGGTCTTGTCTCTTACTTTCTAATTTATCATACATAGCCTCAAATTCAGTGTACAGTTCCAAGTTAATCTCTATTCTTGATTTCCAATTATATTTAACCACTTCAGTACAACTCAAATTCTCATGCACAGCATCGGCTGCCATATGTAATTTGCATCACACTACTCACATTATAAAATATAAAGTCACTGCTGTATTACTTGTTCTCTTTTACTCTGAGTAATAATAAACACAGAAAACATGATCAAACCAGTTCACAGAATCCAGGGATAACTCATGTACAACTACAAAAAATATATATAATCTAGAGGCCGACACTGGCATCCTTGTGTACCCGCTCACACCTCATGACACCTATGTAGGCATCATTGTACCAAAGTGGTTAAGTATGAATTAATGTGTTGTTCAAACTTGGCCTATATCACCTTCTTAACTATGACAAGTATTTATACACATGAAAAACTATTTCTTCACATCCTTTAGACATGTATTTTTTCTTGAAATGTTTCCATGATCTCTTAAAGCACATGGGCATGTTCAATATCTCACTCCACCTAATACCTTCAATACCCATTGCCCACAAAATTTTAAGCCATCCCTAGTTGCCCTCCAAACCCCCCCTCCACCCAAGTAGACATTTACCCAATGTTCTTATTTTCTTCTTCCTTTTATTCCTCGGTTGTGAGTTAATGTCCTTCACCCAGCCAATTGTTCCATCTTATCCTTAACCTTTCCTATTCCTAGACATTTAGTCCACCTTCTCCTTAACCTTTCCTAATATTCAGTGACTCCCTTCACTCCTCCCCGTTCCCCCAGTTCTTCTTATTTAATTTCAGTCATGCATATTATAACTGTACTTGAAAAAGCTGAAACAATTGAAACGTCATACTAATAATGGCTCCGTCCTCACAAGGTGTTTATTTTGATAGACTTGTCAGCAATTGCCACTTTCATACAACACACACACCACCATCACCTGTGCAAGCATGAGAAAACCCTCCTATCATGCAATGAGCTTGTGATGGACACATGATCAAGGGAAATGCCTAACATCACCATCCACCCACATAAACACCATACTTTTTATAATAAAACACACACACCACTCACATGTGCAAGCATGAGAAAACCCTCCTATCATGCAATGAGCTTGTGATGGACACATGATCAAGGGAGATGCCTAATATCACCATCCACTCACATAAACACCATACTCTTTATGATAAAACAATAAGAAAGACATATCAAAACCATACACCTTTTATAAACAAAATGTAATTTACAATTATGGTTTGGATAAATGTATGAAGTACACAAAGAAAACATTGTAATACTAGGTGAATAGCATGAGGTCAGCAGTTCTGACCTAGGACACCCGAAGACCAGCAGTCAACTGGCAATCTGATAGACACAGTGCTAGCAATTGGGCATCACCCCAATTGTACTGTGTTGATTGATAGATTATACTTATAAAGATACTTTTATTTCTGTTGCATCCCCTGACAAGGGTACACCAGAATTTGGTGGCAGTGAGCTACCACATTCTCCAAAGTGCCTAGCCAGTCGACTCTTATTCAATATCACCAGCCTCCGTGATCATCAGAGCAAATGAGTGCAACACCACATTGAGAGTGAAGATTGACAGGACCCCCCCCTGGCTCCCCATCTTCAAGGTTGGACCAATGCCACCCAACTACAATGCAACCCTACAAGTGCCACTAGGACACACCAGATTGACCACCATCTCATCACCACAAGATCCCTGACTCAACATCATCACCATTGTGAGACAATGCAGGGCATTACTCCTAACTTTGTACTCTGAATATCAACTGTCCACACTTATCACCTTCTTAGGGAAGGACGACTCAACCACCTCACCACTCATCTGCCATTCATTAGACAACACCCACAAAGAACATGATTCATTGTGGAGGGTAAATACTACACTCACCTCTAATATATATATATATTTTTTTTAACAATTGTACCTTTCTCATACTACATTTAAAATGTCTCGTAAAAATTGAGATTGTGACTCCCAAACAAGTAGACTTGTGTCTTCTGTTGATGAGTGCCTTATCCCACAGACCCCAACAATGTCTAACCCCTTGCCTAACCCTACCATTACCAACCCAAGTCAAACACCCTCCTCCTGCCAATCCAAGCCAGGCAACAGGTTCCCAAATCATCCACCCTAACACCATCCCAGGCCAGGCACCTAACCCAACTGTCACCCAATCACCAATCCATAAACACTATACCCTCTCTATGTTATCTACTGACATACCAACCTTTGCTAAGTCCAGTGGTGTCACAATCCAAGAATACCTGGATGCATGCAGAGTTCACTTCACCAACTTCAACATCACAGATGAGAAACACAAAATCACCATCATACAACAACACATGAACCCAGGCGATGAATAAAAAACCCTCTCACTTCTCAGATCAAAGCTTGCCATGGGTATGACTTATGATGACTATTGCAATGAACTCAGACAAACCTATAAAGAATATCCATTGGCTGTTTAAATTTTTACAGTACACTAGACATCCCCCCCCCCCTCATTCCTTGCTTCACCAAATTGTCTCACAGGTAGACAAAGTTTCCCAAGTGATGAGATCATCTCCGTCAAATGCCTCTCTTTGGGTTATGACAGATTCTCATGGAACTAAATGAATCAAAGTCAATGACATTCAATTTTTTTTTTAAATAGCAATGTACCTCATTGCCTTGCTCCCCAGATGTGAACAGGAAGCCCACCAACATAACCTAAAGATAAAGACACCATCCCTTGCCCCTGTGTCTTAGATATCATTCAGAAATGTGGTATTCATAAATTCAGCCAGACACGTCCAGTCAGGATATACACTACGCCAGTCTTTTCGACCAAGCATACCCACCCACCTTCAGCACAAAATCCTTATGGGTAGGACAGCAAGGAACCACTAGTGCATCATACACCTTACAGATTCTCATGACACACAAAACTGTCACCTCAGCTCACAACATCATTTCTGGATTATTTCTGCAGCTTTGCCATAACACAGACAAAGCTGCAGAAATAATCCAGCCATACCTTGATACACTCAACACATGGTTCATCACAAACAGACTCAAAATAGCTCCAACCAAATCTACAGCAACACTTCTCACCAACTGGACAAAAGAACACAAATACATACCTCATCTCTACATCAACAACACTCTAATACCACACACAAACATACCGAAAATTCTTGGTGTAACATACGATACATCCATGTCTTTCAAACAACACATCACAAACATAAAAAACAAATGCACACCTAGATTTAACGCACTAAGTCAATCACTGGAACAACGTTTGGACAAAACAAAGAAAATAATACAACAATATACAAACAATGCATATGCTCAGTGATGAATTATGCGAGTCCTGCATGGGTTCCTAATCTCAGTGAGACACCACAACACCCTTCAAATCATACAAAACAAAGCTCTAAAAACAATTACAGGCTGCACAAATACAACACCTACAGACTATTTACACCATGAAACAAAAGTCCTCAAAGTCAAGGACCACCTCGACATGAGAGGCACACAAACACTTGCCGCAGCCACCACAAACACATCACACCCGCTACACTACATAGCAGAACACCCACACACACCAAGAAACATTAAAACAACACCCAAAGACCTGTATCACACACAGATACTCTCTTCTCTTCCTCCACAACCACCAAATACCAGCCTCCGGAAACATACTCATAATCATATCACTCACCGCTCCATTAACACACTGAAAGACAACACATTGCTGCATGCCAGACCCCCTGATATCCACCCTTCTGAATCCTCTCTCCCACGAAAGGACAGATTCCACCTGGCCAGACTGCGGTGCGGCCACCACCCAGCACTTCTAAGCTACCAGAAGAGACTGGATGACTGCATTGTGAACAGCTGCCCAGGATGTAACACTTCACCCCATACCATACAACACATAATGGAAGACTACATTGTACACAATCATGCATGCAAACAACACAACATATACTCTATAAAGGATTTGTAGGAAAACCCAGTTTCGGCTGTGGCATTCCTTGGGGAGATGGGACTCCTCGGACAGACAGTCTAGGGAACGACAACAACAACAACATCATGTCCCTCACAGAGCAGTTTCATCCAAAACAGGCATCACCCAAGGACACAATCTTGCTCCTTTGGGGAATACAAAAAGGCTTCATACCCCAAGACCCCCTAGCTCCTCATACTACGGGTGCACAGGCACTAACATTTCAAAGCATGGTCAGATACATAGTTTCGGCTGTGGCATTCCTTGGGGAGATGGGACTCCTCGGACAGACAGTCTAGGGAATGACAACAACATCATGTCCCTCACAGAGCAGTTTCATCCAAAACAGGCATCACCCAAGGACACAACCTTGCTCCTTTGGGGAATACAAAAAGGCCTCATACCCCAAGACCCCCTAGCTCCTCATACTACGGGTGCACAGGCACTAACATTTCAAAGCATGGTCAGATACATAGTAACAACCTTCCTGATTGATACAGGCACAATGATTAATCTGTTACCAGAGGCCATAAGCATATCTCTCAAGGATATATTCCCTACTTCCCGACCTTCTCTTAAGAGATTGACGTTAGGCGGTTTCTCCCTTGATTTCTCCACCATTGCTCTCTCACTAAGTATAGGCCCATTCACTTAACCAAATTGCATCATTCATGTGGAAGAGTGGACGCTCAAATGTAATGCTATTCTAGGGCTGGAATTCCTGTCGGCATATAACATAAACATTCGAACAAAAGACACTAAATTTCAAATAGATGTAACAATACAGATGCTCCTCTACTTACATTCATTTGTTTTACATTTTTTCAATTTTACGTTTGAACCAACTAAAAAAAAATTTGTAAATTTTTTTTTTAGTGAATTTTTGAGTTTAGCGCACTCTACGTAGTATGAGACGTTCAAACGATACTTATGCATGACGCTGCGTCCATTGTTTACATGGCACAAACGACAGCCTGAACGTGCCTTGCCTCCTCTTCCTTCTTCTCCACCATCTCACTTTATGTTGCTTGAATTTAATTCATTTGAAATTAATGTTATCATTTTACAATGTTATGTTTATAATTAATGATTTAGGGGTGTTTTATAAGATACGGTAATAGAATTTATGGATGTAAAGTACAGTATGAATGGTCATACATTACTGGAACGTACAGTAACAACTTACGTTTTCACATTACGTTCGGCTGTTCGGAATGTAACTAAAACGTAAGTTGAGCGTGTGTAGTTGCCTTGCCAAACCCTGGCTCCCTAGTGGATGTTGTGACACCATACCCAGTACTGCACATTCCGCGCAAACCAAACATTACATTACATGCTCCCACGAGCTAATAAAACCCATATGCAAGCAGGACCCAGGTTCCTTACAACACACAGCCACGACACTTGATGAGGCCTTCACTCCAGACCTTCTCCCAATGAGACCTCATCCGTGACCTCCGATCCTATTAACCATTAAACCTTAGTGTTAGTGATATTGAGTCTCATTTTCCCTGGCTTGTCCGTACCAAACCAAACCACGACACTATCTCCCATTTTTTACGTTACTTGTTAGGTGCTCACTAATAGTTAAAAATTAATCCAGAGTATTCTCTCCCCTCATAGGATCAGTAATCATTTGTTTTAGGAAATTATCCTGGACCACATCTAAGAAAAAAATTCGCTTCCTGATCTACTAAAATCTCCAAGTCAATGTTTCTACATACATACATACATATACCAAGGCTTTTTCCCCCTTACTAGGGAGGTAGCCAAAAAGGAAAAGGCATAAAATCATTCCCACCCATTCCATCCCTGAATACACTCCACACCCCTCCCATCTTAGCACCTCCTAGATGACGGGTCATCCCTGCACCCTGTCCACTGCCCTGGGTCAGAAGCAGTGTCGCAAGACACAGCACATCCACAGCAAGGCCGCTTCATTAAATCCCATGATCACAACTTTTGCAATGGGACGCCCTGCGAAATTCATGAATCAGGGAAACCGGCTGCTCATTGCTGAGGTTAGGTCTATATAGGACGCCAATAACAAGTTTCTTATTCTTGCCTATAATCTCCACTCGAACAGATTCTATACTATCCTCTTCAATCGAATTGTTGGTAATACAGTTTACTGTATTTCTAACGAAAAGTGCTACTCCTCCCCCACTCCTACCAACCCTATTCCCAAGAAAATAAATAATAAATTATATCCTTCTATCTCGATTTTCGGAAAGAAATGTCTATTAGCCATATTGATCCAGGATTCAGTAATAGCTACATCATCAAATATCTCTAAGCATGCTTTACCTCGCAGTAAATTTTATTACGCTTCTGCTGTTTGTATAGTAAACTTTTAGTTTATTCTCCCTCCACCTGATTTGGTGATTCTTTACACAGTCCCTCACTGAGCTGTTTCTATTGCCTAAACTATATTCTGATGCTTCCCCCCCCCCCATGTAATATATCCGAAAAGACTTTGCTCAAGGGATTCAGCAAGGAGCCAAAGTCCTCTGGGCGACAAGTGCACCCCGTCCTTTGTATATACGAGTAGATGGTTCTTACCGTAAAAGCGATCCCAGTTGTCGACAAATGCCCATCCTAGCCTTACAATATTTTGTCACCCTGCAATTCATTGCAATAGCCCTGAAATGCCACATGCCTCCAACTCAACGCCTCAGAAGGATTCCACATACAACAGGGACCCCTCCCTTATTCCTAATCTTATCTAGCACATCCCGAAACCATGCAAACAATTCTTCACTCCCTAACTTACCTATGTCATTCCCACCAGCACTCAAACAAACAATGGGTTTCACACCCCCGACTATACACTCTTCACCTATCCTTGCCCCGTGGAAACACACCTGGGTCCTATACTTCCTATCTTTGTTGCAGAAGGCCCTTTCTAAATACCACAGCTGGGTATCTCCTACAACCAAAATCTTACCTGTGGGCAGGAACCAAGTGACTGCCCTATCTTACTTCTCTTGCATTTTCTTCATTTTTTTTTTTTCTTGTAAACCCATTTCTCATATAAAGTTAAGAGATTCTGTGGGGCACCCTGGAGTGAATGAATGTAGGCCACCATTTGTGTAAAAATGATCTTGCATCCTCTGTATTTTTCTCCCATGAAGAGTCAAGGCATGTTCTGACTCGTACAGCTCCCCTTACAAGGTGGACAAGACCATTGGTGTGCATAAATTGAATGGGACGAGTTTTTACTTAAAAACTCGCCTCACCATTCCACTCCCATGCAAGTGGAAAGTGAACCCTGGTAGAGCAACCCCCCCCCCTTTTTTTTTAATGCCTACCTGCATGGTTGAGGCTGTTGGGAACCAAAGCACACAGTGGGTCCTGGGAATTGAACTCAAGACCACCTGGTCACAAGCTTGACACTGTATCCACTAGGCTACTGCATGGCCCCTACTTAGAAAACTAGTTACCTAAAAAATTACCAACAGCTCCCTAAAATACACTGCCCACCTTCCACTTACTGCCTCTCCATTTATCACTTTTACATCTGTGCCTTTTAACTTTTCCTCTCTACTTTCCTCTTCCTTCCAAAGTAACTTTTAATTACTTTCGATTTTTTTACGTCATACTCCTCCCAAATTCACATCTTTCCTTTATCTTTTGTATATATTGTCCTACTTTGCAATCAGTCTGTGAATGCTGACTTCTCTACCTGCTTCACTTCATCATCCCATCACTCACTACCCTTCCTTCTGCTCCCTCCCATCCTCTTTGTTCCACATAATCTTTGCACACCTTGTCACTCCCTCCTTGAAACACCCCAAGTAATTAAAATTATGTGAGCATGTAAAGCACCTGGGTTAGATAGGGAGGTACAGTAATAATAGACTGGCTCGTAAGGTTGTTTAATGTATGTCTAAGGGAGGATAGTGTCTCAGAGGACTGGAGGAGTGCCTACATAGTTCCATTTTACAAGAGAAACGGGGACAAATGTGTGTGGTAGTTTTAGAGGGATCAATTTGTTGAGTGTAGTTGGGAAGGTTTATGGGTTTCAATTGAGATGGTTAGGAGAGGAACAGTGTAGGTTTAGGAAAGGGGTCAGGGAGTTGTTATGTGTGAATATTTTCACACAGCCCAAAGGGATTTCTCCTTGTCTCAGGCATGATAGTGGGTAACCAAAAAAAAAAAAATCTACATTGGCCGGGGGTCCAGAGGCAGAGCCCCCCAGTAAGGTCAGGGGGCTGCGGGCCTAGGCTGAGTCTCTGGGCTGAATTGCTAATAAACAAATGCATGCAAGCTGTTCCATTGATGTTGCTATCGATATAATTTGGCCAAAATAAAATCTACCTCAGTCATCACCTTGCCATATGTGCACATGGGCACCACACCACACAATGCTACACAAAACAAATCACTTGCGGGCCAGCACAAAATAACCACTTACACACAGGTACAGCCAACATACAAATCGCCCACAACTTCACATCAACCAAAAATTATTTGACCACAACAAAATCTTCTGTTTTTTTAACAGGATTATTTATTACAATTGGGAATTAATGACAAAAAATCAAGATCATTGTCAGGAAAAGAAAAAAAATCAGAATTCAGATTTAAATCAGAATAATTTCATGCCTGTTGTCTTCCCTGTTTCTACATGAGGGGGGGCTGCCAATTAAGTGAAGCGGCCTTGGTGTGGATTGTGTCTTGTCACATTGCTTCTGACCCATCATCCATGAGGAGCATAGATGAGAGGGAGAAAATGGTGGTGGATGTGAGCAAAATGGTTGGAAGTAGGTAGGTACATGCCTTTTGACTTGGCTACCTCTGTTATATGGGGGAAAAAGCCCATGGAATAGAGGAAAAATAAATATAATATTGCTGATAGACTTTAATAACATACAATATTCTATATTAGAACTTTCATTCCAGCTTTGATTTCCTCCAAACAGTTAACAATATAGCAAACAGCCACACTAATTGACATGCTGATGTCTGTTAGCATAAGTAGTCCAACTCTAAGAGAAACTGCAAACTATCTCTCTGCTGAGGCCATGTGCTTCAACAGGTTGCTGACAAGTTTCTCTAACTTTTTAAGTTCTTGTTGACTATCTGTTTTAAACTGAAGGCACTGCAAATAGAAGAAAAATATTTCAAGTGAAATTTGAAAGGATGAAAGGCTAGTGATTTTATGTTTTGTATCTCTGCCTGTTCTATCATAAAATAACAACTCAAAATATTTCCACATAAGAGTCTTATCTTAAAATCAAACTTTGTCCTACACTCCTGGCTGGTCTATCATCTACCACAATGTGGGCAGTAGGTTTCCAGTCAATGAAACCCAAGGTAACAACTGTTATTATCTACCACAACTTACTTAAAGTATTTTTGCATTAGAATATTGTCTATGTTCAAGGGTAAACAAACTACTTCAACTAGATATTTTACCACATATTTCAACTAGATATTTTACTACATATTTCACTCAGTCTTTTTGTATTACATCCCAGACTGGACATTTATATGAGTGAGAGAGAGAGTGTGTGTGTATTTTACCTAGTTGTATTTACCTAGTTGTATTTTACGGGAAGGGGAGCTATGCTCGTGGGGTCCCGTCTTCATATCTCATTTTATCTAAACTATTTTTAAATTCATGTATTGTTTTTGCACACACCACTTTCTCATCTAACTTGTTCCAACTGTCTATTGCTCTGTGAGGAAAGCTGTTCTTTTTCAAATCTCTTCTATAGCTGTCTTTTTTTATTTTCTTTCCGTGTCCTCTTGTATTTCTGTCATCCCATTTTATCAGATTCTCTCTATCAGTAATTTCTATGCCTTTCATGATTCTGTAAATAGCTATCAAATCTCCTCTCTCTCTTCTTTGCTCTAGTGTCTGTAGTTTAAGTTTTTGTAGTCTCTCTTCATATGATAGTTTTGAGAGTGTTGGTGCCAATTTTGTAATTGCTCTTTGTATTCTTTCAAGTTTTTTTATACATTTTTTTGTACTTGGTGACCATATCGTTGCTGCATATTCCAATCTTGGTCTTATCAGGGTGATTAGGATTTTCCTCACCATTTCTTCATCCAGGTATGTAAATGCCACTTTGATTGTTCTTATTAAATTATAGGTTTCTCCAAAAATCTTATTTATATGTTTCTCAGGTGACATATTATTCATAACAATGACTCCCAGGTCCTTCTCATTTTCTACTCTTTTTATTCCTTCTTCTCCCAAATTATATGATCCTGTTATTCTGTTTTTGCTTTTTCCAAATTCCATTATACTACACTTTTTTGTATTGAACTCCATCTCCCACTTCCTACTCCATTCTTGTACTTTATTTAGATCTCTCTGTAGTGATTCACAATCTTCTTCAGTTTTCACTCTTTTCAGTAATTTTGCATCATCTGCAAAGAAGCTCATATAGCTTTCAATTCCTTCATCCATATCATTAATATATATAGCAAACATTATTGGGGCCAGAACTGTTCCCTGCGGGACACCGCTTATTACTTCATTCCATTTTGAGTGCTGATCTCTTATCACTACTCTCATTTTTCTTTCTTGCAAAAAGTCTTCCATCCAATTTAGCAATTTACCTTGTATTCCTCCTTCATATTCTAATTTCTTAAGCAGCTTCTTATGTGGTACTTTGTCAAAAGCTTTTTTTAGGTCTAGAAATGCACAATCAGCCCATCCATCTCTTTCTTGTATTATATCTATTAGCCTTGAATAGAAACATATTAAATTGGTGACGCATGATCGTCCTTGTCTGAATCCAAATTGCCTTGGATTTAGTACGTTGTTTTTTTCCAAGTATTTTACCCATCTACTTTTGATAATTCTTTCACAAATTTTTGCTATTGTACTTGTTAGAGAGACTGGTCTATAGTTGGTAGGTTCTTCTTTATTTCCTCCTTTATATATAGGTACTATATTTGCTTTTTTCCAATCTTCTGGAACTTTTCCTTCTTTTAAGGAACTGCTTATTATGCTATGTATTTTGTCTGCCAGTTCATTCCTACATTCTTTCAGAATCCAGTTTGCTATTTCATCTGGCCCATGCGATTTTCCGACATCAAAATTACCCAAGTGTGTCAATATTTCATTCTTTGTTACTTCTATTTCTTCCATAGGGGGGACTTTTTCTTTCCACTCAATCTCTTCAGGTTGTATATTTTCCCTTGTAAACACTGATTTAAAATGTTTGTTCATAATTTCTGCCATTTCCATTTCCTCAGTGTATTCAACTCCTCCTTGTCTCAATTTCTCCAAGTCTTGTTTGTTTTTCAGTTTATTGTTTACAAATCTGTAGAATAGTTTTGGTTGATCTTTACACTTTTCTATAACATCTTTTTCATATTTTCTTTTTTTCTCTCTGCACTTTTGTACATATTCATTTCTATAACCAGTATATATTTTCCATTTTTCAGGTCTGTGTTTTTTCCATCTGGTCCAGGCTTTGTCTCTTTTGTCTTTTAACTCCCTACAACTTTTGTTGTACCAGCATTTTACATATTCTTTTTCTTGTTTTTGTCTTGGGACATACTTTTCCACTCCTTTTTTGTAAATTTTTGTCAAAATATTCCATTTCTCTTCCACTGATGTTTCTTCTTTGTATATTTCATCCCAGTTTTCTTGTTGGAAGAATTCTCTTATTTTATCAAAGTTTGTTTTTTCATACATCATTCTTCCTTTTCTATATTGTTCATTTCTTTTCATATATTTTTCTTCATTAAGTTCCAGTTCAATCAATATGTGGTCACTTTTACCTATTGGTGTTTTATATTCAATCTTGTCCACTATTCTAGGTTCAGATGTAATTATTAAGTCTAGCCTCGATGGTTCTTCTTCATTTCTATACCTAGTGTTCTCTTGTATCCATTGTGTCATTGAATGGTCAGTAATCATCTCAAGTAGAGCATTTCCCCATGAGTCATCACCACTCTTTACTGTCATTTCTTCCCAGCAGATTTCTTTGCAATTAAAGTCGCCCATCATAACTATTCTTCCTCCGTCTTCCATTATTTTAGTTAATGCTATCTTTGTGTCCTCTAGCATACTTTTATATTCACTCTCCTCCCATGAGGCTGTTTTCGGAGGCACATAATTGATCACAAATTTTCTGCTCTTCTTATCTCTGTCTTCCACTTCTATCATAATCATCTCTACTGTATTCTTTCCATATATGACACCTTTCACATTTATATCCTTCTTAGTCAGGAACATAACTCCACCCCCTTGCTTTTTCTCTCTGTTTCTAATCCAATAATTGTATGCATCATGTCCTACACTGTTGGGTGGTAGTGGGCCTTTTAATTTTGTTTCTACAATTCCCATTATGTCCGGTTCTTTTTCTTTCAAATAATCATTCAGCTCATTCAATCCTGTTATTAATCCATCTATATTTGTGTAAGACACTCTTAGTTTTCTGCCACTTCCATTGTGTTCTCTGTTTCCCTTATGTTTTTCTTTTGTGTGTCGAACTTCCTTAGTTTCATGTTCACTACTCTCCAATAGAATCTCTCTTTCTCTGACTCCGTTCTGTTCTCGTTTTTTGTCTTAGCTTCCAGTCTTTTCTGCTTTTCTTCCTCTCTTTCCTCTTTATTCATTTCTCTTTTTATCCATATATTTTTGTATTGTTCACTTGTTGCTAGTTTCCCTGTTTTGGATAAGATATTCTCTGCCGTTGTTTGTGACTTGAATTTAATCTTAATTGGTCTGGTCTTGTCTGTGCTATACTTTCCGAGTCTAAATTTCTCTTCGATTTGTTTCATAATTCCTGGTTCATCTTCCTGAACTGATTCTAGTAATTGGCTTACTTTTTCATTTTCCTCTTTGATTCTTGTGGTTCTATCTGTGTTGTGTTTCTCTTCCATTCCTAATATAATTATACATTTCTTCTTGTCTGCTAAATCCCTTACTATATTCTCCTTTTGTCTCATCACTTTAATAACTGAGTCTTCATTATGTTCTTTCAATTGCTGTTTGACTATGTCAGTGAATGAAATCTTATTTCCTTCTTGGGTTTGCTTCCAATTTTTACTTTCTTTAGCTATTGTTTCTCTGTTTTCTTCTTCAATTCCTCATTCTCCCCCTTTACCTCTCTTAACTGTCTTTTTAGTTCTTCTATTTCATCAGTTAAGTTTCTATTCGCCTTTTCCAGTTCTTCCAATCTTTCAACCCTTTGTAAAATGGTGTTCATATGACCTAACCTACTCTCCAAGTCCTCGATCACCTTATCAACCTTCTTCTCTAGTCTTGTCAGTCGGGGGGGGTTTGTGTCCCCCCCACTCTCTTTAAATCCCTTGAAAATATTCTCATCACTTTCTACTGTATTGTTCCTATCTATACTTCTAATCTTTACATTCTTATTAGACATTCCGTCGTCCTCCAGCTCGTCTTGTGGTCTTTTGTTTACTTTACGGCGGTCTATTTGGACCAAGTCCTCTACTTCCTCATTACCTTCCATTTTCCCAGCAATCCCTCCCCTTCTCCTCTTTCCTTACTTTCCCACTACCTCACGAGCAATTTCCCCCCCCCCCCCTGCAAATACAAAAAGGCACTTCTCTTTGCGTTGGTATCCACAATCTGCACTTTTCTTCAGAGCGTTCTTCAAGCCGTCCGTTCGTTGAAAGTGTGTGTGTGTGTGTGAGAGAGAGAGAGAGAGAGAGAGAGAGAGAGAGAGAGAGAGAGAGAGAGAGAGAGAGAGAGAGGGGGGGGGGAACACTTACCGAAAAGTCATCAGTGACCTTGACTTTGAGGCAACAGTTGGCATGGTCATATTTCATTGTGCAGCGTGTCTGGAAGCAAGGGAATACAGGAATTAAAACATTGGTTTTCAATATTCATTATAATCTTAGCTCCACTAGTTAGCACTTGCCACAGCTTAATTTTACCATGCATTACTTCCCAAATTTAAGAGCAAAGATTATACAAGGACAGGAAGGTGACCTTCAAGACCAGCAGCAGCAATTATTTGAATTATTACAATTTTCTTTTTTTCTTTTTCACTCATTACCTGCTCTGTGAGATAGCACCATGCTTTTACTGTTATCATTCATTAGCTCCAGCACAGAACTGAACCAATACTTTCTCACCTCCAGATGCTAATCTTCTTGTCTACTTGTCCACCCAGCTACCATGCTCTTCATTATTGTTCTCGATTATTTACTGTATTTTTTTACATTTTTATTTTTGTTGCTATACACATTGCTAGATGGCTAGGCATAGCTGAGAAACATCCTTGCCCCTTTCATGCCCATCATCCATGTCCCTTTCATTTCTTCCTATTTCAATAATGTGAAGACTACTTCATCATTTCCCCTGGCAATACTAGCAGTTCACCATCCAAATTCCACACTCATGGAACTGGTTGTCAAATTAATCTATACTGTACATCTAACAATGCAATCCCCATTACCCGAATTATTCAAAGTAAAATGAGAGAATTACACACGAGAGAGTAGAAATCTGGCAGGGTTGATATGGGATAACCTAACCTTGACAATCATAAAAGTAAGATTGTGGGGGGGAGATATATGGATTGCTAAGGAACAAAGGTGGCATTTCACTACATGACGAGATGAAAAAAACCAGTCTCGAGTCCAACCAAAATTAGAATACACAGTAGTGCTTTGGTCCCCACACAAAGTAAAAGTTTACAAGATCAGACAATAGTGGCAAAAAGCAATCCTGAAACTATTCCTTGGGAAATGAACAAATTACAAAAATAAAAGAGGAGAAAGACATGGGAGTGTTGATACAAGACAATCTGTCACCTGACAGACATATCAGCAAGATTGTGGGAGACATATGGACTACTGTAGAAGATTAACCCCTTTGATACGATGATGCCTACATAGGCATCATGTGAAGCAAGTGGGTATGCAAGGATGCCGATGTCGGCATCTTGATTATATTTTTTGTAGTCGTACCTGCGTGACCCCCATACTCTGTAAACTGGCTTCATCATATTTTCTATGGTTATCATAATTCCGTCTCCTCCCATCCTTACATCACAGCATCATAAATGCACAGCCAATCTCCACTCACCCCTATCTTCTGCCTTCTCCCTTCCTTGCTCAAAGCCCCTTCACCCCATCCATCCATTTCATCCTATTCTGGTTGTACACTGGATTTTTAGCTTGCTTGTGCAATAGCACTTTGGGATCTAGTCATGTCTATATAAAGCTGAGATAGGAAATTACACTACTGAACTGCATGCCTGATGGCAACATATTCTGCTTCACAAGTTTTTTTTTTAGATTTCCAAGATATAAGGGGGCCATGACTATTTAGTTCAAAACAATATCCTCGACACAGTGTCATCAGAAGAACCCCAGTCAGAATCATAGTAATCAAACAGCCCCAACCCTGCTTTTGATTTACAAAATTCAAGGTCATGACCTACTGTTCCCTTGATATACTTTAAACTCTTCAATATGAGTCAAATATTCATCTGCACGTTAGGCTGCCTGATATATGATAGTGCATCACAATACACACTTTATGAAATATAAAGCTACAGCTGTTATACTCATTCTCCTGCATCTTGCATCCAGAATGTTTATAACCACAGAAAATGTGGTCAAGCCTTTCCACTGAATTCAGGGGTCACTCATTCACAGCTACAAAATAAATATAATCAGGACAACAATGCTGGCATCCTTTTATACCCAACTCACAGCTCATAATGCCTATGTGGGCATCATCATATTGTAGAGGTTAACCCCAAGCATACAATGATGCCAATGTCAGTGTCATGGGGTGTGAGTGGGTATATGAGGAAGCTGGTGTTGATGACCTGATTACTTTTATTTTGTACTTGTAGTTGAGTGACCCCCATATTCTGTGGTTATCAACATCCAAGGTGAAAGAGAATGAATATTACAGCTGTAACTTTATATCTTACAATATATGTATTGTGATGCCTCATCATACATTGGGCAGCCTAACACTGCATGCAAGTATTTGACTTGTATTGAAAAGATTAATGCATGTTTGGCTAAACCAAGGTGAGATACAGTGGGCTTTGACATAGACTGGGATAATTTTGTAACCACAAAACATAAGTCAGTCCTGGTTGCAGTTATAATATAAATCAAGCTTCATACTATTTCCCTATAAATTTTGGTACTGTCTAGTACAATGGATTCGTTACCTAATACCTTATTCATACAAAGATCATATGGAATACATTTGGGTTTGCAGTCTGATATACTGAAACATTCCAAAAGTTTCTCACAATAACCTTTATGGTGCATTACTATGCAATGGTCTATGCATACAAACTAAATACCAAGGAAACATGACAATCTTCTTAAATCTTTCATTTTGAATTTCAAACAGAGAATTTAATTTTGCTGTATCACTAGCAGCTAATATCATCTACCCAAAATAATATTAGTACAAGAGTCTTTATCTGTCTTTTGGTACTGTCTAGTACACTGGATTTGTTACTTAATATTTTATTCATACTAAGGTCATTTGGGTTTGCAGTCTGACATACTGAAACATTCCAAAATTTTCCCACAATAACTTTTCTGGTGCATTACTATGCAATGATCAATGCATACAAACTAAATACCAAGGAAACATGACAATCTTCTGAAATCTTTCATTTTGAATTTCATACTAAGACTTAACTATAGAGAATTTAATTTCTCTGTATCACTAGCAGCTAATATCATCTACCCATTAAAAAACTAGAAAGGCTACAAAGAGCAACAACCAAACTAGCACCAACTCTTTCTGAACTAACATACGAGCAAAGACTGTCCAAATTAGAACTACCAACATTGGAACAGAGAAAAGAAAGAGGCAACCTGCTGACTATCTATAGAATAATGAAAGGAATGGAAGTTTTAGATAGGGATGACTTGTTAATATGGGACAGTGGTAAAACGAGAGGACACAAAAAGAAACTAGAAAAAAAAAGATAGTTACAGAAGAAATTTAAAAAGGAACAGCTTCCCACACACAGTGATAGATACATGGAATGAATTAGACAATGAAACAGTGTGTGCAAACACTATACAAGATTTTAAGAAAAAAATTAAGGCCGAGAGATACAAAGACGGGTCACCACGAGCATAGCTCCCTTCCCGTATAATACAACTAGGTAAATACCCAAAATAATATTAATACAAGTCTTTATCTGTCTTTTGGTATGCACAGTGGTCAACTTGGGATTGTTCAAACCCTTGGACAGTTCAAGGGTTTGAACAAATTTCTGCCAATTTGCTTTAAACCATACAGAATAATTTACTGACTAGATTGTCTCCATTCTCATGAGTCTCAATAAATCCTGGCTGCTCTAGATAGATCAACATATTCTGATATGCTGTCTTTACATCCATCTCATGGAGTAATAAATTCTTTTCTACAGCCAGCTGTAATAACATTCTTAGTGAAGCGAGTCTGGCTGTTGCTAAAAATGTTTCATTATAGTCTATGCCTTGAACCTGGGAAAAACCTTTTGCTACAAATCTGGCTTTATATCTCCACTATTTGTGTCACTTATTGTCATTTAGTCCATATTGTTTCTCTGACTTATTAAAAAGTTCTCTGCAGTTTAAAAAAAATTATAAAGTTAAATTATTTGTGTCTACCTCTACAAGAAAGTGGTTTTACGAAACTTGAATTACATAATTCTCAGTGACAGCACCGTCTTCTTAATTAACCTATCTTCTTTGTTTTACTTTTCCTCTTGTTATATCTATTCTAATTTCTTTGTTATTCACTTATTATTTCTGCTGGTTTTATTTTCCTAAGCTTATCTATCTGATCAATTTAATCTAAAATTCCAAAATCGATATCTCTAATCATTTGTTTTGCATATGCATAAAAAAGGCCACTTAGTATTATTGTTAGAGAATCTAGCCCCATCTAGCTCCCCATGTACATTCTGTACATTAATTATACCATAGTTGCTGGGCAGTTATTGTAAGCTTTCTTTTCTTGTCTTTCTGAGTTCTATATGTTATCAATATATTTTCTGCCTCTTTTCTCCTATTTTGATCTCAATTGTGTATTTTCCTCACTATTCTTCATATTCATAATTCCTAAATTTGATATCAAATAGCCTGCAGCACTTGACACAATCACCATGACAATGCATAAAGAATGAACACAACTGATGACGTCACTGCAGAGTAGATGGTGGCTGGGTTGGTTTTGGGAGAATGGCGGAAGCAAATGATGTTTTGGGGATAGAATCAGCAATTTCAAGTTGAAAATAATAATAATAAATAAATAAATAAATAATAATAAAATAAATAAATATATATATATATATATATATATATAAATAATAATAATAATATTTTATTTAGGTATCGCCTTGGGAAGTACTAAACACAACATTACAAAGAAAGAGCATGGCCAAAATAAATAAATATATATATATTCATACACACACACACACATACTTGTCGGATTGACAGCGAAGATTGGAGATCCAGAAAAAAAAAAAAAAAAAACACAATTTTTGTGGATTACAGCGATGAGGGAATACCTGTGTTGTATTAGTAGGGAAGGGGAAAGCTCGTAGTGTAGTGGGCCGGTGAAGCAACAGGAGAAGGGGAGACATTATTGAGGAAAATGGAAGAAAATGAGGAAGGGGACGAATGGGCCCCGGACGTCAGAAGGGGTGTCAACAAAAGGTGTGCAGATGACACAGATGAGGTTGAACAGGTGAGCAGAGGTATTAAAAGTAGAAATATAGATAATAGCAGCTCCATGGAAACAGGAGATAACCACTTTTATGGGTATAATGAGGAGATGACAACCTCCCCTGACTAGTGAGTCTAGAGGAGAGGGAGAAAAAAAAAAAAAAAAAAAAATGCATGGGAGGTTGGTTTAATCAACTGACATTAGTTACACAAAGAGTTGATAAACTGGAAGAACTAAAAGAATCAAAACCTAACTAAAGAAATAGAATTAAAAAGACATTTAAGAGAAGTAAAGGATGAGAATGAAGAATTAAAGAGGAATAATAAAGAGAGTAGAGTCCATAGCAAAAGAGGTAAGTGGTTGGAAAAAAGTCCAAGAGAAAAGCAGATAAAAAGAAATGTATTATTATATTAGGAATGGAAGAGAAATATAATCCAAATAGGACTACAAGAGTACAGAAGGAAAAAGTAAACAAGGTAATAAAAGTAGTTCAAGAAGATGAACAAGAAATAGAGAAAGAAATTGAAGAAATATATAGACTAGGGAAATACAATATAGACAAGACCAGACCAATTAAGGTTAAATTCAGGTCACAAACAACAGCAGAGAATATCTTAGCAAAAACAGGGAAACTAGCAAAAAGTGATCAGTATAAACAGGTATGGATAAAAAGAGATAAAAAGAAGAAAAGAAAACAAAAAGAATAGAAACTAAGGGAAAAACGAGGACAGAACAGAGTCAAAGAGAAATTCTATTGGAGAGTAGTGGATACGTAAGTGATGGAAATGGTTCATAGGAAAGAAAAAGAGAAGGGAAGCAGAAAACAGGATGGAGGTAACAGAAAATTAAGTGTCTTTCACAAATATAGATGGGTTAATAACAGGCTTACATGAACTGAATAATTACCTGAAGGAAAAAGAACCGGACATAATGGGAACTGTGTAAACAAAATTGAAAGTTCCATTACCACCCAACAGTGTAGAACATGGTGTGTATAATTGTTCGATTAGAAACAGAGAGGTAAAACAAGGGGGTTGAGTTATGTTCCTGACTAAGAAGGATATAAATGTGAGGAATATCACATAAGGAAAGAATAGATTGGAAATGATTATGATGGAAATAGAGTACAGGGACAAGAAGAGCAGGAAGTTTGTAGCAAATTATATGCCTCCTAAAACAGCTTCATGGGGAGAGAAAGAACACAAAAATATGTTAGAAGACACAAGGATAACACTAAATAAGATAATGGAAGATGAAGGAAGAATAGTTATAATGGGTGACTTTAATTGTAAAGAAATCTGCTGGGAAGAGATGACAGTGAAAAGTGGAGACGACCTATGGGGAAGTGTACTATGGTACTTGATATGTTTATAGAACATACAATGACGCAATGAATACAAGAGAATACTAGGTATAGATATGAGAAAGAACCATCAAGACTGGACCTAATAATCACATCACAATCTGAAATAGTGGACAAGATTGAATATAAGACACCAATAAGTAAAAGTGACCACATATTGGTTGAACTGGAACTAAATGAAGAAAAACACATGAAAAAAAAAATATATATATATATATATAGAAAGGGAAGATTGATGTATGGAAATTTATTTCTTTTATAAAATAAGATTTTTTTTTTTTCAAAAAGCAGAAAGGGAAAGGATACACAAGGAAGAAACAACAGAAGAGAAATGGAATATTTTGACAAAAATTTATAAAGGAGTGGAAAAGTATGTTCTAAGACAAAAACACGAAAAAGAATATGTAAAGTGTTGGTATAACAAAAGATGTAGGGAGTTAAAGACAAAAGGGATAAAGCTTGGATAAAATGGAAGACAAAAGACCTGAAAAATGGAAAACATATACTAGTTATAGAAATCAATACATGCAAGTGCGCAGAGAAGAAAAGAGAAAATACGAAAAGGATGTCATAGAAAAATGTAAAGATCAAACAAACTGAAAAACAAACAAGAATTAGTGAAACTACAACAAGGAGTTGAATACACAGAGGAAATAGAAATGGCAGAAATTATGAATAAGCATTTTAAATCAGTGTTTACGAGGGAGAACATACAACTTACAGATGTTGAGTTGGAGGAGAAAGCCCCCCCCCCCTATGAAAAAGATAGAAGTAACAAGGAAAGAATTAATGAATCACTTGAGTTATCTTGATGTCAGAAAATTGCATGGACCAGATGAAATGGCAAACTGGATTTTGAGAGAATGCAGGAACAAACTAACAGACAAAATACATAGTCTTATAAGTAGTTCATTAAAAGAAGGAAAAGTTCCAGAAGATTGGAAAAGAGCAAATATTGTACCAATATATAAAGGGGGAAACAAGGAAGACCCTACTAACTTTAGACTGGTATCTCTTACAAGTACAGTAACTAAAATTTGTGAAAGAATGATCAAAATTAGATGGGTAAGGCATTTGGAAAAAAACAATGTACTAAATCCATGGCAATTTGGATTTAGACAAGGGCGATCATGCATCACAAACTTGATGTGTTTCTATTCAAGGCTAATAGATGTAATACAAGAAAGAGATGGATGGGCTGATTGTGCATTTCTAGACCTGAAAAAAGCTTTTGATAAGGTGCCATATAAGAAATTGCTAGAGAAATTAGAAACTGCAGGAGAAATACAGGGCAAACTGCTGAAGTGGATGGAAGACTACTTGCATGAAAGGAGATTGGTGATACGAGGCAAACATTCTAACTGGGATGACGTGATTAGTGGAGTTCCACAAGGAAAAATTCTGGCTCCAATAATGTTTGCTATATATATCAATGATATGGATTAAGGAACTGAAAGTTATATGAGCTTCTTTGAGGAAGATGCAAAACAGTTGAAAAAAGTGAACACTGTAGAAGATTGTGAGTCACTGCTGAGTGGTCTCAATAAAGTATGGGAATGGAATAGGAAGTGGAAGATGGAATTCAATATTAAGTGTAGCATAATGGAATTTGGAAGAAGCAAAAAAGGAATAGTGGGATCATATAAATTGGGAGAAGAAATAAAAAAAAGTAGAAAATGAGAAGGACCTGGGAGTCATTATTATAAATAATATGTCCCCTGAATAACATATAAGCACAATTTATAATCTAATAAGAACTTATAATCTAATAAGAACAATCAGTGGCATTTACATACTTGGACGAAGAAATGGTGAAGAAAATACTAGTCACTTTGATAAGACCAAAATTGGAGTATGCAGTGACGACGTGGTCACCAAGTACAAAAAAATGTATAACAAAACTATAAAGAATACAAAGAGCAATTATGAAATTGGCACCAACACTCTCAAAACTATCATATGAAGAGAGACTGGCAAAACTTGAGCTACAGACATTAGAGCAAAGAAGAAAGGAGACTTGATAACTATTTATAGAATCATGAAAGGCATAGAAATTATTGACAGAGAGGATCTAATAAAATGGCATAGTAGAGATACAAGAGGACACGGAAAGAAAATCAAGAAAGACATTTATAGAAGAGACCTGAAAAAGAACAGTTTTCCCCACAGGGTAATAGACATTTGGAACAAGTTAGATGAAAATGTGGTGTGTGCAAAAACGATACACGAATTTAAATATAGTGTATATAAAACGAGCAAGCTGGTGGCAGAGTTTGGGAGAGTATGTGATAGAAGAAAGCTAAAGATAAATGTGGGTAAAAGTAAGGTGATGAGATGTACAAGGGGTGAAAGTGGCAGTAGAATGGAAGTGAACATTAAGGGAGAGCGACTGGAGGAAGTGGATAGTTTTAGATACTTGGGTGCAAGTGTAGCAGGAAAAGGTGGAGTGAAGGTGGAGGTAGAATGTAGATTGAGAGAAGCGAGTAAATGCCTTGGTGGTTTAAAGAGTGTAATGAGGAATAGACATTTGGGAATGGATGCGAAGAGGAGACTGTATGAAGGAGTGATTGTGCCAACAGCACTGTATGGGGCAGAAACGTGGAACATAAGAGAAGAAGAGAGAAGGAGTTTGAATGTGTTTGAGATGAGGTGTCTGAGAAGTATGGTGGGGGTTACTAGGCTGGATAGTGTGAGAAATGAGGAGATGAGGAGGAGAACAGGGGTGAAAAAGGATTTGGGAGATAGGGTTGATGAAAGAATATTAGGATGGTTTGGACACATGGAAAGAATGAGTGAAGAAAGACTAGTAAAAGAGGTATGGAAGGCAGATGTGGAGGGAGTGAACATGAGGGGACGTCCTAGGATGAGGTGGATGGATGGGGTGAAGGGGGCTTTGGGGAAGAGGGGAATGTCTGTTGAGGAAGGAAGGGAGAGGACGGAAGACAGAGGTGAGTGGAGAATGGTTGTATATGGATGATGTTGTGACTGCATGAGGAGGAATGGGCGGGGGGGGGTAGTATGTGTGAGTAAATTTTGACGCAGCCCGAAGGGATTTCTCCCCGTCCTCGCCTTATATGCAAAGGGGGACGGAGAGGGGGGGTCGCCGATTAAATGAAGCGGCCTTGCTGTGGATGTACTGTGTCTTGCGACACTGCTTCTGACCCAGGGCGGTGGGCAGGGTGCAGGGATGACCCGTCATCCAGGAGGTGCTCAGATGAGAGGAAGGGCAGGAGGGGTGTGGAGTGTATTTAGGGATGAAATGGGTGGGAGTGTTTTTATGCCTTTCCCTTTTTGGCTACCTCCCTTGGAAGGGGGAAAAAGCCTTGGTATATGTATGTATGTATAAAACGAGATATGAAGACGGGTCATTACGAGCATAGCTCCCCTTCCCGTAAAATACAACTAGGTAAATACACACATAAATATATCAAATATAAATAAGTAAATAATGATGAATAATAAACAAACATAAATAAATAATAATTGGGGGATTCTCTGTGAGATTGACTCGAAATTCAAATTAACACCCTCATCTCTCAGATTTTGCTGAAATTTTGTTTATACATAGTTTTAGGGCCCTAAACACATTTCTGAAATTTAAAGGTCAATTCGAACAACCATTCATGAGATATGACTTCAGATATTTTGAGGTCCCTAACATTTGGTGACCAATAACTACATACATACATACATATACCAAGGCTTTTCCCCCCTTACAAGGGAGGTAGCCAAAAAGGAAAAGGCATAAAATCATTCTCACCCATTCCATCCCTGAATACACTCCACACCCCTCCACCCTCCCTCTCATCTTAGCACCTCCTGGATGACAGGTCATCCCTGCACCTTGTCCACTGCCCTGGGTCAGAAGCAGTGTCGCAATAACTAGGGTGATAAATGTTAGTTATATAAATGTATATATATTTAGAATCAGAAGACAAGGAATCCTCATCAGTTTTAGAACTCTAGATTGGAAAAAAAAAAAAAAAAAAAAAAAAAAAAAAAAAAGGAGGGCAAGGGAATATACATATATATATATATATATATATATATATATATATATATATATATACATATATATATATATATGTATATATATATATATATGTATATATATATATGTATATATATATATATATATATATATATATGAGAAAAATGGAGGCATAAGCTTGGGCTATTAGAATCAGTAAAAAAAAAAAAAAAAAATCCTATAATTAACACGCGAGTTATCTATGTTTCCATCAATTGTCACCTATACATATTTTTCACATTCAAGCTCCTAATCCAATTACCTTTGATAAAGAAATAAAATCACATCTCTAGGCTATTACAAAGAGCCATATAAAATTTGTCTTTGTAATTTTCATGTAATTAACTTATAAGTGAACACTAATGTATTTACAAATTGTTTGTCAATTCATAAGAATGCTGAACAATCTGGTGATTTTTGCAATGTTACTAATTGTACAGAATCAGCACAGATAGTTGTAGTTTAGATCTACAAGTTAGTACAGGTTCAGCCAGAAGTGTGTGTGGTTGATTATTATGGTATTCTAATGAGCCTCACAAAATATCAAGAATTAAAATATAGTCTATAATTGTATTCTAAAATGTGTCATCTTCTTGTATATTTTTTATTTACAGATTTACAGAAATTACTCAGTGATATCTACATCTTGGCTTGATTATTAAGCCTTTTCAGCAAAATACTATGGTTCAGCACTTGAAATACTGCCAAGACCCTACTAAAAAGCATACGAAGTGCATAACAATCAATCTTATAAAAGTGACTGATGTGCTTATTAGAAAAGTGTGATGGAAGATTGTAATAAAGACTCATTATTGCATGTGAACTGTTGGACACTAATGATGAATAACCCTTCAATACTTAGAACTATTGAAAACAATGAAACTGAGCAACATTTATTTGAATCATCTTCAAGCAGTAATTTGAGTGACATAATATCTTCAAATCGAGATCTGTATGGTGAATACTTGGTTGAAGAAAATCCTTCAACTTCAACTGAACCAGTTTTAGCACTTCTGGACCAAACACCAGTCAAAAAAACAAAAGTGAGTGATAAGATTATTTAGGTTTGTTTGATTTATATGGTGTACAATTTTTCTTGCTAGATGTATTGCTTAGACACTTTTTAATAAAATAATGCAAATAGAAATCCTAATTATTATGCAATGTGATAAAAAGGCCTATAAAAATATCGGTAACAGACAAACTTTTCCTTTGCCGATCTTCAGCTGTTCTTGTAAGAATATATTGGCTGTGACATCAATACTGCTGTTTACATTTTGATGCATGTCATATGTGTGCACTATATAATGCAGTGCTGCACTGTCAACTTGATCAGTGATGTTATTTGTGTGTTAGCAATGTTTTCATCAAGTATTTAGTTCAAAAATGGTTGTGTCACCACAAATTGCAACAGTGATTCAACAAAACTTTCTGCTGCGGATGGACTTCATTTTCATTCCTTTCTAAAAGACCCTGTTTGCAAAAAGGACTGGATCACTCAGTGCAGACGGCATGAGTCACGGAAGCCTGGTTTGAAAGCAAAACTCTGTTATATATAAGAAAAAAAAAAAAAAAAAAAAAAAAAAAAAAAAAAAAACAACAGTACATTTGGAACCCTGGCTTTGGCGAGTCACTAGGAATTAGCATGAAGCTCATTCCAAAAGAAGATGCAACACCAACAATTTTTGTTATTGACAAGACCCCAGGTTTGGCAAACAAATACCATCGAAGGAGCACTGCTATTGAAGAAAGACAATGCCTGGAGGTAGGTGTATCAGTCTGTATCATGTGCAGAACCCTTACATGGCTAAGTGCCACCCTGGGGCAAAGTTCTCAGTGCCTCACCTCCGCTATCACCATTTCCCACCTCCATCCCTTACAGCCTGTTTTAGCTACTGGCTTAAAATATTTCACATTCTGTTGATTTTAATGCAAAAATCGTCAATTACAGTAAAATATGCAGGGCTCCTTTGACTTTTTTTTTATTATTATTATAATTATTTTGTCAGCCTTGAGGGTGGCATGTCCAGACTAGAATTGTCACCCCTTAAATGTGCCGCCCCAGGGCATATGCAACCCCCAACCCCATGTGAGGCCCCTGCGCCATCATCAGTTTGCATACAATAAAAATATCCCTGATATTTAGGGGACTCTTTTTTTAACACAAATTTGAAAATAGTTCTTTCTATACATATTTATTGCCCAGCACATTTTGAAGCTTGAGAAGAAAATTTTTTGTTTAGAACTTTCATGGTAATCTTATATTACTTATTTTTCATTTTCCTTTCACTGTTATATTACCATATCATAATCCTCATCACATATGTATTGCGACTGAATTGTGATAAGCCAAGTTAAATTATCTTGTGGGCCAGACATAGGTTATTTTTTAGAAGTGCACACCTATGTGATATAGCATTAGAAAATTATCATTCTTGTTAATCATAATATATAACGTAATATATGTTTTTCTTGGCAGAAATAACAAAATACCTTGTTAAAGCAAATATACTACAGAATGAAATTGTGAGCACAGCATCGAGATGCCATGTTGTCATCTGTCCAGTCCAGTCAGTGTCAGTAAGACAATAGTTTTCACATTGAGCAGTGGGTGTTCTCCAACTCCAAGTGATATTAATAAGTGCTGTTACAAAGACAATAGAGCTTGATTCAAGCTACGCAATAACTCTAATCCCCGCAGTCCGGTGAAGTAATCTGGCCATCAGCATCCGTGATGACGACCCAGATGATCTTTGGAATTACAGGTACCACATTATGGAAAGAATGAGTGAAGAAAGACTAGTGAAAGAGGTGTAGAAGGCAGATGTGGAAGGAGTGATCATGAGGGGACAACCTAGGATGAGATGGATGGGGTAAAAGGGGTATTGGGGAAGAGGGGAATGTCTGTTGAGGAAGGACGGGAGAGGAGAGAAGACTGGGGTGAATGGAGAATGGTTGTATATGGATGATGTGATGTATGAGGTGGAATGGATGGGGGATAGGGGATGAGGGAGTATGTGTGAAAAAAATTTACACAGCCTGTAGGGATTTCTCCTTGAATTCTCCTTTTCTGCATGAGGGAACAGAGTGGACTTGCTGTGTTTTGCGACGCTGCTTCTGACCCAGGGCAGTGTGGTGTATCATCCACCCACCGCCTTTGTTCGTTAGTATATAAATTTTAGCAACTTTTTTGTTATTAATTTCCAAGAAAAATGCATATTACATTGATGTATTATAATTTACAAAAATTTTAATTTTCTACTGCTATATCACATAGAAGTGCACTTCTAAAAATTTACTCTTGGGATCTAAATCAAATGTCTTGGGCTTGTTTAAAATAAAGAAGTGTTTCATTTACTTGTGTGCATGACCACAGAAATCACACATAGACGTCACAATCAGAGAAATTCATTTTTTTTTTCAGTAATCGAAACTACACACCCACACTCAGGTGATTAATTTTTTTTTTTAACATTTGGTCTGACAATTATCCCTACCGCCAGACCAAGCATCTACTAGTATTACAAAATTAGTCATCATATTTTGTCTACTGTATGTTTATTTGGTAACAAAGCATGTGCACATGCCTATTGCCCATGTCCCTTGTAATAATCAATGAACATGAGCATGTGGTGGCCTGGAAGCATAACCTATGGTCAATGGTCACCAGATTGTATTTCCTCTTTTGCTATAAATAAAATGTTATCATCTACACTAATGGTGGACAAAAGACACCAAGATCCACACAACGCCGGGCACATGACCTGAGCCACCAAGATCCACACATGTACGCCGGACTAGTGACCTGAGCCCCCGTCCCTTCTAGCTTACCTCACAAGAGAATGGAAGCTAGCTAACGTTACTCCCATATTCAAAAAAGGTGACAAAAAGAAACCAAATAACTATAGGCCTATAAGTTTGACTTCGATCATGGGAAAAATAATGGAAACTATCATCAGAGATGCTATCGAACATCATTTAGAAAGTAACCGTTTGATAAATGATAGCCAGCATGGTTTCAGACGGAAATGTTCTTGCGTGACTAACTTACTCGAATTCTACAACACAGTTATCTCGAATTATGACAAAAGAAACAATATAGATTTAGTATATCTAGACTTTGCAAAAGCTTTTGATACCGTTCCACACGAAAGACTACTTACTAAATTAGCTTTGCATGGAATAAGTGGTAGCCTATTAGGTTGGACTAGTAATTGGTTGAATGGTCGAAAACAGAGAGTTGTTTTAAATGGAAAAACTTCTGGATGGAAAAGTGTTGCAAGTGGAGTTCCTCAGGGTTCCGTTCTTGGGCCACTTCTATTCATAGTATATATAAATGATATAGACCATGGACTAAAATCTACTGTTTCCAAATTTGCTGATGATACAAAACTGTGCCGAGTGGCAAATGATCACACAAACCAATTAGATATTCAAGAAGATTTAGATAAATTACAGCAATGGTCTGAAAAGTGGCTAATGAAATTTAACACAAGTAAATGCAAGGTAATGTACGATTACAAGTTATTTGGAAATTCCTTAACAAAAGTGGATAGTGAAAAAGATCTCGGCGTAATTATCAGTAGCGACCTCAAATCATCCAAGCAGTGTATTTCAGCCTCTGAGAAAGCAAATAAGATTCTAGGACTGATTGCGCGATCTTTTGATTTCAAAAGTCCATCACTCATTAACAAGCTATATAAATCGTTAGTCCGTCCACATTTGGAATATGCCGTTTCCATATGGTCACTGAATCTCATTAAAGACATTGACAGACTGGAAAAAGTACAACGGCGAGCCACAAAACTGATTCCAAATATAAAAAATAAATCATACGAAAATCGACTAAAACATATGAATCTGTTTTCCCTAAAAAAAGTGTAGACTCAGAGGTGACTTGATACAGGTCTTTAAATTTCTAAGGGGAATTGACAACATCAAAAGTGACCAAATTTTTACATTGAATGATAACACTGGGTAACAGCCAAAAAATTGTCAGGGGTTTCTCAGCTGATTTAGACTAATTTTGGTGTTCTGAGTCCGAATATCACATTGGTTTTGCTCAATCTGGTCAACTTTTTGAGATACAGCCATAGGCCTACCTGACGAGCTATACATATGATAATTTGAAGAGTTTTGAGTTCAATCCTATTTTTCTTGAAGAATATAGCGAATTATTCATATATAAATGGTTGCTTCTGGTGTGTTTCAGTTTGAAATAGACTAATTGACTTATTTCTTTCTTTTCAGGGTATTGATATGGCTTCGGCGCGACGGCCATGCAGGAATAATCCTGACATTTTCTGCTACATTTGCGGAGAATACACGCTGTCAATGCACAGGAAGAGCATCACAAGCTTTGTGAAGCGTGCATACCAGGCTTACTTTCAAGTCAAGCTGGGTGACCAAGATAAGTCCTGGGCACCGCACACGGTGTGCATGACGTGCGTGGAATACCTCCGGCGGTGGACGAAGGGCACGAAAACTTCACTGAAGTTTGGGATTCCGATGGTTTGGAGGGAGCCGTCTGACCATGAATCGGATTGTTACTTCTGCGCCATCAATACTACTGGCATCAACCGGAAGAATCGGAGCAGCCTCCAGTACCCCGACCTTCCATCTGCCCGCCGTCCAGTTGCTCACTGCGAAGAACTTCCTGTACCAGCGTGCAGAGAGCTTCCTGACAGCGACGACGAGGCCACCACTGCATATGAGGGAGGAGATACAGAAGAAGAGTATGAAACACAAGATGGTCCGCAGCCCTTTTCACAATGTGAGCTTAATGATCTGGTTCGGGACCTCAGCTTGTCGAAGACTTCCGCCGAGCTGTTGGCCTCCAGACTCAAAGAGAAAAATCTACTCGGCGAGGACGCGCGTATCACGTTCTTTCGTAGAAGGCATCAGGACTACATGGGCTACTTCTGCCAGGAGGAAGACCTCGTGTACTGCCGAGATGTCGCCGGTCTTCTTGTTAAACTCGGCGCTCCTCAATATGATCCGAGAGATTGGCGACTCTTCATAGACAGTAGCAAGCGCTCTTTGAAGAGTGTGCTCATCCACAACGGGAACGAGTTTGCCTCAATTCCTCTTGCGCACTCCACAACTCTCAAAGAGAAATATGAAGCAGTCAAGTACGTGCTCGACAAAATCCAATATGAGCAGCACCAATGGCTCATCTGCGTCGACCTTAAGATGGTGAACTTTCTACTTGGTCAGCAGTCCGGGTACACAAAGTACCCATGCTTTATATGTAAGTGGGACAGTCGAGACAGAGCCCAGCACTATGTGAAGAAAGAGTGGCTGGCGCGAGAGCAGTTAGTACCTGGGGCGAGCAACATCATAAACGAACCTCTTGTTGACCGGGAAAAGATTTTGTTCCCACCGCTTCACATCAAGCTTGGGTTAATGAAACAGTTCACGTGCGCTCTGGACAAGGATGGGAGGTGCTTCAACTACCTGTGGCGAGCCGGCATTTTCGATGGCCCACAGATACGGCAGCTCATCAAGGACACAGAGTTCGAAAACTCCATGAACACGCTAGAGTGCGCCGCCTGGAGGTCGTTTGTGCAGGTGGTGAACAACTTCCTGGGGAACAAGAAGGCAGCAAACCACGCCACACTCATCAACAGCATGATAAAGAACTTCCAAAACCTCGGGTGTTTGATGAGTATAAAGATGCATTTCCTGTTCTCACACATGGAGAAGTTTCCTGAAAACCTTGGTGCGGTCAGCGACGAGCAGGGAGAAAGGTTCCATCAGGACATGCGTCAAATGGAGGAGAGGTACCAGGGGAGGTGGGACGCAGTCATGCTCGCGGACTACTGCTGGTCGCTGAAGAGAGACAACCCAGCAGCTGCTCACACACGGAATTCGAGGAAATGGCGATTTACGCCGTGAACTCCGAACTTTTGTGTCACGTAACGCTCATGTACATGTATTAAGCTTATCAAATGTAATCGAGTATATAAAAAATGAATGAATTAGGATACGTTGACTTTTACTTCCCCAGGAAAACGGAAAAACCGAATTTTTATGATCCGCAGAAATTGGGTTTTTGGACGAAAAATCGTTTTTTTCTTAAATGTCTGTAGCGAACAATCCTGACCTGATTGAGAAAAACCAAGGGCATTTTCGGACTCAGAGCATCACAATTAGTCTAATTCCGCTGGAAAACCCTGGACGATTTAAAAAACAAAAACTTTTGATACCCAGTGTAATCAGACAAGAGACAATGGTCTCAAACTGTCCGGAAATAGATTCAAATTGGAAGTAGGTAGAAACAACTTTGACCAACCGTGTAGTTAATGAATGGAATAAACTTCCTGCACAGGTAGTGCAATGTAGTTCAGTTCAAAGCTTTAAGAATCATTTAGATAAATACCTAAGTAAGATGCTGTAATGATTATAATTTATCTTATATTATTTGTTTTTTGTTTTGTTATCATTTGTCTGTCTGATTTTCATTTATTATTAGTTATATGTCAATTAATTATTATTTACTATTTACCTGTTTGTTTATTATTTAACTATACCTATGCATTTATTTATGTATTTTATTTGTTATTTACATTATCATAGTTTTTATTATTTTAGTATTAATATGATTTTTTTTTCGCATCCGACCTAGATATGGATCAAAAGGTCTCCTGTCGGCATGCTCCGCCTTTGTAAAACTGTTCTCTACTCTGTAATTCATATCTGCTGAAGAGGATCACACCAAGTGATCAAAATATACAGATCTCTATATCTTCGCTTATTCTTCTCCGAAAGTGGGTCATCAGTATTATAATACACCTAAATGATATTGAAAGCAGCTCTAGCAGGCGCTCAATCAAGCACATATAATCTCATGTTGTTGGTCTATACACTGACCAGTTACATATTAGGTGACATCTATGATGGTGAAACACATGTACAAATATCTATGTACACATGATTATGATGATTATGTTATGTACGTTACATCACATCACGCAAAGTAGCTCATGCTTGCCTGCTGCATGCATGTGTTAAAATGTTACTGATCAGCAAAATATTTGACCACTTGATAGCTGCAATCTAAAAGCAGGCTGTTCTGGATCCCAGCTCTACAGCTGCTGCGTGCTCTGTGCAGCACATGTTCAATGGGGGCGATTTCATTTGAGCATATTTATTTAAAGCATATACTTCATATTTTCATATTGAAATGGGAAAATATGAAATGGTAATGACTATTTCACATAATTCATAATCTTTTTCATCACACTAAAACAATACTTTGGCAGATAAGATTAAACCCATTTTTGGCTAGTATGCCGTGATTTTGGCTAGCAGGCTACCATTAATTTCGAACCCTACCCTGCATACATTTTTTGGTTAAGAACTTAAGACTTAAGTAGGTTAGAATGAAAAAATAGTGAATACTCTCAACAAAAATGGCACTTCAGTGCAGCAGTGGGAAGATTGCTGGAATTATTTTCTCACAATCTCTTAGATTTAATATTAATTTCCACTAGAAATGTTACTAAGTTGTTGAGGTTGTGCTATAAAATCTAAATACAAAAAATATACAATCTATTGTATGAGCTAGTGAGACACAAATTCCTTTGCTTTTAGCAAGGTTTTTTGTTATTAATTTCTGCCATGAAAAACTTATATTACATTGTTGCATTAAATTTAAATAAATATTTAATTTTCAATTGCTATTTTGATATTCATATTGCATAGCCTGACTACTAATAAAAATACCCCTGCTACCATTCAGAGAAGGTTCCCCTGACACACCCTTTGCTATTGGAAAAAAAGAATACGGTATTCACCTGTATATTTCCCCTCTCACTCCTAAATTCCAAATTTGCTACAAGTTGGCCGTGGACAGTTTACAGTTACAGTATCGAACGTCTCTCGACAATCAAGATACACAAATAAATTAAACAAACACCAACGATCTGGTTAAGTTAAGACAGAGTAATAACACTAATAACATATGTCTCCACCAACACTATTCCCTCAAAGTTATCATGAAGTCGAAATAACAGTCAAAATCGAGCAAGAAAAGTGTTTGTAATGGGGGTCATCACGATATGGTTCGAGCTGTTAAGTTTAAAAACAAAACTCAAACTCGTCACTTTTTGTTCGAAAAAGGATAAAACTTACTTTTGAGTTAAACAGTTTCTTTGTACTTACTCTGTCTGGTGAACTGAGATATAACCTCTCCGCTGCCTTCTCAAAATCTTCAAAATTTTCTAAATAGACCATCACCTCAGGATCTTGAAACTCCGACTCCTTTCATCAATGGAAACAGAAGATGAAGATATATTTGAGTGATTTATATATCAAATTTAAATAAATAGTTAACAATTTTATTCAACGTCTAAATGAGAGGAATAGTAATACTTTTCTCACTGAAAAAATAAATTAACTATATAAAATAGTATAATTTTGCTACAAATAGACAACAAGAAATCTTGTGATTCTAAACATCAATGTTTACATACACCAACGTGTAACTTGTGTATTTATCCTAAAGGCCTGTACAGGTGAAAAGAATATGCACACAAGGACAATATTATCATGAATCTGTGAAGGCAGACAAAATAATTATTTATAATAATCAAGAGCGGAAAATATACAATTTGTAATGACACCAGGGGTCCACAATACGCAGACTGGTAATAATACCACAGGTAAAAAAGTCATGGGGAAAACCACAATTTTGGATGGGAGAAAAAAATTCACATTTAGTGTATGGTGACCGATAAAAAAGTCACATTTTTTGATACATGACTTGTACATATAGACACTCTTAATAAAAAGTCACATACCTAACTCGGTCAGTTATTGATTGTACATTACATGTATATTCCATGTTTTTTCGTATTGATGATTTAGATGGTTATTCCAGTCAAGCAAACCACACGTGGCGATGGTGTTATGACAGTTACACATAGTGTCGATAAGTTAATAAAACAAAAATATTAAAGTCATTCTTTTATTTATATTAAGAGTTGTATTCTTGTTAATCAGACGAAACAACATGAAGAAACTCCGCCACAGTCTTCTTGTTCTTTCGCCGAGCCAAGGTCTAAATAAACAGGTCAGACCGGTTGAATTATTGTGCGCAGCTTCTGACGTCATTAGGCTGGGTCCGTTTTCTCTTTGTGAAACACTGAAGAAAACTGTGAAACGCCAAGGAAGACAGGAACTATAATATTTTATATTATATATATATATATATCATATATATATATTCATATATATAGACAGGAACTATAATATTTTATATATATATTTTATATAATATTTGTCAGAATATAACTAATTGCGTGGAGCGGTGCAAGCGAAGGCAACAACATACCCGAACGACGCACCAGCTTCAACTGACAGCTATAGGACCCGCGAACCCCACTTTGAACAGCCAGGTGACGTTCACGGGCCCGCTGCGCCAACTCCCTCGAAATTCGGTCGGAAGTGGTTAGACCTGTTATTCCTTAGATCTTGCGCCGAGCAACACACAAGTTGCATAGGCGTTCCTGTAGCCAAACATAGCGTCCACGAACTCGTCTTTGAGGGGGAGTAGTCAACAGTATCCTGTCGGATAAGGGTGGTCACTGTTGCTTCTTCGCGTTGATACCAATCAATGACGCGCCAAAGTGAAAGATGGTAGTGACCTACGAGGCTGAAGAATTAATATTCCATCCTTCGCAGATGTTGTTGGTGCGGGCATTGTTGTGTACAGTGGCGTCATGCACATTCCATAGGTGGGGGCAAACATAGGTGGAATGTGACGCATTCTCAGAGGCATCAGGGCATCACTGGATATGGGAACTTGTTGCTGAATCAGGCGAAAGGAGCCACTAACATAAGTAGCCTACGATCGAAGTACATGAGCAACTCTTTGGCTTCAGGTGGATAGTTTGGAATGGCGGTTTTGAGGTATCTCATACCTTCGTCAACGTCTTCTAGGGGGAGAAAAGCTAGAGAACCAAGCATGTCACAAAACAAACGTAGCTCAGCATTGATATTAAACATTGTTCCCAAACCCAGTTCTTGGATTTTACGCCAAGCGAACTGCGTAAGATGATAAAAGCAACCTTTGTTCTCTATGTCGCTGCCAAACAGTGCAAGAACGCCCCTCATTACATCTCCAGAGTCAGTCACCACGGTTTGCACACTTGTCAAATATAGCCTGAAAGAGTTTTCGTAGGTGGCACGAGTTTTGTTTGGAAGAAGTGCGTACACGGAAGTAACAGCTGTATCCCCAAAAGACACACGAATGGCATGTTTGAAAATATTTGGAGCAATTGAAAATTTGCCATCCATATATAGAGTATAGCACCAGCAAGAAGCCTGAGTCCATCACTGGTACCAAACACTATAATTATGTTGTTTACATTTGGTCCGTTATCATACAATAGAAATTCCTCGGGATTAGGGTCAACTGTCTGAACAAACTCAGTAGGAAGTTCACATAGATATTTTAGCAGATGTGGTACAGGAGGAGTACGCCGTTGGTTGCGAAGAGTACGTTTGCAAATGTCAGCAGAGGGTATACGTGAGAATACGTCATCATCACACTGGCTCACACCATGACTAAAGATCTGAGCTGGCTTGTCTCGAGTGTTGGCAGCTTGGTCCTTCATCCAGTTGCGTACTTTGGCAAGACGAATTTCGGTCTCATCTGGGGCGTGGTTGTGAGGCTGACCTACAGCTGCATGTTCTATACGTAGGTCTGTTGTCATACTGCCTCGACAGTGACCACTGGATCTTTTAACACACTTCCACCACACCTTGGTTTTACGAGTGGATTACTTGATATACATGAACCCATTGAAGCAGATTTTTTTAACCACTTTGAATAATTTTCCATGGCAGAAAATTATTTCTTAATATTGTTTTCCTGTACCCAAGTATTGTTCATCCACAACAGCACTTAGCTTCTAAATATCTTATCCACGCTATCTTCAGTGAGACTTTCGTTCTATAGAGAAGAACGAGGTTATGTACTGCACGTAGACAGGCTGTGGAGAGTAACGAGGACCTGTCGTTATATTGACCTCAGCTGACATACTTTATTACTTTTTTTTTTTTTTTACAAAATTTTACAAAGATTTTGTTCTATTTTACATTTGCTAGCAAAAGTCACTGATTTAACATCAGTTCTGCATCTTCCTTTACTGAGAATTAAAAAGAAATCAACAATTAACCTTTCTATAAAAGATAGACGCAGAAACAGTGCTGACATTGTCCTGTTGCATTTTGCTTTTCTTATTATCAATATATTTCTGTGACTTTTTTGCCTGTGACATTTTTACCTGTGACTTTTTTCCGTGACGTCATCACCTGTGGCATCTTTTACGGAATTATGACGTCATGCACATGATATCTAGAAATAATGTCAACATAAACCAGAGTATTATTGAGTTTAGGCGTTATCACACTCGGCTATTTTTTTGTTAACAGATTTGTAGCTCGCAGGTTTCAGGAAGGAATCTGCTATATATATGTATATATATATATATATATATATATATATATATATATATATACATATGTGTGTGTGTGTGTGCACGCATGTATGTATAAATTCCTATGTTTTGGTCAACTTTCGTGTGATTTACTTTTAATATTTGGAATCAGTTTTGTGGCTCGCCGTTGCACTTTTTCCAATCTGTCAATGTCTTCAATGAGATTCAGTGACCATGCGGAAACAGCATATTCCAAATGTGGACGAACTAACGATTTATATAGTTTGTTAATGAGAGATGGACTTTTGAAGTCAAAAGATCGCGTAATCAGTCCTAGAATCTTATTTGCTTTCTCAGAGGTTGATATATACTGCTTAGATGATTTGAGATCGTTACTGTTAATTACGCAGAGATCCTTTTTCACTATCCACTTTTGTTAACGAATTTCCAAATAACTTGTAATTGTACTTACTGTTATTTTTACCTAAGTGCATAACCTTGCATTTACTCGTGTTGAGTTTCATTAGCCACTTTTCAGACCATTGCCTTAGTTTATCTAAATCTTCTTGAATATCTAATTGGTTTAAGTGATTATTTGCCGTTCCGCATATTTTTGTACCATCAGCTAATATGGAGACAATAGATTTAAGCCCGTGGTCTATATCATCTATATATACTATGAATAGAAATGGTCGAAGAACGGAACCCTGAGGAACTCCACTTGTAAATTTTTTCCATCTAGAAGTTTTACCATTTAGAACAACTCTGTTTTTGATCGTTCAACCAATTACTAGTCCAACTTAATAGGCAGCCACTTATTCCGTATGAAGCTAATTTAGTAAGTAGTTTTTCGTGGGGGATGGTATCAAAAGCTTTTGGAAAGTCTAGATATATAAAATCCGTATCGTTTCTTTGGTCACAATTCGAGATGACTGTGTTGTAGAATTCGAGTTAATTGGTCACGCAAGAACGTTTCCGTCTGAATCCATGCTGGCTATCATTTATCAACTACTAAACATTTATTAAGACTAAAAGTACAAATTGTGGAATTTTTAGTATTCACCATAAGAGGAGAAATATCCACCCCACGGAGGAAAAATGTCCTGGAGGAGAAATGTCCGGAGGAGAAATGGGCGTATTCGCTCTCAGACATGGCAGAGGATCGTTTGTCGTCTAAAACTGGCAGGGTGAGGTTTATAATTAATTTTCATACCATTGCAAAGCAATTAAGTCATTCTAAGTTAGAGGATAGTTTTTTTTTCTACTTTTATTTTGAGAAGGTATTACCAAGAATCTGTATAAAATTGTATTAACCCTAGTCATATTTCAGAGCAACAAAAATCAAAGCAACCTAATCACTCATAAAAACGTTGCATATGTATGCAAAGTAAAAACTAAGAGAAAGTGATAACGTACTAACAGCTGCAGTGATAGGTCTAAAATTTAGATATGTTTTTGAATCCGAAACATGCAAAATTATTTCGTTTAGTTAAACAATATGATATAACTTCGAGTGGCCAGCACCCCAAAAATTGTCTTATTTATCCATTTAGAATTATTCATCTCGATTTCTCGAACCTTGTTCTGAGAGGCTGAATGCTATTTGTGTGTGGATGTTATGTTCTTCCCTGTCCCTCTCCCCCCTCTCATTTATATACATACTTTCTCTCTCTCTCTCTCTCTCTCTCTCTCTCTCTCTCTCTCTCTCTCTCTCTCACATGACAATCAAAATGACAGCGAAGATTGGACTCCTGAAAAATACCATTTTCGTGGATCTCAGCGACGAGGGAGTACCTGTGTTGTATTAGCAGGGAAAGGGAAAGCTCATGGTGTAGTGGGAAGGCGAGAAAAAAAAAGGAGAAGGGGAGGGATTACTGAGGAAAATTGAAGGAAATGAGGAAGGGATGAACGGGCCCCAGAAGTCAGAAGAAATATCAACAAGAGATGCGCAGACGACAGAGGTGAAGTCGAAGAGATTAGTAAAAATGTAAAAAATAGAAATATAGATAAGAATAGCGCAATGGAAGGTGAAGATAATTATTTCCATGAATCTAATGAGGGAGGAGATGACAACCTCCCCCGATTAGCAAGTCTAGGGGAAAAAACTAGCAAAAATAAACAAACAGTGGGAGGTTAGGTTCAGTCAGCTTACACGGATTACACAAAGAGTTGGTAATTGGAAGAACTAAAGAAGGAGAACCAAAACCTAAATAAAGAAATAGAAGTACTAAAAAGACAGTTATGAGAAGTAAAGGATGAGGAATTAAAGAATAATAATAAAGAGAATAAAGAGTTCATAACAAAAAAGGTACAGGGTTAGATAAAAGTCTAAGAGAACAACAAAATTGAATTTAGAGATATAGTAAAACAACAAATGAAAGAACAAACTAAGGACATAGTTATTAAAGTGATGAGAGAGAAGGACAATAGAGTAAGAGACTTAGCGGACAAAAAGAAATGTATAATCATATTAGGGATGGAAGAGAAGCATAATCCATATAGGACTACAAGAGTAAAGGAGGAGAAGGAAAAAGTGAATAAGATATTAGAAGTAGTTCAAGAAGATGAGCAAGAAATAGGGAAAGAAATTGAAGAAATATACAGACCAGGGAAACACAGTATAGATAAGACCAAACCAATTAAGGTTAAATTCAGGTCACAAACGACAGCAGAGAATATCTTATCAAAAACAGGGAAACTAGCAAAAGGTGATTTATATAAACAAGTATAAATAAAAAGAGAGATGAATAAAGAGGAAAGAGAGGATGAGAAAATGAAAATAATAGAAGCTAAGGAAAAAATGAGAACAGAACAGAGTCAGAAAAAGAGCAATTCTATTGCAGAGTAGTGGATATGTAAATGAGGAAATGGTTCATAGTAGAGAAAAACGGAAGGGAAACAGAAAACAGGATGGAGGTAGCAGAAAATTAAAAGTATCTTACACAAATATAGATGGCTTAATAACAGGCTTGGATGAACTGAATCATTACCTGAAGGAAAAAGAACCGGACATAATGGGAATTGTAGAGACAAAATTGAAAGGTCCACTACCACCCAACAGTATAGGACATGGTGCATATAATTATTGGATTAGAAACAGAGAGGTAAAATAAGGGGGTGGAGTTATGTTCCTGACTAAAAAGGATATAAGTGTGAGGAACGTCACATATGGAAAGAATCGAGTAGAGATGATTTTGATGGAAGTGGAGGACAGGGATGGGAAGTGCATTAAATTTGTAGTAAATTATATGGCTCCTAAAACAGGTTTGTGGGAAGAGAGAAAGCACAAAAATATGTTAGAAGACACAGGGATAACACTAAATAAGATGATGGAAAATGGAGGAAGAATAGTTATAAAGGGTGACTTTAATTTTAAAGAAATCTGCTGGGAAGAGATGACAGTGAAGGGTGGAGACGACCTATGGGGAAATGTACTACTTGATATGATTATAGAACATACAATGACGCAATGGATACAAGAGAATACTAGGTATAGAAATGAGGAAGAACCATCGAGACTGGACCTAATAATCGCATCACATCCTGATATAGTGGAAAAGATTGAATATAAGACACCAATAAGTAAAAGTGACCACATATTGGTTGAACTGGAACTAAATGAGAAAAATACATGGGCAAAAACGAACAATATAGAAAGGGAAGATTGATATATGGAGAAACAAATTTTGATAAAATAAGAGAATTCTTTCAAAAAGCAGACTGGGAAAGGATACACAAGGAAGAAACAACAATAGAAGAGAAATGGGATATGTTGACAATAAATTATAAAGGAGTGGAAAAGTATGTTCCAAGACAAAAACAAGAAAAAGAATATGTAAAGTGGTGGTACAACAAAAGATGTAGAGAGTTAAAAGGCAAAAGGGATAAAGGTTGGATAAAATGGAAGAAAGACAAAAGCCCTGAAAAATGAAAAATATATACTAGTCATTGAAACCAATATGTACAGGTGTGCAGAGAAGAAAAGAGAAAATACGAAAAAGATGTCGTAGAAAAATGTAAAGATCAACCAAAACTATTTTATGGATTTGTAAACAACAAACTGAAAAACAAGCAAGAACTAGTGAAACTACGACAGGGAGGAGTTGAATACATAGGGGAAATAGAAATGGCAAGAATTATGAACAAGCATTTTAAATCAGTGTTTACGAAGGAGAAAATAAAACTTAGAGATGTTGAGTGAGAGGAGAAAGTCCCCCCTATGAAAGAGATAGAAGTAACAAGGAATGAAATAATGAATCACTTGAGTAATCTCGATGTCAGAAAATCTCATGGACCAGATGAAATGGCAAACTGGATTTTGAGAGAATGCAGGAACGAACTAACACACAAAATACATAGTATAATAAGCAGTTCATTGAAAGAAGGAAAAGTTCCAGAAGATTGGAAAAGAGCAAATATAGTACCAATATATAAAGGGGGAAACAAGGAAGACCCTACTAACTATAGACCAGTCTCTCTTACAAGTACGATAACTAAAATTTGTGAAAGAATTATCAAAATTAGATGGGTAGGCATTTGGAAAAAACAAGGCAGTTTGGATTTACACAAGGACGATCATGCATCACAAACTCAATGTGTTTCTATTCAAGGCTAATAGATGTGATACAAGAAAGAGATAGATGGGCTGATTGTGCATTTCTAGACCTGAAAAAGCTTTTGATAAGGTGCCACATAAGAAATTGCTAAAGAAATGAGAAACTGCAGGAGGAATATAGGGTAAACTGCTGAAGTGATTGGAAGACTTCTTGCATGAAAGAAAAATTAGAGTGGTGATAAGAGACAAACATTCTAATTGGGATGAAATGATTAGTGGAGTTCCACAAGGAACAATTCTGGCCCCAGTAATGTTTGCTATATATATTGATGACATGGATAAAGGAATTGAAAGTTATATGAGCTTCTTTGCGGACGATGCAAAACAGTTGAAAAAAGTGAACACTGTAGAAGATTGTGAGTCACTGCAGACTGATCTCAATAAAGTATGGAAATGGAGTAGGAAGTGGAAGATGGAATTCAGTATTAAGAAGTGTGGTATAATGGAATTTGGAAGAAGCCAAAAAAAAAAAAAAAAAAAAAAAAGATAGTGGGATCATATAAATTGGGAGAGGAAGAAAAAAAAAATAGAAAATGAGAAGGACCTGGGAGTCATTATTATGAATAATATGTCCCCTGAGAAACATATAAGCAAAATTTTTGGAGAAACTTATAGTTTAATAAGAACAATCAAAGTGGCACTTACATACCTGGACGAAGAAAGGGTGAAGAAAATACTAGTCACTTTGAGAAGACCAAGATTGGAGTATGCAGCGACGACGTGGTCACACACACACACACACACACACACACACACACACACACACACACACACACACACACACACACACACACACACACACACACACACACACACACACACACACACACACACACAAATGAAAGAATACAAAGAGCAATTACGATATTGGCACCAACACTCTCAGAACTATCATATGAGGAGAGAACTTGAGCTACAGACATTAGAGCAAAGAAGAGAGAGAAGACTTGATAAATATTTATAGAATCATGAAAGGCATAGAAACTATTGATAGAGAGGATCTAATAAAATGGGATAGTAGAGATACAAGAGGACACGGAAAGAAAATCAAGAAAGACAGTTATAGAAGAGACCTGAAAAAGAACAGCTTTCCCCATAGGGTAATATACTTTTAGAACAAGTTAGATGAAAATGCGGTGTGTGCAAAAACGATACAGGAATTTAAAAACATTCTAGATAAAACGAGATATGAAGACGAGACCCCACGAGCATAGCTCCCCTTCCCGTAAAATACAACTAGGTAAATACAACTAGGTAAACACACACACACACACACACACACACACACACACACACACACACACACACACACACACACACACACACACACACACACACACACACACACACACACACACTTTCAACGAACGGACGGCTTGACGAACGCTCTGAAGAAAAGTGCAGATTGTGGATACCAACGCAAAGAGAAGTGCCTTTTTGTATTTGCAGGGGGGGGGGGAAATTGCTCGTGAGGCAGTAGGTAAGTAGGAAAAGAGGAGAAGGGGAGGGATTGCTGGGGAAATGGAAGGAAATGAGGATGTGGAGGACTTGGCCCAGGCAGACGGGCGTAAGGTCAACATGAAACGACCACCGGATGACGAAATGGCAAATAAAAATGTAAAGATTAGAAGTATAGAGAGGAGAAATACAGTAGAAAGTGACGAGAATATGTTCCAGGGATTTAAAGAGGGTGGGGGGGACACAACCCCCCCCCGACTGATAAGACTAGAGGAGAGAGTTGATAAGGTGATCGAGGACTTGGAACGTAAGTTAGGTAAGGTAGACTCCATCTTCCAGAGAATTGAAAGATTGGAACAACTAGAGAAGGCTAACAGAAACTTAACTGAAGAAGTAGAGGACCTAAAAAGACAGTTAGGAAATGTAAAGGAGGAGAATGAGAAATTGAAGAAGAATAGTAATGAAAACAGTGAGAAAATAGCTACAGAAGCTAAAAATTGGAGAATAACTCAAGAAGGGAATAAGGTTTCATTCACTGACATAGTCAAACAGCAATTGAAAGAACATAATGAAGACTCAGTTATTAAAGTGATGAGACAGAAGGAGAATATAGTAAGAGAATTAGCTGACAAAAAGAAATGTATAATTATATTAGGAATGGAAGAGAAACATAACCCAGATAGAACCGCAAGAATCAAGGAGGAAAATGAAAGGGTAAGCAGTTTATTAAAATTAGTCCAGGAAGATGAACCAGAAATTATAAAGGAAATTGAGGAAAAATTCAGACTCGGAAAATATAGTACAGATAAGACCAGACCAATTAAGATTAAATTCAGGTCACAAACAACGGCAGAGAAAATTCTATCCAAGACAGGGAAACTAGCAACAAATGATCAATATAAAAAGGTATGGATAAAAAGAGAAATGAATAAGGAGGAAAGAGAGGCAGAAAAGCAGAAAAGAATTGAAGCTAAGGCAAAAAAACGAGGAAAGAACGGAGTCAGAGAAAGAGAGATTCTATTGGAGAGTAGTGAACATGAAAATAAAGCAGTTCGACATACTAAAGAAAAACATAAGGGAAACAGAGAACACAATGGAAGTGGCAGAAAACTAAGAGTGTCTTACACAAATATAGATGAATTGATAACAGGATTGAATGAACTGAATGATTATTTGAAAGAAAAAGAACCGGACATAATGGGAATTGTAGAAACAAAATTAAAAGGCCCACTACCACCCAACAGTGTAGGACATGATACATACAATTATTGGATTAGAAACAGAGAGAAAAAACAAGGGGGTGGAGTTATGTTCCTGACAAAGAAGGATATAAACGTGAAAGGTGTCATATATGGAAAGAATACAGTAGAGATGATTATGATAGAAGTGGAAGACCGAGATAAGAAGAGCAGAAAATTTGTGATCAATTATGTGCCTCCGAAAACAGCCTCATGGGAGGAGAGTGAACATAAAAGTATGTTAGAGGACACAAAGATAGCATTAACTAAAATAATGGAAGACGGAGGAAGAATAGTTATGATGGGCGACTTTAATTGCAAAGAAATCTGCTGGGAAGAAATGACAGTAAAGAGTGGTGATGACTCATGGGGAAATGCTCTACTTGAGATGATTACTGACCATTCAATGACACAATGGATACAAGAGAACACTAGGTATAGAAATGAAGAAGAACCATCGAGGCTAGACTTAATAATTACATCTGAACCTAGAATAGTGGACAAGATTGAATATAAAACACCAATAGGTAAAAGTGACCACATATTGATTGAACTGGAACTTAATGAAGAAAAATATATGAAAAGAAATGAACAATATAGAAAAGGAAGAATGATGTATGAAAAAACAAACTTTGATAAAATAAGAGAATTCTTCCAACAAGAAAACTGGGAAGAAATATACAAAGAAGAAACATCAGTGGAAGAGAAATGGAATATTTTGACAAAAATTTACAAAGGAGTGGAAAAGTATGTCCCAAGACAAAAACAAGAAAAAGAATATGTAAAATGCTGGTACAACAAAAGTTGTAGGGAGTTAAAAGACAAAAGAGACAAAGCCTGGACCGGATGGAAAAAAGACAGAAGACCTGAAAAATGGAAAATATATACTGGTTATAGAAATGAATATGTACAAAAGTGCAGAGAGGAAAAAAGAAAATATGAAAAAGATGTTATAGAAAAGTGTAAAGATCAACCAAAACTATTCTACAGATTTGTAAACAATAAACTGAAAAACAAACAAGACTTGGAGAAATTAAGACAAGGAGGAGTTGAATACACTGAGGAAATGGAAATGGCAGAAATTATGAACAAACATTTTAAATCAGTGTTTACAAGGGAAAATATACAACCTGAAGAGATTGAGTGGAAGGAAAAAGTCCCCCCTATGGAAGAAATAGAAGTAACGAAGAATGAAATATTGACACACTTGGGTAATTTTGATGTCAGAAAATCGCATGGGCCAGATGAAATAGCAAACTGGATTCTGAAAGAATGTAGGAATGAACTGGCAGACAAAATACATAGCATAATAAGCAGTTCCTTAAAAGAAGGAAAAGTTCCAGAAGATTGGAAAAAAGCAAATATAGTACCTATATATAAAGGAGGAAATAAAGAAGAACCTACCAACTATAGACCAGTCTCTCTAACAAGTACAATAGCAAAAATATGTGAAAGAATTATCAAAAGTAGATGGGTAAAATACTTGGAAAAAAACAACGTACTAAATCCAAGGCAATTTGGATTCAGACAAGGACGATCATGCGTCACCAATTTAATATGTTTCTATTCAAGACTAATAGATATAATACAAGAAAGAGATGGATGGGCTGATTGTGCATTTCTAGACCTAAAAAAAGCTTTTGACAAAGTACCACATAAGAAGTTGCTTAAGAAATTAGAATATGAAGGAGGAATACAAGGTAAATTGCTAAATTGGATGGAAGACTTTTTGCAAGAAAGAAAAATGAGAGTAGTGATAAGAGATCAGCACTCAAAATGGAATGAAGTAATAAGCGGTGTCCCGCAGGGAACAGTTCTGGCCCCAATAATGTTTGCTATATATATTAATGATATGGATGAAGGAATTGAAAGCTATATGAGCTTCTTTGCAGATGATGCAAAATTACTGAAAAGAGTGAAAACTGAAGAGGATTGTGAATCACTACAGAGAGATCTAAATAAAGTACAAGAATGGAGTAGGAAGTGGGAGATGGAGTTCAATACAAAAAAGTGTAGTATAATGGAATTTGGAAAAAGCAAAAACAGAATAACAGGATCATATAATTTGGGAGAAGAAGGAATAAAAAGAGTAGAAAATGAGAGGGACCTGGGAGTCATTGTTATGAATAATATGTCACCTGAGAAACATATAAATAAGATTTTTGGAGAAACTTATAATTTAATAAGAACAATCAAAGTGGCATTTACATACCTGGATGAAGAAATGGTGAGGAAAATCCTAATCACCCTGATAAGACCAAGATTGGAATATGCAGCAACGATATGGTCACCAAGTACAAAAAAATGTATAAAAAAACTTGAAAGAATACAAAGAGCAATTACTAAACTGGCACCAACACTCTCAAAACTATCATATGAAGAGAGACTACAAAAACTTAAACTACAGACACTAGAGCAAAGAAGAGAGAGAGGAGATTTGATAGCTATTTACAGAATCATGAAAGGCATAGAAATTACTGATAGAGAGAATCTGATAAAATGGGATGACAGAAATACAAGAGGACACGGAAAGAAAATAAAAAAAAGACAACTATAGAAGAGATTTGAAAAAGAACAGCTTTCCTCACAGAGCAATAGACAGTTGGAACAAGTTAGATGAGAAAGTGGTGTGTGCAAAAACAATACATGAATTTAAAAATAGTTTAGATAAAATGAGATATGAAGACGGGACCTCACGAGCATAGCTCCCCTTCCCGTAAAATACAACTACAACTAGGTAAATACACACACACTCTCTCCTGTTCTCTCTCACATACACACTCTCTCTTTCTCCTGTTCTCTCTCACATACACACTCTCCCTCTTTCCTCTGTTCTCTCTTAGTTCATCAGAATTGTAGTATTTCAAAATATTGTAATGCCTCTATCCACTACAAAGGAGTTAGGGCGTGTCTGAGCGCTCAAACGTTGCCTGAAGCAACAAGACGTGTGTACACTGTTAGACACTGCGGGGCACTGAGTGATTACAAGTAGACCTCTACCAGTCTATA
>NC_134794.1:38136229-38148729 GCF_046742065.1 Oratosquilla oratoria | reverse complement strand
TAAAGAGGAGAATCGAATTCTTCGGTCGGAGACCCAAAACACGGACGACAAACCATGTTTGGAATCTAGGTGGAAAAAAGTGGCAAACAAAACACGGAGAAATGGTGAAAAGCCCTCACCAGACCCGCTTGAATGCAGAAACTCATTTCAAGCTCTCGCAGTTTTACAAGAAGAAACGAAGGAAATACAAAAGAAGAAGGGTAGGGCAGTGGCTAGATCCCTGCCCACACGTAAGATTTTGGTTGTAGGAGATAGCCAGGTGAGATATTTAGATAGGGCCTTCTGTGAAAAAAAAGTATAGGACACAGGACGCAGATATGTTTCTCCGGGGCGGGGATATGTGATATTAGAGACAGGATTGAAGAGTGTATAGTCGGGGAAGGTGTGAAACCCATCGTTTGCTTGAGTGCTGGTGGGAATGACATAGTGAAGTTAGGGAGTGGGGGATTGTTTGCACTGTTCCGGGATGCACTAGGTAAGATTAGGAATAAGGAAGATCTTCCTGTTATACGTGGAATCCTTCTGAGGCGTAGAGTTGGAGACACATGGCATTCCAGGGGTATTGTAATGAATTGCAGGCTGTCAAAACATTGTAAGACCAATAGATGGGCATTTTCCGACAATTGGGATAGCTTTTACGTTAAGAATCATCTATATACAAGGGACGGGGTGCACTTGTCACCCAGAGGATTTCGGCTTTTTGTTGAATCCCTTGAGCGAAAAGTAAGCATCCTGCATTTTTTTTTTCCCGGGTAGATTACGTGGGAGTCGGGGGGGGGGGGCATCGGAATATAGTTTAGGCAATAGAAACAGCTCAATGAGGGACATGTCGCTGACGTGTCACGGACGTATCGTGGATGTGTCAAGGACGTTTCACGGACATGTCGAAAAATATCAAAATATATGAAGAAATCCAACAGGAAATGGCTAGGGTAATACTGCTACCCAGCGAAGGTTAGAACCCAAGGGTTCCAAATAAGAATGAGCGGGTTTGATAATGTGATATCAATCGATTCATGGGGATATGCATAAATAATCAGGAAGAAGCTTGCCGCGTAGAAAATGTTTAGAGAATCGGAAAGCATCATTGAACAACAATAAAAGAACAAGTAAAGTCCACAGGAGATGGGCCAATATAAACGATAGGTTTAGAATCCGTCGGAATCTATTGGATTCGGTCGGAAGCTGTTGGAATCTTGGAATCTATCAGACTTCTAATGGCCGCCAACAAAAAAGTAGAAATCTGTTTTGTAATAGATATGTAATAAACAATTACTCATTTGTTTCTGTTGATAATGTACATTTTCTAATAAAACTAGATAGAGCGTTACAGGAAAATTTCCGGTAAAACCGGGGGGGGGGACGAAGACAAGGATAAGCCCCCATCTAAAAGCTCTAACCTCCGTGAAACAGCTACAAAGGATTGGTAACGAGTGGAATATTCGTTATGTATCTATGTTTGGAGATCCTGAAATGTCCTATTAAGGGCACTGAACAATGTTAGATAGAGTCGTAGTGTCATAAGGCGCAAGAGATTAGTGTAGACTGAAACTATTGTGGTAACAATGCATTACTATGGAACACATGAAACCCCAGTACAGAGGAGAGAAGGAAAGGTGTCAAGAGAAAACATCATGTTATTTCTGTAGTTTTCTAGTATTCTTAATCCGATACGGCACTCTTTCCCAACCTGTCAACTAACAGATACCATACCACACTTATTTATAACTTTTTTTTTAACCTCTTAGAGGTAATTTCAACACTGAATAAAATCGTCTGGCATCCACGAACTAGTGGTCATTTTTGATCTGTGGACCTTCCTGACCCGGGACTTCTGGACACCAGGATCCCAGAACTTCGGGGGCTTCAGGACCTCGGTGCTACGGCCCCCCTAACACCTCAGGTCGGGAATCACCGCAGTGTACAGGAACTACGTGGAAGTAATTTAAAGTTTCTTTAGTGCTTGGAAACATTTCACGTTCCATATCACGACGAGGCCCTTTACGGACTTTGTCTTGGTGAGCACCAGATTATTTTCTTCAGCCGAAAACAAAATCCGTGCTTGTGGGGTTAATTCAGTGCACGGGCTACAATTTGAAAGTTCTACTCTGCTCTGTTACATTGAATCCACTTCTCCAGTACAGTACTGGGGAACATTGTAAGACCTAAGCAATGATCAAAACGCTGTAAGACCTGAACAGTGTTCAAGTTACTACTCTGTGCAGTCCCCTAGGGGCAGTGTGGGCCCCCGTGCTAGCGGACGCCTCAGACAAACCCAACTTCACGTGTACTCAGAAACTCGACCCGATGGTTTTGACTGTCGCCTGGCTGGAGTCTTGTTTGTCATTGCCCCGTCCAAATCTTGCACTCCTAGGCCCCATCTCACCCCTTTCTATTTTTCTTTACCTTTCCTTTCCCTTTCCTTCCTTTAATTTTCCTTTCCTTTCTTCTCATTTCCCTTCCCTTTCTTTATCTTCACTCCCATTGTCTTGCCTTGCTGTACCTTACCTTCTCATCCTTTTCCTTTCACTTGACTTATTTTCCTTCTCTTTCTCTCCCGTTCCTCCCTTTTTCTTTCCTTCCCTTTCCTTTCTCTTCCCTTCTTTTCTCTTGCCTTTCATTCTCTTCCCTTCTTTTCCTTTCCCCTTCCATTCCTTTACCTCTCCTCTTAATTTTTTCTTCAACTTCCCTTCACTTTTCTCTTTTTTCTTTGTTCTTTTCCTGAATTTTCTCTACGGTTATTTCTTCTTTTCTATTTTCATATGTTTTTCTTTCCCGTATATTCAATTTTCGTTCTTTTTCTTTTCTTTTCCAATTTCCTTTTATTTATTTTTCAAACGTTTTTCCCGTTCTTCTTTTTTCCATGTATTTCCTTTTTTTTTCCATTTTCCTTCAAATTGTCATTGCTTTTCTTTTGCTTTTCGTTTCTTTCCCATCTTTTTATTTTCTCTCCTTTTCTTTTCTTTTCTTTTTTTTCCTTGCCATTCCTTTATATTCGTTTTCCTTTGCATTTGTTTAATATTGTTTCCTTTCCATTTTTCTTTTCCTTTCCCTCTCTTTCTCTCCCATCCTCCCCTATTCTTTTCTCCTCTTCCCTGTCTTTTTTCTTCCTTGCTCTTCTCTTCCCTTTCCTTTCCTTTCCTTCCCTTCCCTTTCCTTCCCTTTCCTTTCCTGATTTTTCCTTCCCTTTTTCTCCCCTTTCCTTTTATTTTTCTGTTCTTTACTTTCCTTTTCTTTTATTTATTTTCCTTTTCATTCTTTTTCTTTTTCTTTATCTTTTCTTCCACTGCATTGACTTGCCTCGCCTTGCTTTGCCTTCTCTTTCTTTTTATTCAGTTTAATTTCCTTCTCCTTTTTTCTCTCTCTCTTCCTCAATTTAATTTTCCTTAATTGCTCTCCCTTCTTTTTCCTTTCCTTACCCTCTGCGTCTTCGTCATCTTTCTCTTTTTCTCCTTACATTTCATATTCATATTCTTTTCTTTCTTTTATTTCCTTTTCTTCCATTTTTTCTTTGTCTTTCTATTTTTTCTTTCCTTCCTTTTCATATTCTTATTTTCTTCCTTCGTTTTCTTCCTTTTCTATTTTTCCTTATTTTTCTTCCCTCCATTCCCTTTTTTCTTTCTCTTTTCTTTTCATTCATTCCCTCCCTTCTCCTTTCTTTCTCTTCCTTCCCTTTATTCATCTTTCTTTGTTTCTCTTTTCTTGTCCTTCATTTCCTTTCACTTTCCTTCACCCCCAGTTTCTTTATTACCTCCTACCTGATATTCCCAGTTCTATCTAATGCCTCCTTTTTATATTTTTGCTCCCTACGATTTTGAGTTGATTGTCCTAGTTTGCCTTTCTGAATTTTTCTTTAATATTGTTTTGGTTTCATTTATCCTGGTTTTAGCTACACTTTCTAATACTGATTTTACTTCGCCTCTACAGATGAACTTCAGCCCTTTAGTGTATGAATTGGATTCCGGTTAATATATATATTGTATATATATATATATATGTATATATATATATATATATATATATTATGTATATATATATATATATATATATATTATGTATATAATATATGTATATATGTATATATATATATATGTATATATATATATAAGATTGAAGGTGGAGGAAGCAGACGAGGAGTAATGGGAGAATTTCACGCTTTAAAGTTTCGACACGCACTGTCTTGATCACAAAGCTAACAACTCAAATATATAAGGAGATTTTATACATGGACGGGTCATCTCATGGGACGCTTTGAAGAGCTTGTTATTTTATTTGCGCATTCTTTTATTATAAATAAGCTTGTGTATTTTGCTAGACAAATAAAGCCTTCTCTACGGTTAATGTTGTTATTGGTGTTAATGTATGCTGCCTCAATTGTCTTCCTCAGTTTCTTGGATGATCCTTTATTTAATATGGTTGTGTTGTTCCAGTCTGGAAGGTGGCCATTCTTATCCACATGCATTACTATGGAGTTAGATGATCTATGGGCTTTTACGTCATCTTTATGTTCATTTATTCTTTTATTAAGTCCGCGACCAGATTCACCTAAATATGAAGAGGGACAGCTTTTACACGGGATTTTATAAAATCCCGTGTGTGTGTATTCACTTGGTCTTTGGATCACGTGTTGGACTCGTGATCGACAGCTATTTCCCTCCTGGAAGAGAGCTCAGAGCTCGTAGGTCCGATCTATGGGTAATACTATGACCTTGCACACACACACACACCCAACTCCCCGCCCACGAGAGTTGGAGTAACACCCCTCAGCGCTGCGATACTGATATTATTTCAGCCCCGGGCGAGAGTCGAACCCGGACCTCCGTAGTGGCAGGCCCGAGCTCTAACCACAGCGCCATGAGAGGTGTGTGTGTGTGTGTGTGTGTGTGTGTGTGTGTGTGTGTGTGTGTGTGTGTGTGTGTGTGTGTGTGTGTGTGTGTGTGTGTGTGTGTGTGTGTGTGTGTGTGTGTGTGTGTGTGTGTGTGTGTGTGTGTGTGTGTGTGTGTGTGTGTGTGTGTGTGTGTGTTTCTCTGTCTCTCATGCACACCTACACCCATTCTCTCTCATTATGTCTTTTTCTTCCTCTCTACGTCTTCTCTTTATTTCCCCCCTGCTCTCGGTATACTTTTGTCTAAATATCTAAATCTTCGTCTCTATAAATATCTGCATTTTTACTGTTCTATTTACACAATATTCGCTATATACCTTCCTACACCTCTACCTTTTCGTCTCTTTCCTATTACATCTTTTATTTTTTTCGTTTAAGTCTCTCTTTTTTAGGTGATGAAGCATTTGAAAAAGCACTTAGCAAGCAGGCGGACTACGCCCCAGCACCAAGCAGATGCGTTCCTTTTCCTGAGATGCGCTCTTCAAATTAATGAACTTATATAAGTGCGGAGGAAAAATCGTGTCCTCCGGATAGTGTTGGAGTTCGAGGAAGGAGGGGGGGAGAGGAGGAGGGGGAGGGGGAGGAGGGGAGTAGGACCCTGGGGAGCATAAGAATTAAATCCGATGAACGACGTAGAGTACAGAGGTAAAGTAGGAGGCGGCGGTGGGGGAGGAGGAAGAGGTGGAAGTGGAAGAGGATGGGTAATGGCGGTGGGGGAGGAGGAGGAGGAGGAGGAGGAGGAGGAGGTGGAAGTGGAGGAAGTATCGAGGTAGTGGTGGATGAGAAGGAAGGCAGGGAGAGAGAGGGAGTGGTTACCCACTTAATGGTTTCTGGATGCTGCATCCAGAGCGGAGGCAAATCAAAGGCGTTCGCCACATTTGACGATTTAGAGGTTAGGTGGAGTGACGTCATGTAGGAAGAATCATTAATGGAATATTGTTACATTAAACTATCCTTTAATTTCGGTAAAGATGTTAACACGGGATTGTATAGGATGGGTGTTTTTATAATTAATAAACCTTAATAATTCACCAAGCCTCAAAGATCCTATGACTGCCCTTGATAATTACTTAGATTCAGATTTAGTGACGTCAGTCCGTGACTTCCTCCCTAGCTATCTTCCTTTTTATCCTTCCTTTTCATTATATTGCTTCCTTACTTGCAATATTCCTGTGTTGTCTGAAAGTGTCTACCTAGACGGAAATGTTTGGGCTACGTCTCTTATTTCCTACTGGTTTTCAGGAAAAAGAAATATGTATACAGGGACCTCGCTTCACGAACGCCATCAATCAGCAAAGAATATTTTCTTAGGGCCAAACATCAAACCAGAAAGTCAGAGAAAAATCTTGTATTACTTTACCATAAAAATGTCCTTAGTGTAATTCCCGTTTTTAGACAAAAATCTATAAGTAAATGAATAATGTACAAGTAACTTTCAAATGTGGTCACAGCAAAAAAAAAAAAAAAAAAAAAAAAAAAAAGGTTGCGAAGTTACAAGGTTACAAATTCAGGTACAAAAAGTTCTTGTAAAAATATAACGTTTCAACCAGGCAAAGAGATTATAACCAGGATTTCTCAACACAAATAGTGTAAAAACAGTAGTCAAGGAATGGTCTTTTTCAGCACAAAGCCATTCACGACCATCACTTTGACCGGAAGAGTTCGAAGATTTTGACAAAAACCCAAAGGTTTCCTAGAAAGAAATGTAATTGAATCATGCCTAATCTCTGGTACATATGTCAAATATGTACACGAGATACGATCATTTTAAATGTGACAAATTGTTGATAGGTTTAGTTACGAGACAATTCCCCCCAGATTGATTGTCCGAGGAAGCGAGATACTAGGAGAGGGCGAACACGTTGATCGCCTTGGTCACAGCTTCTCACGTCACCTCTTTCTTTTGTTGTACTATGTACAAAAATCTGTTATATTATCCAATTTTTGTACGGTTCGTCTGAAGATGTAATACGCGAAAGATCTTACTGTCAACTGTTTATTTTCCCCAATAGTTTTTCTTGCATATACGTATGTGTGTATATATGTATATATATGTTTGTTTCTACATGCATATGTATATATATGTATATAAATGTATGTATGTGTATGTTAGTATATGTGAATATATGTGTATATTAGTAAAGGGGGGGAGCAGGTTCTCAGTAATACACGTGGAGTTAAAAACGACAGCATTGTTGTAGTTGTTCAGTTTTTTCTTCGTATTCTCGATTTTCCTGATACGTTGATACACAGAGGTTCTCAACAGGTAAGTTTCTCGGTTAGGTGTCTAAAAATGGTAATTTAGACACGTTGATATACAGAGGTTCTCAACAGGTAAGTTTCTCGGTGTACAGGAAACCCACCAATAGGGACGACTTTGTCCACTATTTTTCAGCACACAGCAGACGTGTTAAAACGGGTGTTCTAATAGGTTTCTTTCTCAGAGCTTTTCGTATCTGCAGTGAAGAACTCCTAGAGGATGAACTTACTTACATCAAGAATACCTTTAGGAAGCTGAAATACCCCGGAGGTTCGATCACCAGGACAATAAGGAAAGCCAAGAAGATCTACGATGGCTCAAACGTCCGGACCCCGGGAAAGGATAAGTCTCATTTTATTTCTGTCCCTAATTCTATAAACACCATAGCTATTGATGATTATTTGTTAAAAGGTGGAATAAATGTAGCAAAAATATCTTCCAATAAAATAGGAAAAATATTTAAGAAACAATAATATCCGTAATAATCTCAGTGTCGTTCGTATTCCATGCAACGGTTGTCCGTCATCTTACTTCGGTGAGTCAGGTCGAGGGATCAATAAACGCTTGAGTGAGCACAAAAACGATCTCAGGGCTCATAGAACATCTAACTCCCTGGTTCGTCACCTGGACAAATGAGGACATCTACCTGATTGGAACAACACAGGAATTCTACACGAGGGCTTTAAGAAGAAAATGAGAAAAACTGTGGTAGCTGCACATATCGCCACCAACAAGAACAACAACGAAAGCAGCAAGTGTCCTAATTATTAAATCGCTAGCTCATACCTTGGCGGGTTCCCTCTCACTACGAATATAAGAATTGTGATCCGTCTGTAATGCTGTAGTCCTCTGAAGAAGACCAAGTTGGTCGCAACGTTAGGGCAATAAACTCTATTCCTAACACATCTTCGTTTGCCCTTCCCCACCCACATTCTCTCTCATTTGTCTGAAATAATCTTATATATGTATATGTATATATATAATATATATATATATACATATATATATATATATATATATACATACATATAAAACCTATGCATGAATACTGAGTGTTCATACTCAGTTCATGTATTGTACATTGTAGAAGTAGATGAAATAGTAGATAGTAGAGAATAAATTGTACAAAACATTTTTACTTGGCAACAGCCACCATTTGAATTTATATGTAAAAGCACCTTTGTCAACCACCAGTGTTTTCCCTGTGTAATGATATAAGATGCTGATCAGTCTAGACGGAGAGATAGAAATCAAACCACACACTCGTTTGTCTCAACACCTCCAAACCCCGGGTACGGACAGTTGCTCACCGGACAGTTCCTCACCGGATAATTGCTCACCGGACAATTGCTCACCGGAGAAGTAACAAATAGGACATTTGCTCACTAAAGGATTATTTGAGTTATGTTGAAGTTTATTACAGCAATAATATACAAACAATATACAACCAAAATATCATAATACACAGGATTTTTTGTTATATTGAAATTTATTAGTAGGATTATTTTAGTTATATTGAAGTTTATTACAGAAATAATATACAACCAAAATAACATAATGTACAGGATTTTTTAGTTATATTGAAGTTTATTACAGCAATAATACAGGATTTTTTGTTATATTAGAATTTAGTAAAGCAATAATAAACAATATACAAACTTTCATATTTATAAAATTATATAATTACAGTAATAATATGCAAACAATATACAACCAAAATAACATAATGTACAGGATTTTTTAGTTATATTGAAGTTTATTACAGCAATAATACAGGATTTTTTGTTATATTGAAATTTATTACAGCATTAATACACAAACAATATACAAACTTTCATATTTATAAAATTCAACACCAATTTTTGTTATATTGAAATTTATTAGTAGGATTATTTTAGTTATATTGAAGTTGATTACAGCAATAATATACAAACAATATACAACTAAATAACATAATATTCAGGATTTTTTAGTTATATTGAAGTTTATTACAGCAATAATACAGGATTTTTTTTAATATTTCGGCTCCTTGCTGAATCCCTTGAACGAGAAGTAGGCATCGTACGGGGTTTTTCGGGTAGATTACGTGGGAGCAGCGGGGGAAGTATCGGAATAGAGTTTAGGCAATAGAAACAACTTAGAGAGGGATTGTGAAAAGAATCACCAAAGCAGGTGGAGGGAAGATAAACTTCAAGTTTAATATACAAATAGCAGGAGCATAATTAACAAAATTTATTTGCTGCGATGTAAAGCATGCGTAGAAAATTTCGATATTATAGCTATTACTGAATCCTGGATCAACATGGCTGATAAAAAATTCCTTCTGGAAATCGAAATAGACTGGATTTGTAAACCACAAAGGAGACTTCAATATTGGACCGGTAAAAGATCATTACTATATATTGATGGAAGAAATTTGTATTGAATTTTATAATTATTAAAAACTAAAATATGAAAGTTTGGATATTGTTTGTGTATTATTGCTGTAATAAACCTAAATATAACTAAAAAATCCTGTATATTGTTTGTTATTAAGTTCAAGAAAAGTAAAAAATAATCCTTTGGTGAGCAAATGTCCTATTTGTCACTTCTCCGGTGAGCAATTATCCGGTGAGCAACTATCCGGTGAGCAACTGTCCTACACCCACCAAACCCAGTGTAGACTACAAACAAATCTACACCCGCTTATATGGTCAAGCGTCAAGTGATTTAAAATCTTGTAACTCACAGATGCTCAGTCACGTCATTAGTATGACGTTTAACTAAGGCTCAATTCCCTGTGTATCACATGTTCATTTTTACCAATATGTACAACATGTAACATATCAAACTCATGTTTCCTATGTACATTCATTATAGCTTGATATATTCAATTAAGTGGATTGGCATTTTCTTTGCATTCACGTACGTTCGATTGACTGGTGATCTTATTTACTTGAATCTTTGTGGAATAATCAGCATAAGGCTGTATCTAAGTTCATTCCTCTGTTACGAATTCCCTTATAAGGCCACGTAACCTCTTAGTCACAATTACGTGGGGAGTTCGTAATATAATTGCCGTTACTTTGCCACGATTACTTAGTATATTTTTTGCATTGTCACTTACGCTAAAACTGAGGTTAAGGTTGCAGGTTGTATAGATGCATGTGTATTCAATATGAAGTTACTTAATGAGAATAATGTACAGGATTTTATGAATAGGCAACCCTTCGAAAGGGACATTCAGGCCATGACTAGTGCAGAATTAAGGTTAATTTGTAATTACTTTGGTGAGAGCTCAACTCAGACTTGGAATAAAGCCGATTTAGTGCGTTCGGTTTATGCAATGTTATGTAATTGAGAGAAAGACTCGGTAGCAGAGGACGAAGAACAGAGAGCTGCACAGGTCTCTACTTCGACGAATGCCGAAAAGGAAGCGGAAGAGAAAATGGTGGAGAAAGAAGAAAAAATAAATTATTTTCGACCTCCTGGATCTCGGTTAAATGAATTACAACTAAAATTAGAGTTAGCTAAAATAGAAACTAGGAAGGAGGAAGTTATAGCTGAAGCTAGGAAGTTTAAAGTCGAAAATTTGGATAGAGTGGAATTAGACCAATAGAACCTAGTGCTGCTCCAAGGGAGTTCGATGTGTTGAGAGGTGACAAGCTGCTTCCTGAATACGATGAAAATAACGTAGAGGCATACTTCAGAATTTTTGAAGGGATGGTAGAAGAACTTGAATGGGCAAATAGATATTGGCCTGCTCTGTTATGGCAGTTCACTGTAGATTTATAACGCTCTAGACGAGGAAGTGCAGAAAAAGGATCATATGAGTATCAATGACGCCCTCCTGAGAGCTTTTGAGCTTGTGCCAAAAGCATACCGGATAAAATTTCGTAGTGTGAAGAAGCTGCCGAACACCTCGTATGCTGAGTTTGGTAGAGAGACTAAATCATTATTGGAGCAGAGATTAAAGGCGAATAATGTGAATAGGAGTTATGACAAATTGGTCGATCTAGTATTATTAGAATAGTATTTGAGAGCGATACCAAAGGAGGTGTCATTGTACCTTCAGGGGAGAGAAGTCTCCAAATTGGAGGAGACAGCAGTATTAGCAGATAGATATACCTTATAACGACCTTCTCAGGGCCCACTAAAGATTTTGAATACATCCTGATAATTCTCGATGCCTTCTCTAGGTATCCCGAGGCTATACCTCTACGTAAATCAATTACTAAAGAGATTTTGCATCTTTTATCATGGTTCTTCTCTCGCGTGGGTCTCCCAAAAGAGCTACAGTCGGATCAAGGTTCCGTATTTATGTCTAGAGAATTGATCCAAGCTTTGGGAAAGTTAGGTATTACTAAATTAATTTTTAGTCCTTACCACCCTCAGAAGCTCACTGGCTGAGCGGGTTAGGGCGTCGTTACTTGCGGCGAAGGTCGAGGGGATGGCGGTTCGAATCCTGCCACTAGTGAAGTTGAACCAAGGGCATGGTTCACTAGATTCCACGCTACAAGGCCCTCTGTGAAGGGGCACCGTCCTAGCCTTTCGACAGGGGGGGAGTTTGTGATGTTAAAATAATAAAAAACACCCTCAGAGCCAAAGTGCTCTTGAGAGGTTCTATCAGACACTCAAGTATATGTTGCGGAAGTGGTGCATGGAGAATGAAAAGGGGAGGGACCAGGCCCTTCCCCATCTTCTCTTTGCGGTTCGCGAGGTACCAAATGAGTAGCTAAGATCTCTCCCCCTTCGATCTTGTTTATGGTCACGATGTCCGTGGACCTTCAAGTGTATTCTTTAACCTGATAATAAAACCTGAGTCTGTTCCCCGTGAGGTATTGAAGTCAGTCGAGGACATGATGGGGAAACTACACTCCTGTTGGGATATTACACGGAAGCATTTGTTGTGTACGCACAAATAGATGAAGAGACAGTACGATGAAAGGGCAACAGTTCGAGAGTTTCTCCCATGTGATCAAGTGTTAGTATTACTATCCTTTCAAGGAAGTCCTTTGAGAGCAAAACTCCAAGGGCCTTACGAGGTCTTGAAAAGGGTTGGGGAAGTGAATTGTGTATTGAACACGACGGGCCGACGGGAGCAACAATATTTGTGTCACGTCAACCGAATGAAAGCGAACCACGAAAGGGATACTGACCCTGCGAAACGACCTGTCTGTAATGTGACCCCCACCCCCCCCACCCCCACCCTCTGGGAGAACTGACCTCGTGGTGCAGCATGATGTTGACGTGGGAGATGTCCCACCCATCAAGCAAGCACCATATCGACACGAAAATAGGAGTGCTCAAAATGGGTTTCCCTAGAAGATATGAAGTCGTGAAAACATGCGACGTATACAGCCTGGTTCCAGGTGA
>NC_134794.1:38118729-38126229 GCF_046742065.1 Oratosquilla oratoria | reverse complement strand
TGGGGCTATAAAACATCACTTAAAGAAATACCATAACCTAACAGCCACCCGTGAATACCTAGTTTCAAACACTAGGATTATAGCAAGTAATAGGGATGTACACAAACTTAAGCTTCTAGAAGCTATGTTTATCAGAGAATGTAGTCCTATCATTAATATCCAATGCAACATGACTTCTGTCATCGCTTTGTATAGCAGCACCAAGCTACTACCTAGCATGACCTCTCTCCGAAACACCCCCCTCCAACTCCTCCTACCCACTCCTTCCATCCTCCCCCCAACCGACCCCGCAACCCCCTAACCCCCCAACCCTCTTCTTCTCGTATTAATGAGATACCACCCCCGCCCCCTCTCCCGCCCTCCACCACCACCCAAGCCGGCTAGGTGCGTATATATGTCACCGAGCGAAGGGTTTTCTTCGTCATTTCATCGGACCTTTTAACTATTGTAAGTAACGGTCCCCATCAGCCCATGTATAGTGTTTATTTTGTGTGAATTTGCGCATTTATTGATATTTGCTTCTATATTTGTATAATTGGTTAGATTTACATGTTGTTTTCTATATTTCTGTACGTCATTATTATCTATGTTACAGAATTTCCTGAAGATGTCTCTTTGTTAGACGAAACGTTGAAATAAATGAATCATTTTGGCAACTTGGTATATGCCCACCCTCTAAATGGCAGAATATTGGTTAGAAAACTGGAGAATACTCACAAGAAGATCAACAACCTCACTAACGCTGTCGATTTTAACAATGCATGCATATATATATATAATCACCCACAGCCCACCCACCATGGACGGAGTTTATGCTGGTACTCCCGTGTCGGAGGAGGGATCTCGAGACATCACCAAGTTTATTTGCCCATCAGTCTACATCTACATATTTGTCTTGTTGGGTTACCATGGCAACTGTCTACCTTGATATCTATTCATCCATCCATCCATCCATCCATCAATAATAAATAAATAAATAAATTATATATAAATTAATAAATAGATAAATTAATAAATAAATGAATGAATGAATGAATGAATGAATGAATGAATGAATGAATGAATGAATGAATGAATGAATGGACCAATCAATCAATCAACCAATCAGTACTGCCGGGGGCCTGTATCCATTGGTGACTAAGATCTTGTAAACTAAGTGAGATATGCAGGGATTCGACATTGTTTAAATAAGCAATATTGCATATAGAATTATAACAACGAATCTGATTAGGGAAAGGTTGGAGGAGAAGATTCAGTTGGTTTACGATTGTAAGATCACACCCTTTTGGAAGAACTTGAATATAAAGTTAAAGATCACTGGACTAAAGAAATCACTACGTCACTGCAAAACTCATCTAGGACCTTGCTTGCAAGTTCTTGGGGGAATTCTTGAGTGTACATCACAGAAACACGTTGTATAAGAAGTTGCTCAAGAAATATACAGAAGAAAGAACTCTATATTTAACTCTCCTATACAGAAAAATATAGTGAAGTGTGAGGTAGAAGCCTGCTAATGCAAAGAACCAATGTTAAGTGGAACTGAGTCTAGAATCAATGAAAAGATTATTTCTAAAAAGGAACTAACAGTAATAAGAAGTGACAGTGGAGAAAGGTGGGAGAAAGTGAAAATGAGGTTGAAAGAGAGTGTTGCCGAGGCTCTGGCTTAAAGACCTCAGGGTAGGCCTCCCAAAGGTGCTCGAAGTCGTCCGTGGCGAGTTTGACGCTGCAGCTGAGCTCGGCTGGTGCGGCGGCGATTGGTGTGGCGATGGAGGAGGAGTCGAGGAGGCAGATCCACTACGAGCCTGTAGTGCACGAGGAATCCGTGCTGAAGAGTGGCACATTCACGTGTGCGATGATGAAATTCCACCCGTAGAAATGACCGCCGATCTGAATGGTTAGATGCATGCGCCTATGGGTGGCGATCGGTGATTCGTTATCGGTGTGGAGGCACAGGTTATCGGGCGTGGGACGCGTGGCCTTCTATCTGGAAGCTGGTAGCAGGGACAGAGAGGCGCAGGTGTCGATCAGGAAACACGTCTTTGTAGAAAGACACTGTAAGTGAAATAGAAGATTAGTGGTTGATATGGCGGTCGCCTTTTGTGGCGACTGGGTAACTGATGCAACATGTGGTTTGGCCGTCGAAGCATGCTTAGGGGGCCACTCTACTTGTTTTTTGAGAACGTGCATGGAGGTCTATAGTTGCGAGCTTTGGGTCCGAATAGTGCGTGGTCATAACACAGTTGGCACGCGATGCCGTATTGCTGTTGCTGTAAGCGGGACCTCGTGGCTAGCTGCAAGGTCCATATATTATACTATATGGACCTTGGCTAGCCGCTGAAAGGTTGGAGGGGGATGGCGGTGCCGGGATCTGCCGCTTGTAGCTGCAGCATTGGTCTGTTCGTTGTCATCGTGGAGGTGGGGTGGATCTGCGGGCACGGCGTGGATGCGTTAGGTCTGAGCGTCAGTCAAGCTGTCTCCGAGTTTTCGGAGCTCGTTGTCGTCCGTGAACTCCGCATTGGGCATTCTGAAGCGGATACCGCCAGGTAACCGTTGCAACCACAAGACTCGAAGCACGTCGAGGGTCTTATGGCTGTCGTTGTCTGCGGAGGAGACGTGGGTTAGTGTCCACATCTCCAGGAGGGCGTATGAAATGTGTTGGTCACCGAATGCCTTCAGTTCCTTGTATTTGATTGGTTCCCTGCCTTTAGAATCTAGCCGCTCGGCGATGAGTTCAAAGGTGTCGTTAGGGAGGATGGCAAGGGCGTAATAGGCTTGCGACGTCTCTTGCCTGACCTTCTTCAATCTGAACTGGACCTCCGCATGGCAAAACCAGTTGGCGGCGTTGTCGGGGTTGAAGGTGGAGAACTTGATCTAGGCTGTGACAACGCGGTGGTCCTCTGGGGCACTGTGGTTGATAGGCGGCGGTGTCTACATTGCGTTGGCGGCGCGGCAGCGTGGGCGTCGTGGGAAGAATTCCTTAGCGAGTCAACCATTGTAGTGACGGCAGGAAGGCGGACGCTGACTGCTGTGTAGTCGACGGTTTCACCAGTGTAGCGAGTTGGCTACCGGTAAGGTGTTGCAAAGATAATGGTTATAAAAATATACCAGCTCAAGCGGTGTGTGACTGAGCCAGTCGCGTGCAAGGCTTGAGCAAATCAGTAGCGGCGTATGAGGATAGGTCAGCAGGCCGCGGTCACTTACCTACCTGTCTCCGTGTTTTTATTTTTTGTCGTGGTTTGCGGAGATAGTACCTGCTTGGGTCTCAAGTTTGACGGTGGACCGGAACTGTTAATACATGATCGCAGGAGACGATGTCTATGGTATGCAACTGTAGTGACGATACCGGGAGGAAGCTAATGTATTACACACAAACAGTGATGCCCAAGTCACCTCAGGTCCGAGGTGAGCAGCGGTCGGAGGGCATTACTCAGAGTGGATTACCTTCCTAACCTCAAACTCTGCGTCGCGGCCAGGATTCAAATAGACGCCGAATTCACCACGCGGTTACAAGACGATCGCTCTACAAACCAAGGCACGGTGGGCCCCCGCCTCCGTGCAGTCGATACGCTTCCTGATCTGACCTTGTGCTGTCACCAGCATGCTCGTGTACTCTGCATCTCAACCAAATTACCTTGACCTCATATAGGTTGAAGGAACTGCATACCACCCTCCTTTTAAGGCTTGCCAAATGGTAATTATCAAAGTCCAACAGTCGGTCCGTGTGGGTCCCCTTCCTGTCAACCTTCGTGAAGACAGTATTGTCTTCTTGTGTAACCAGGACGTCTTTTTCGGCCTCCTTTTTCACCTCGAACGGATTTTTTTTTTCACATTCAGTAGGTCGAGGAAGGAATACACATCTACCTCTTTCATGATTGTAAACACATCATCGACGCACCGGGCTCAAGTCTTTAGCGATAAGGGTTTGATCCCAAGAAGGATAGAGAGACAGGGAAAGGAATGGAATGGAATAGAAAACAAATCTGGAAATAAAGAGGTTTGGTGGGATGTAGAATGTCTTGATGCGAGAGGTAACAGAGGAATAGAGCGCACTGGCAAGCTTGGTTGCTCGGTGAACTCCCTCAGGTAGAATAAGGCCCCGTCCACACTGTGCCTCATGACCATGGCGGTGTTCGTGGCGTTGTTGGGATTCGAGATTTACAACACCACCAACGTACTGCTAAGGTGTTTAAGCCGTTTCCATTTAGTGGGCTTGCAGAGGTGGGCAGTGCCGGCTCAGCCTTTGTCGAGAGAGAATATATGCAGCACGCGCTCCATTCTAGCCAAGAATGGAAGAGAATCGTGGATTTCTTCCTCTTCCTTTCTTGGACACACATATCTTTAAACACGGTAACCAGCTTGAATTCAAAGTATATAGAAAGCCCACTAAAAAAAATGATCTAATTCTTTACTACTCCCATCATGACATTAGGACCAAGAGAGGAGTAGTAATAGGCTTTTTCCTTAGGGCTCTTAGGATATGCAGTGCAAAATACTTAGAAGAAGAGTGCAGATTTATGAAAGAGACCTTTTTAACACTAAAATTTCCAGAATTTCTTTTGGATAATTGCAGATAGCAGGCCGCTAAGATTCGGGAAAGCCGTAGGCAGCAGGACAGTACAACAAGACGTCTCCTGTTGCCAACCAGCGACGTTGCCACCAACCTGACACATATTTTAAGAACCACAAATTTGGAAATAGTGTGCCAGACAAGCAGGACGATAAAAGACATCACGAAGACGAGAATATACAACAATCAAACACCGGGCACCAAAGCCGGTGTTTATCGTGTTCCATGCTCAGGATGTGATCAAGTTTACATTGGAGAAACGTCACGCGACCTGAATACATGAATACACGAATACGTGAACACCGTTACGACGTCAGGCATGATGTCACCACCAATGCATGTGTGACACATGGAAACAGGGAAAACCATCTTATGGACTGGAAGAATGCAGAGCTACTGATACGAAAACCAGACAAGATCCGTAGGAAGTGTTTAGAAGCAGCGATCATTCAAGGAACGAACACTATTGAACAAAATAGGGGCATGTTCAACATCTCACCCCACATAATTCCCCTAATACCCATGGCCAGTAATTTTTTTTCTTAAACTATCCTTTGTGAGCATTTTGCCCGCGGACGTTTGGGCCAGTATTGTCAACCTTTCCCAGTGTTCAATCCCCCTTCTCCTCCTCCTCCTCTTCCTTCACTCCTACTTCTTTTCTCTCCCCGTTCCCTCCTTTCCCCTTATTTAATCTCAAGCATATGTATCTTAACTTGTACTTGAAAAAGCTGTAATAAGCGAAACGTCGTACAAATAAAGGCTCCGTCCTCATAAGGCGTTTAACTCGTCAGCAAGAGTGATCTCCGAGGAACAAGCGAATCTATCCTAGGACCGTCTTCAGGGGTGTGAAGATATACAGTGCTCAAATGATGCGTAGTGTTCCAAGCAACGATGACATGACGTCACAATCTTCTGCATTTCACTTCTTATAACAACGTATAATTTAAAATTTCATTTGACCCAACATACATACATATATATATATATATATATATATATATATATACTTATAAAATTCTGATAATCTTGTTTGTTATCTTGCTTGAAACCGTCTATTGAAGAAGAGAATGACGTCACGACTGAGGACCAGCCAATTAGAAGAAGAGATAAGACGTCACGACTGAGGACCAACCAATCAGAAGAAGAGATATGACTTTACGACTGAGGACCAGCCAATCAGAAGAAGAGACATTACGTCACGACATCCGCTCTGTGGGTCCAAAGGAATCCCAGCGCTGAGCGAGTGACGTCACAACTGCTAATTTTCCAAATTGCCTATTTTTTAATTTCCAGTTTTCCGATTACATATTTTCTGACTATAAATATTAAAAAAAAATCATATTCAGTATTTAAAAGTATAGCCAACTCCTGAATTAGCATCTATGAAGCATAATGAGTTTATTAAAATATTACGAACCGTATAAATCATATGATGTGGTGTTCCAAGCAACGACGACATGACGTCACAATCTTCTGCATTTCACTTCTTATACCGTAACTAATCAAGTCACTGCCTTCGTCTACTGAATAGAGCAGTGTCTTAATAAAGATTTTATTGACCATTTTATTAACAACGTATCATTTAAAATTTTATTTGACCCAACGGATCACGGGTGGTCTAGTATTTATGATAATATTGATGATAGCCGGGCCTCTGATGGATCTGTGCATAGAGTGCGTTGACGAGTGGGATCTCTTCTACTATGGCAATGTGACAAGATGGTGGGAGTGACAGCATGACATCAACCACTTCAACGCCATGTTACAATTTATGTAACCTTACATAGTCAGTTTCGGGTGATGTAGACTCAAGGAAAGTCTGCATTGCGTATTACTAAAGTACCAGAATATAACATCTTCAAAGAATACGAAGTTTCTATAACTTTAGATTGGAATACCCGATCCTGAAATAAATTTATACATTTCATATTCGAGGTGACATCGGGCGATTTCTTTCAGGTGAGGTGAGGTGATTTGAAGGGCTATGGAGATTGATGAGATCACGCCTTACCATCTTATCATGAACACAAAGTTTGCTTATCATGCTGCCAATTTAAACTTCTGTTCCTTCATACATAGCAGACACGCACACGCCCACACCCATGAGCAACCTTCCGCACATATGCAGAAAGGGTGTGCCCACACCCTCGCCCGCGTCGACGAGTGTAAACGAGTATTACACTGGGTGAATTCTCGAGAAAATTCTATGACACTAACAAAGCAATCACCCAGATCCAGAGCCAGTCAGTACCCATTGCACCCACCCACACAACAGCCCGAGCCACACTGTCCACACCACATAATACGAGGTCAAGACACATCTTGTACTCGACATCGCTCACACAAACGCTCTCCATCAAGAACACAATTGATTTGTACATACTGTCACAAGCCAGGGCACCTTGCAAACACATGCTACGACAGACAACCATCACAACCCAACCGCCCCTGCGATCATCAGGGAACATGCTTCCACACGAGGGATCGTTGCCGTGTGCTGTTAGCACGGAGGCAACACAGACCAAACTCCCCAGATCACTTCCCGCAAGACATTTACGTAACATATTCTCTTTATGACTAACAAACACCAAGATTCAGCGCGCATCAAGGCCAGTCACTCCATACCCCGAAGTTCCCTCGTCGACGCTACCTGGTCATACCCTGGATATCCTACACACGTCTTCCCTTTCCTTAACTTTCATTGCAACTTCTAATAAAGCCAAAAGGAAAATCTTTCTCGACACGGGTTCCCCAGTCAACATGTCAATTCAGAGTTTCCATAATTTCCGCACTGCAAGAATTTTCGATCGTGAATTGGATGTGAATTCTAACATCCAATTCACGATCGAAAATGAGATAGACGGACAACTACCTTTTCTAGACACCGTGTTAATAAGATCAGGATGCGGCGTTAGATTTAAAGTTTACAGGAA
>NC_134794.1:38111229-38113729 GCF_046742065.1 Oratosquilla oratoria | reverse complement strand
TTTGTCCTCATTCTCAATATTTATTCTTGTGCAGTAAATCTATTAACATTCCCTGTTGGTATCCACTGAAATTACGTAGATCACGTCGCCTGTGTAGATCGCATATCAAAGTTTATCATATCTATATTATATAATTTTATCTTCATTCCCAATATTTAGTCTTAGGAGTACGTAACACATTTAATAAGATTCCCTAATAACCGACCCAAACAGGTATGACACAAATATGTAGTTTGAAGCGTTATCTGAAAAATATCTATATCGTTTGAACATTTGACTTTCAAATCTGTAAATTTCATATGATTTGATTGGCGGGAAGTTAAGATTTTAGCTTCACAATTAACCGATCCCAGCTACGAACTAACGATCGCCGGGCGGGGTGGACATAGGATGTCTGCATTATTCCAGCAACACGCACAGTTTTTCACGTCTTTCTTTTTTTCTTTTTATTTCAAATATATATATATATATATATATATATATATATATATATATATATATATATATATATATATATATTTTACCATAGAATGGTTACGTTAGGTTATATATATATATATATATATATATATATGTATATATGTATGTATATGTATATACATATGTATATATATATACATATATATATATATATACATATATATATACATATATATATATACATATATATATATATATATATATATATATATATATACATATACATACCACTCTCATCTTTCATAGTGAGGTCAGGAAGTTGTCATTTTATTGGTAACCCAGTACTACCTGTCGGATGGTTGGAATGTCGGCAACTAATCTGGCTCCATCAGTGGTGAACCGCCAATGTGGAAGGTGTCTTGGATACTCAGTTGGAGGAAAAAGAAAACCCTCAAAAGAACAGATGAAAACTTGATTCAATAGTCATCTAACCTCTTTATGGGTCACTTACCCACGGGGTTGCCGTGCGTGGATGCACTGTATAGCCTGAAGACGGGAGTCCTGGAGGCTGACTGATGTCTTAATGCCTTGTTTGCACTAAGGCGACCCATTTGGACTAAAAACATGCCTCTTTGGTCCTCTATCAGGTCAGGACGGGTGGCCACTCCCGGCTCTGAGAGGAAAATCGACTGGGCTACTTGACTTAAATCTATGGGTCAGGCAATCACTGAGTCAATCAACTACCGCCTAGGCCGATATCGCACAGTCTGCGGCTGTCATCCGCTAGTATCAAGGTGGCGAGTGTGTATACACTCCCATGAACGTTGGAAATTTTGGTTAGGTACACACACACACACACACACACACACACACACACACACACACACACACACACACACACACACACACACACACACACACACACACACACACACACACACACACACACACACACACACACACACACACACACACACACACACACACACACACACACACACATATATATATATATATATGTATATATATATGTATATATATATATATATATACACACACATATATATATATACACATATATATGCGTGTGTGCGTGTGCGTGTGTGTGTGTGTGTGTGTGTGTGTGTATTCACTTGGTCTTTGTATCACGTGTTGGACTCGTGATCGACAGCTATTTTCCTCCTGGAAGAGAGCTCAGAGCTCGTAGGTCCGATCTATGGGTAATGCTATGACCTTGCACACACACACACCCAACTCCCCGCCCACGAGAGTCAGAGTAACGACCCGAGGCACAGCGATACCGAAATAATTTCGGCCCTGGGCAGGATTCGAACTGGTTACTGGGAGCACTTCTGCTTCCCAGTTCAGCGCTCTACCAACTGTGCCACCGAGTAAAAAAAAAAAAAATAATAATAATAGGTTTATTGAGATAGCAGTGATACACTGACAATAATACAATTGAGCACTTTTATGAGTAATATAGTAATTATAAGAGTGATATGCTTAGTCTAGAATTTATAATGAGTTTATTGTGCGGACAATGGATGGAATGGCACTGTTCTTGTATCGGTCAGTCCTCGGCGCTCTGATGGGCTTGATTTTGTTAGAATGCCGAGTTGCATGGCGGGTGGTTGTGGTGTTAGGTGGGAGGAAGTGACGGTGACGTGGGTGTAGCATTAGGTCTTGTCCAAACTTATTCAGTGCCTCACTGTGTTTGTCGGACAATCTTGGCAAGCTGAGGGTGGTGAAGGCGTGTTCGTATCCCTCATACTGACTACCCAAGATAATTCTGCACGCTCTTCTTTGTACTTTCTCTAATTTGCTCCTCTGTGTGATGTTGAGTGATGATGACCAGGCTGGGGAGGCGTACATGAGGGTGGGGAGTATGAAGATGGTGTAGACTCCCTTTAGATCTGGTGATGGGGTACCAAGGGACTTCAATCTGTGCAGCATGAAGAGTTTGTATGAGGCTGTCCTGATGATGTTGTTGATATGCTGGTTCCAGCTAAGGTGGTCGTCTATTGTGATGCCTAGTAGCTTGGCGGACTGGACCACCTGAAGGGAATGGGTTCCTAATGAC
>NC_134794.1:38103729-38106229 GCF_046742065.1 Oratosquilla oratoria | reverse complement strand
TCTCCACCCTAATGAAGTAAGTTTTCAGAACATTTTCCTATTTTTTTTATCTCATTGAAATTCCTTGAATACCCTTCTTCATAGTACTTTCTCAGTTCTGTATAATTAGCTTCTGCGTAATTGTATCATCCTCATCTTATGTTTCTTCTCTTAACTCCGACTTTAATACTTCTAGTATAGCTTCAAGGAACACATGATCATTGTTAGCAATCGGGCACTGGTGATTCAATATTTCCATCACTTCAGGTTCTTTTGATAAGATTAAACCTAGTCTTACCAGTGTATCTTCACCTCTATATCTTATTGATTCTTTCACCCATTGTGTCATTATGTTATTCATTGATATATCAAACAACGTACTGATTCATGATTTCTCATTTCCTTTTTGTTTCTCATTTCTCCTATTTCACCTCTCTACAATTAAAGTCACCCACGATAATTAGATTATCACATTTCAATCATCATTCTTTCCAGTCGATCGGCTATATTCTAAATTTATTTTATGCTCTCTGCTTCATTCCCTGCTCACGTATTTTGGTGGAATATAAGCCCACCACAATGTCTTTCTCCACCTCCCTCCGTTATGAATTTTGAATAGATTATCTCGTCCATTCCCTCCCCTATTATTTTTTCTTCCACAAAAATGCTTTTCTTGATTGCTATCATCACTCCTTCCATTTTTCTTCTCTGTCGTATTGCTATATCTTATATTTTCCGTCACACACCTAAATATAAATATTTTCGTTTAGTTTGTTCTTGGCAAAACACATAGTATTTTACTTTTTCTCCTTTAGATAGTCATATATTTTTTGTTGAAGTCACTCCATTAATAGTAGTATAAACTACCTGAAATAATTTCAATCCGTTTCTTATCTTTTCTTTTCCTCTTGATTTTTTTTATATACCACTTCATCTTCTGATATATCACTCTCCAGTAAAATTTTGTTCTTTTCTATTTGGCTGCCTGTTTGTTATTTATTTACTTTTATTTTCTTATACAACATTTCTTGTTTTCTTTATTTTTTCTTCTGCTTCATCCCTTTTTATCCAAAAATAATTGTATTTGTCTATACTTGCCAGTTTCCATGTCCTGTTACTGATCTCATTAGCCGTTCTTTGTGGTTTAAACTTTCTTTTCATGGACCATACACCTTGTACATAATTGCCTAATCGTAATAACTCTTCTATTCATTAATGTATATTTTCCTCATTGTCATAATTACTTGCACATTTTTTTTTCTTACTGCCTTTTATTTCTTGCCCTGCTTAATGATAAATAATCATCTTTCCATCCTACTACAATAATACATTTATATTTTGTCTACTACCTCTCTTATCAGCGTTTCTCTATTCATAAGTACACTTATCACCTCCTTTTTCATTTATTTCCTACCTTCTCTTTTTTTTACTTTGATTTTTTTTTATTAATTAAACCTTTTCCTCTCCCTTTTTCTTTATCCACTCTGTTTTTGCATGATCTCTGGTATAATAATCGTTCTCCATGGGCTTCTCATTGCTTTGTTTTACACCATCCTCCAACCTAGCTCATCATAATCTTAATTTACCTTTTTAGATTCTCACTTTTGGATTTCTTTTAATCTTGTTACATCACTTAATTGGCACACTAAATCTTCCACTTTCGCCCTTTGGCCTGTTACTTGTTTATTATATTCATATTTTTTGTCCTTATCATGCCCTCCACTACTTGCATTTGTGTGTGTGTGTGTGTGTGCGTGTGTGCTTGTGTGTATGTGTGAATGTGTGCTTGTGTGTGTGTATGCGTGTGCGTGCATTTACCTAATTTATTGGTAGCAGTGAGTTTTGCCAATAAATTTATTGCATTCAGTTTATATCAGTAGATATTTGGTGTTGCAGACAATTGTACATTTTGGAGGGTTTACTTATTTCTTTGTTATGTACAATATATTTTGGGTTACCATTAAGTTGATAACAACATCCATTGAAGGATCTTTCTTTTATCCTTGTTTAGCCAGTTTATGCAGAAATATTTTTAATAGTTAGTCCCTTGTATGACATGTTGACTCCCTTAATATTGTAATATGTCAAAGCCCTGCAAGAGAGTAGTAGAAAGTGGTCGGTCGGGACGACCAAAGGATTGCTGCCGAGCCCTGTTAGAGGCTCGTAGATATAGGAAGACAAGTGATGTAGAAAGAGGGATAGAGAGTGAGAGTTCGAAGGCAAGGGTTGCAATTTATGGGTTAATTTTTTTTTTAAAAACGCAGCCGAAGGCGAGAAGGCAAGAAATTGTATAACTTCGCTCTTAGCGTTATGTTTATAAACAAGTGCCTGGGGACCCGATTCCATTGCTGTATGACGTATTGCTGATGTAACTTAAGTCAGTGTGCAGTGATTCGAGATTGTTTAAGTAAACAATATCGCATACAGACTTATACCAACTATTCTGATTGGAGAGGTGGGTGGAGGAGAAAATTCAATTGTTTCACAATTGCAAGATCACGTCCTTAGGGGAGGTTCTTAA
>NC_134794.1:38086229-38098729 GCF_046742065.1 Oratosquilla oratoria | reverse complement strand
GGGCTCCTCGAACCACTGAAAGCTTGGGAATTCGAACATCCGAATCATTTCCTTCATCATCTTCCTCTTGTACTGTGTCACCTTTAAGAACTTCTTTGGCTATTTCTTCATCTGTCATAACATGATGGCCAGGGTCACCTTCTGTTTCTTCTAGCCACTCTCTTACATCATCCAAAGAAATGTGTTCCCCTGCTTTTTTAAGGAGACGATGAAAATCATTTGGCTCAAAACCTTCAAAGTCATACTCAACATCATCAGTACCATACAAAAGTTTTTTCCATGCGTTGGCCAATGTTGTTGTTTTGACCTCTTTCCATGCAGTTGCAATATTGAATATGGCCGCTTTCATGCTGTAGTTCAGGATATTTTCTTTGTTTTTTTCACCTTCTATCAACCTCAGCATCCTCATCATCAATGACACACAGCACTTCATCAAGATATTTACGCTGGTACAGTCTCTTACAGGAATAAATTACACTCTGGTCCATTGGCTGAATCAGAGAGGTGACATTGGGGGGCAAAAAAAGAACTCGAATTTTCCCATCATGACTAACAAGGCTTGATTCACTAGGGTGTGTGGGGGCGTTATCTAAAATTAACAAAGCCTTCACATCTTTAGGAGCAATTTCTAGCACTTCTTGGAATTTCCGAACTGCTGGTACGAAATGTTTAAAAAACCAATCTTGGAAAATGTCCATATTGAACCAAGCCTTTTGCGAGTTGTAGTAATGAACGGGCAGATGGTTCATACAATCTTTCAAAACTCGCGGACGCTCAGACTTGCCCACCACAGCGAGAGGTAAACGATGCAGGCCATCTGCGTTAGCGCAACGCAAGAATGAAATCCTTTCTTTACTTATTTTCTCCCAATGAATTTCTTTTTCATCTCTAAATGCCTGTGTATTATTTTTTTGATACAACGCCAAAAAAGACCACTTTCATCAGCATTGTAAATTTGAGAGGTTAAAAGCCCCTCATCTTTGATCAGCTTATTTAACTTCTGCCTAAAAGGCTCAACATCTTCGACTGGCGCACTGCCTGCTTCCCCATGCAACACTTTATCACAAAGCCCATGCCTATTTCTGAAGCGCCATAACCATCCATCACTAGCAGTAAAATCATTAATTCCCATATACGTCTAGCCAACTTTTGAGCAGCATCTTGAATAGCAATCCCACAAACTTTTACACCGCATGATCGTTGCTGCACAAACCATTTCGTTACCGCTTCTTCCAAATTTCCATCCTTAGAAACTCGCATCCTTTTTCTATTTCCAAGAGAAGAATTTTCACGGTGTTCAGTCACATTGTACTTTAAAGAAAAGGCTAAGAGTTTATCTTTAGCTTTCCGAATGTCTGACACAATTTGTTTCTTCACCCCATACTCTTCACAAACACTTTTCACAGTAGCTCCAGCTTCTAATTTACAAATAAGTTCAAGTTTCTTGGTCACTGATAGTCACAAGCTTTCGAGCATTGGCCTCACCTCTTCCAGGCATTCTGCAAGAAAATATTGAAGAAAAATGGAGATGAGCATTTCAACAACTCACAGCAAGCTTTGAAATATCGCCAAAATTTAGAATGACCGCGCGCCATCTTTTGAATAAAAAACAAAATATCGGCGTCAAAAAAAAAAAAAAAAAAAAAAAAAAAAAAAAAAAAAAAAAGGCAGCTTGTAAGCCTTTTAGGGCAAATATTTGTATTCTCGGTCAAAGTCCGCCTTATCCGATATCCGAGTTATCAGGGTCCGAGATAACGAGGTCGTTCTATGTATATATATACACATATGAACATATGAACACACATGCACACACACATACACGACTCGACGGCGTAGTGGTAGCGTTCGCGATTGCCACTACGGTGGTCCGAGTTCGAATCCCGCCCAGAGCTGAAAAAACTTCAGTGTCGCTGCGCTGCGAGTCGTTACTCTAACTTTCACGAACGGGGAGTTGGATGTGTGTGTGCCTGTAAGGTCATAACATTACCCATATATCGGGCATATATGAGCTATGAGCTCTTTTCCGGGAGGGTAATAGCTGTCGATCACGAATCCAACACGTGATTCAAAACCATGGTGAATCTCACACACACACACACACACACACACACACACACACACACACACACACACACACACACACACACACACACACACACACACACACACTTCAGCGAATGGACGGCTTGGATGACGTTCTGAAGAAAACTGAAGTCTGTGGATCCCAACGCAAAGAGAAGTGCCTAGTGTTTTTACAGGGTGGGGGGGAAATTGCTCGTGGAGTAGTTGGAAAGTAGGGAAAGAGGAAAAGGGGAGGGATTACTGAGGGAAATGGAAGGAAATGAGGAGGGAGTAGACTTGGCCCAGCCAGACAAGCGAAAGGTAAACAAAAGACTGAGTGAGGATGAAATGTCTAATAAAAATGTAAAGATTAGAAGTATAGAGAGGAGCAATACAGTAGAAAGTGACGAGAATATGTTCCAGGGATTTAAAGAGGGTGGGGGGGACACAACCCCCCCCCCCCCCGACTGATAAGACTAGAGGAGAGAGTTGATAAGGTGATCGAGGACTTGGAACGTAAGTTAGGTAATGTTGACTCCATTTTCCAGAAAATTGAAAGGTTGGAACAGCTAGAGAAGGCTAACAGAAACTTAACTGAAGAAATAGAGGACCTAAAAAGACAGTTAGGAAACGTAAAGGAGGAGAATGAGAAATTGAAGAAGAATAGTAATGAAAACAGAGAAAAAATAGCTAAAGAAGCTAAAAATTGGAGAACAACCCAAGAAGGGAATAAGGTTTCATTCACTGACATAGTCAAACAGCAATTGAAAGAACATAATGAAGACTCAGTTATTAAAGTGATGAGACAGAAGGAGAATATAGTAAGAGAATTAGCTGACAAAAAGAAATGTATAATTATATTAGGAATGGAAGAGAAACATAACCCAGATAGAACCGCAAGAATCAAGGAGGAAAATGAAAGAGTAAGCAGTTTATTAAAATTAGTCCAGGAAGATGAACCAGAAATTATAAAGGAAATTGAGGAAAAAATAAGACTCGGAAAATATAGTACAGATAAGACCAGACCAATTAAGATTAAATTCAGGTCACAAACAACGGCAGAGAAAATTCTATCCAAAACAGGGAAACTAGCAACAAATGATCAATATAAAAAGGTATGGATAAAAAGAGAAATGAATAAGGAGGAAAGAGAGGCAGAAAAGCAGAAAAGAATTGAAGCTAAGGCAAAAAACGAGGAAAGAACTAGTCAGAGAAAGAGAGATTCTATTGGAGAGTAGTGAACATGAAAATAAAGCAGTTCGACATACTAAAGAAAAACATAAGGGAAACAGAGAACACAATGGAAGTGGCAGAAAACTAAGAGCGTCTTACACAAATATAGATGGATTGATAACAGGATTGAATGAACTGAATGATTATTTGAAAGAAAAAGAATCGGACATAATGGGAATTGTAGAAACAAAATTAAAAGGCCCACTACCACCCAACAGTGTAGGACATGATGCATACAATTATTGGATTAGAAACAGAGAGAAAAAACAAGGGGGTGGAGTTATGTCCCTGACTAAGAAGGATATAAACGTGAAAGGTGTCATATATGGAAAGAATACAGTAGAGATGATTATGATAGAAGTGGAAGACCGAGATAAGAAGAGCAGAAAATTTGTGATCAATTATGTGCCTCCGAAAACAGCCTCATGGGAGGAGAGTGAACATAAAAGTATGTTAGAGGACACAAAGATAGCATTAACTAAAATAATGGAAGACGGAGGAAGAATAGTTATGATGGGCGACTTTAATTGCAAAGAAATCTGCTGGGAAGAAATGACAGTAAAGAGTGGTGATGACTCATGGGGAAATGCTCTACTTGAGATGATTACTGACCATTCAATGACACAATGGATACAAGAGAACACTAGGTATAGAAATGAAGAAGAACCATCGAGGCTAGACTTAATAATTACATCTGAACCTAGAATAGTGGACAAGATTGAATATAAAACACCAATAGGTAAAAGTGACCACATATTGATTGAACTGGAACTTAATGAAGAAAAATATATGAAAAGAAATGAACAATATAGAAAAGGAAGAATGATGTATGAAAAAACAAACTTTGATAAAATAAGAGAATTCTTCCAACAAGAAAACTGGGAAGAAATATACAAAGAAGAAACATCAGTGGAAGAGAAATGGAATATTTTGACAAAAATTTACAAAAAAGGAGTGGAAAAGTATGTCCCAAGACAAAAAAAAGAAAAAGAATATGTAAAATGCTGGTACAACAAAAGTTGTAGGGAGTTAAAAGACAAAAGAGACAAAGCCTGGACCAGATGGAAAAAAGACAGAAGACCTGAAAAATGGAAAATATATACTGGTTATAGAAATGAATATGTACAAACATGCAGAGAGGAAAAAAGAAAATATGAAAAAGATGTTATAGAAAAGTGTAAAGATCAACCAAAACTATTCTACAGATTTGTAAACAATAAACTGAAAAACAAACAAGACTTGGAGAAATTAAGACAAGGAGGAGTTGAATACACTGAGGAAATGGAAATGGCAGAAATTATGAACAAACATTTTAAATCAGTGTTTACAAGGGAAAATATACAACCTGAAGAGATTGAGTGGAAAGAAAAAGTCCCCCCTATGGAAGAAATAGAAGTAACAAAGAATGAAATATTGACACACTTGGGTAATTTTGATGTCAGAAAATCGCATGGGCCAGATGAAATAGCAAACTGGATTCTGAAAGAATGCAGGAATGAACTGGCAGACAAAATACATAGCATAATAAGCAGCTCCTTAAAAGAAGGAAAAGTTCCAGAAGATTGGAAAAAAGCAAATATAGTACCTATATATAAAGGAGGAAATAAAGAAGAACCTACCAACTATAGACCAGTCTCTCTAACAAGTATAATAGCAAAAATTTGTGAAAGAATTATCAAAAGTAGATGGGTAAAATACTTGGAAAAAAACAACGTACTAAATCCAAGGCAATTTGGATTCAGACAAGGACGATCATGCGTCACCAATTTAATATGTTTCTATTCAAGGCTAATAGATATAATACAAGAAAGAGATGGATGGGCTGATTGTGCATTTCTAGACCTAAAAAAAGCTTTTGACAAAGTACCACATAAGAAGTTGCTTAAGAAACTAGAATCTGAAGGAGGAATACAAGGTAAATTGCTCAATTGGATGGAAGACTTTTTGCAAGAAAGACAAATGAGAGTAGTGATAAGAGACCAGCACTCAAAATGGAATGAAGTAATAAGCGGTGTCCCGCAGGGAACAGTTCTGGCCCCAATAATGTTTGCTATATATATTAATGATATGGATGAAGGAATTGAAAGCTATATGAGCTTCTTTGCAGATGATGCAAAACTACTGAAAAGAGTGAAAACTGAAGAAGATTGTGAATCACTACAGAGAGATCTAAATAAAGTACAAGAATGGAGTAGGAAGTGGGAGATGGAGTTCAATACAAAAAAGTGTAGCATAATGGAATTTGGAAAAAGCAAAAACAGAATAACAGGATCATATAATTTGGGAGAAGAAGGAATAAAAAAAGTAGAAAATGAGAAGGACCTGGGAGTCATTGTTATGAATAATATGTCACCTGAGAAACATATAAATAAGATTTTTGGAGAAACTTATAATTTAATAAGAACAATCAAAGTGGCATTTACATACCTGGATGAAGAAATGGTGAGGAAAATCCTAATCACCCTGATAAGACCAAGATTGGAATATGCAGCAACGATATGGTCACCAAGTACAAAACAATGTATAAAAAAACTTGAAAGAATACAAAGAGCAATTACAAAATTGGCACCAACACTCTCAAAACTATCATATGAAGAGAGACTAGAAAAACTTGAACTACAGACACTAGAGCAAAGAAGAGAGAGAGGAGATTTGATAGCTATTTACAGAATCATGAAAGGCATAGAAATTACTGATAGAGAGAATCTGATAAAATGGGATGACAGAAATACAAGAGGACACGGAAAGAAAATAAAAAAAGACAGCTATAGAAGAGATTTGAAAAAGAACAGCTTTCCTCCCAGAGTAATAGACAGTTGGAACAAGTTAGATGAGAAAGTGGTGTGTGCAAAAACAATACATGAATTTAAAAATAGTTTAGATAAAATGAGATATGAAGACGGGACCCTACGAGCATAGCTCCCCTTCCCGTAAAATACAACTAGGTACAACTAGGTAAATACACACACACACACACACACACACACACACACACACACACACACACACACACACACACACACACACACACACACACACACACACACACACACACACACACACACACACACACACACACACACACACATATATATATATATGTTGTGTATGTTAAAGACAGATTGATCATTTTTAGAAGCTCTGCCATGGGATTCGAACCCTGACCCGTGCGTCGATAATCACGAGGTCAAGGCGCTAGCAACCATGCTACATGTGATGATTCAAAAGGACTGTACAAGTCCCCGACCACGCTTCACGTAACATTGGAAGATCTAGTCTCATTTTCATCCAATCCCCGTATTAGTCGAGCCCTCCGACAAGTTGTGTATGTTAAAGACAGATTGAACATTTTTAGAAGCTCTGCCATGGGATTCGAACCCTGACCCGTGCGTCGATAATCACGAGGCCAAGACGCTAGCAACCATGCTACATGTGATAGTTCAAAAGGACTAAACAAGTCCCCGACCACGCCTCACGTAACATTGGAAGATCTAGTCTCATTCCAATGTTACGTGAAGCGTGGTCGGGGACTTGTTCAGTCCTTTTGAATCATCACATGTAGCATGGTTGCTAGCGTCTTGGCCTCGTGATTATGGACGCACGGGTCAGGGTTAGAATCCCATGGCAGAGCTTCTAAAAATGTTCAATCTGTCTTTAACATACACAACTTGTCGGAGGGCTCACCTAATACGGGGATTGGATGAAAATGAGACTAGATCTTCCAATGTTACGTGAAGCGTGGTCGGGGACTTGTTCGGTCCTTTTGAACCATCACACGTAGCTCGGTTGCTAGCGTCTTGGCCTCGTGATTATGGACGTACGGGTCAGGGTTCGAATCCCATGGCAGAGCTTCTAAAAATGTTATATATATATATACATATATATATACATATATATATATACATATATATATATATATATACATATAGTTACAACACTTCTTAAAGTGTCTCCTAAGTGTAACTGAATATTTTCTAAGTGTACTTGATTGTCGCAGTCTTCCTGTTTTAGTCACTCCACACAAGCTTTACACCTATTTAATTCTTGTGTATATAAGTATATCTTAATTATTTTTTATTTCTTTTGTAAATAAAAAACATTTCTGTACATTCCATGAAAAGAATATATGTGTAATGAAAATATCACAGAATATATTGTATACTAACAGTAAAAACTTAAGAATCTCATTACTAATGATGTACATAGCATTTTTGTCAGCATTTTGAATAAACAGATCAATCATGGGATTGTCTTTACATTTTCTAGCTGTTATAGCTTTTGTTTTTAAGAATAATAGCAGCCGTCTGTACCGAATACGGAATGGCTCATCCAAAGTGTGCTTAAAGGGAGTCCATACCGCGGTAAACTAAAATGGTATATTCTGACGGGACTACTACCAGCCGTCTTCACTGAACACGGAAGTCTTCATTCCAAGTGTGCTTAAGGGTAAACTATACCGCGGCAAACTGAATGGTGTAGTCTGACTCCCCTTTTGAAAACTTCTCATGCTTTTCTCTCCCTACCACTCGTTCCAGGCTGACAATATGTTACTACGCAAGAGCGAGTAACAAGTGGTGACACCTTGGGGTGACCAGCCGCCCTGAACCGCCCAGCAGCACCGGACTACCCTAAACATCCGCTACTGCTGTCGCAGCCACTGCCGCTGCAGTCACCGCCACCGTCTCTGGCGTCACCTCAGCCGCAGCCACCGCAGCCGCAACCATCGCCACAGCAGTCACCGCTGTTACCGTCACCGCGATCACTGCTGCTACTCCCGCTACCGCAGCCACTGCCGCCGCAGCCACTGCCACTGTCGCCACCGCAGCTACCGCAGTCTGTAATCATAAAGGAGATATGTTACGTGAATGCCTTGGGGGAAAGTGATCTGGAGAATTTGGTTTGTGTTGACTCCGTGCTAACAGCACACGGCAAAGATCAATCGTGTGGAAACATGTACCATGATAATAGCATTTGAAGGAAATATTCAATCCTTTAGATGTCCAGCGTGCACACGCGCGCACACAGGCATTATCTACAAGACCACCTATTGTGTATGATCTCACCGCAGTTAATTAAACTGAACGTCTGGACATTCTGCGTCTGAAATTGCCAACTGGAAAGTCATTATTCGACCAATATATTTTTAACATGCGTTTCCATTGGTTGTAAATAAATCATCTATGTATTAATGCTGATTGTTCATATTCAGTTCATGTATTGTACATTGTAGAATTAGAGTAGGCAGTAAACAGTAGATAATAAATTGTATATAGCTCCTTGTTTTGGCAACAGCCACCATTTGTATATAAATATCACTATTGGCAACTGCCAGTTTTTTCCTCGTGGAATGTTCCGAGATGGAGATCAGTCTAGACGGAGAGATTAAAGAAAGAAACCACGTTTCATTTGTCCCGACGCCTCCAAACTCAATGTATACCATAAATACAAATATACATTCCGGTGGCAGCGGTGGGATTCGAACTCTAACACTACATTCCTTCGAAGCAACAACTCTACATTCTTGCAACACCTTAAGTAAGTTGTCTACAACTGTTTCCTAAGGCTTGAGTGGTATTGGGAATTTTTGTATGGTTGAAGACCTAGAAATGTGAATGCAGGAATGAACGCATGTGTCACCATGAGATATGTTAAGTTCTTGCAATACAGTACTAGGGTGGAGTGCATTGTTTTTTCTCTATTACCTTTCTTGGTCTCTGAAAGGTGTTCCGCCGCCTTGGTACAGTTCACTTGCGAGTTCTGTAATCTTAGGAAAATAGAGAAGAAAAAGGAAGAGAAGGAGAATCAGGAGAAAAAAAAAAGGAGGAAAAGGAGGAAAAAGAAGAAGTGGAAGGAAAGGAGGGGGGAGGAAAGGAAAGGGAGGAGTATTAGGAGGAGGAGACAGAGAAGGAGGAGTATTAGGAGGAGGAGAAGGAGGAGAAGGAGGAGAAGGAGGAGAAGGAGGAGAAGGAGGAGAAGGGGGAGAAGGAGGAGTATTAGGAGGAGAAGGAGGAGTATTAGGAGGAGGAGAAGGAGGAGGAGAAGGAAGAGTATTAGGAGGAGAAGGAGGTGGAGGAGAAGGAGGAGGATGAAGAGAAGTAGGAGGTGAATCTTCGACAACGAGGGAAGACAATAGGAGGAGGAGGAGGAAGAGGTGGAGGAGGGCGAAGGCACCACGCAGCGGGAGCACTGCTCCCCATCACGATCGAGGTCTCGCGATCTGGCACCCTGGGTCGCCCTGATGGCGTACAGCCCTCTTTCTCACCACCTACTCTCCCACTCCCTTCCTTTCCAACTCCCTCCCTCCCTCCATTCATTTTTCCTCTGCTTTCCTCCTTCCCTCTCTCACTCCCTTCATTTCCTACGCTCTTTTCTCTCCACACTTTCTTCCTACTTTCCTCCCTCTCTCCTTTCTTCCTTCCTCTACTTTCCTCCTTTCCTCCCTCTGGTACTCACTCCCTTTATTTCTCACGTTAACTCTTTACTTCCTACACTTTCCTCCCTCCCTCCCTTCCTCCCTTCCTCCCTTCTTTCATCCCTCTACTTTCCTCATTTCCTTCCTCCAGCACTCAATCAATTCATTCATTTTTTACATTAACTTTCAACGTTTTCCTTTCCTCCCCTCTTCCTTTGCTTTTTCAACTCCCACTCAACTATTCTTTCTACACCCTCTTATTCTCTCCCTTCCCTTTCTATCCCTTTCTATCCTCGTCCGTTTCCCCTCCCTTCTCCCCTCTTTCTCTCTTGTCCTCCCTCCCTTCCTCCCACCTCTCCTTCCTTTCTCCCACCTCTTCTTCCTTCTTCATCTCTCACGCTACCAATGCTTCCTACATTCTCTTCCTTACTTCTGACTTCCCTTCAATTCACATGGAACTCCTTGCTTCCAACGGTCTCCCTGACTCCCTCCCTTTCCACAGACTTCCCCTCCTTCTCCCCTTTTTCCCCCATTTTGTCGTGGTTGGTTTTTCATCTATTTTCTCTCTTCACCACTTTACCGTCCCAATTCCTCTCCTTTTTATTCTTCTCTCTCTCTGTTCCGCCATATCCGCATCCCTTTTACCAGTCTCCATCCCTTCTTAATTCTCATTTCTTCTTTTTTCTTCTTCCTCCTCTTCTTCTTTCCGTCTCCTGATCCTCTCTCTTTCCTCCATTTTGCTTTTTCCCAACTTAAATCCCTTCGAGCTCAAAAATATGTTCTCCGCATCTACTCTAGAAACGAGTGAATGAAGAGCGGGTGGAGGATAGGGCGTCGCATGGTGAAGCGGTAGAAATTAACCAGCTTCGGTTGTCGGGCCCTGCGTTGGAAGAACTGTACCTCCCTGTTTAGCGCTTGACCCGAGCGCGGGACTTTGTGACTTTCATTTTCCAAGTGCTGACCTGGAGGGGTTTATGAGTGGGATTTTTTATTCAGATGTGAGCTCTGACTCCGTCGTCCCCCTTACTGTTACATATACATATGAACCCCCTTTTCTGTGATGACGTTCCTGAAGCCGATTAATATAGTTTGAAATAAGCCAGAATGAAATATGTGAGTACGCCAGAGAAGAGAGTGACTCGATCTCTCCGCGATGGTGGCGCGCTACATAGCTTCTGGTGATCTGGTGAGGCACAAGTCAGACAATTTCATTTAGCTCAACGGGATTTCGATCTGTCTTGATAGGATATATGTTTTTCTCCGGTAAAATTGTTGGAAGACTTGCCGTAACGTATTCCAATTAAGCCAGGTCTCCCGACCATCCATGATTATTTGAATGATGACACCAGTCATTGTAAGACTCCATTGTTTGCCCCCAGTATCGGAGTGTTGATAACTCCAAACTAATTCTCTGTTCCAGTGTCAGACGTTTTCAATCCCTCCTCTTGCTACCTCTGTCCATCTTACCGTCCCTTCTCATTCACTTCTCTTTGGCCCTTCTTCCTCCGTCCTTCCTCCCATCCATCCGCCTCTCTCCCTCCTTCCCTCCTTCTCCTCTTCCTCCCTCCCTATCTCTCTCCCTTCTTTCCTCACTACTCCCTCCCTCGTTCCCTCCATACCTACGCCTTCCTTCTCTCCCTCCTTCCATTTCCCTGGCTCCCTTCCATTCTCTCTCTTTCTCTCTCTCTCTCTCTCTCTCTCTCTCTCTCCCTCTCCTTTCCTCCCTACATCCTCCCTCCTTCTCTCTCTCTCTCTCCCGTCTTTCATCATTACCTCCCCTACTATTCTATCCCTCCTCTCTTCCTCCATCCACCCAATACTCTCTTCCTCCTTTCTCCCTCTCCCTCTTTTCATCCCTCATCCCTCCTCTCTCCCTCCACCCACCAACACCCTCCCATCCTCTTCCTACATTCCTCCCTCCCTCTCTCTCTCTCTTCTCCTTTCCTCTCTACACCTTCCTTCGTTCCCTCTCTCTCTTTACCTTCCTCCCTACTCTCTCTCTCCTCCCTTCCTCCCTACTCCCTCTCTCCTTTTCTCTGAACTTCCTTCCTCCTTTCCTTTTTCTCCTTTCCTTCCTATTCCCCTCCTCCTTCCTCCCTCTTCCTCTATCTCCCATTTTTTCCCTACTCCATCTCTCGGTCCCTTTTTTCCTCTCCATATCTCTCTCCCTCACATCTCTCTCTCTCTCTCTCTCCTTACCCCCTTCATCCCTTCCTCCTTCCCTCCCGTTCTCTGTTTCTCCTTTTCTTTCCTTCCGTTTCTCTTTACCCTGTCCCACGTTTCCTATGTCCCTTATACCTCTTTCTCTTCCTCCATTCCTCCCCCCTCCTTCAACTTTCTCCTTCCCTCCCCTCCCACCCCCCCTCCCTGCGTTCCTCTCTCCCCCATTCCCTTCCTCACTCCCTTCCTGTTTCTGTACCAATACATTCGCTCCCTCCTTCCCTCCCTCCCTCCCTCCTTCCATAGTATCAACCCCTTCACCCCCTCCCATTTACCATGACTCTTCCTTCCTTACTTCTCCACTTCACCTTGTTCTTCCTTCTACACTGTTTACCCTACTAAGTTCCTCCTCCTCATCCTACCACTTTACCTCACGTACAGCAATCTCCATCTTCCGCTTATCATCCTCATTTGCTTGTCCTCTTTTTCAGTCTCCAACTTTTTCTTCTGCATCCCCCTTTATCTTTCTCTCTTTACATTTTCTTTCATAATCCTTTTCGTTTTCGTCCTCTTCTTTTCCTGCCTTCCTTTCTTCTGCTCTTCCTTCTGCAAGTAGGCATAAGTTTTATGCAGT
>NC_134794.1:38026229-38043729 GCF_046742065.1 Oratosquilla oratoria | reverse complement strand
CAAGGAGTCAGCGAGTTCCACCGCTTATATACCATTGGACCGGAAGCCGGATACTTCCGGTTAAGGGTGCGGGTGAGGAGGAGGGTAAGTTAACACGTCAACATGGGTAGTTTTAGGACCCTCGACTCGCTTGAACAATCTATTTATTTAGTAACTGTCAAATCTGTGCGCTCCGAACTATTCAGGATTTCGCTTGTCTGTTTGTTCTACAAGAGTGCGCACCTCTCTCCGCACGTAGGCAAAATTACATATAGTGGACGGGCGTTACTGCTTAACATTGTTACAATACATACATAGACAAGAAATATGAACATAGTTATGTAATACAAAGGAACACAATTCTATAACATAATTACACATATGACGTAATATCTAATATTACGTTACACCTCCACCGTTTGGGAAAGCTTTTCACTTTCTGTTGAAAAGCTACGTTCTAGAAAGTATGGAGTAGTTCTTTTGCGCAGGGGACAGCTTCTTGCTGTAGTAGGCGATAGTGTGAAGAACTTTGTTGTGTTCTTGCAAGAGGGCGGCACCGATACAGGTGTCGTTGGCGTCGACTTGCAGAAGAAAGGGTCGTTGGAAGTCGGGTGCCCTTAGAACTGGTGCGTTAGTGAGAAGGGACTTCAGGTTTTTGAAGGCCGTCTCACAGGTAGGCGTCCACACGAAGTCGTGGTCTTTTCTCAACAGGTCAGTCAATGGTTCTGCTACATCTTGTTTCTCAGATAAGTGAAGATTTTGTAGTATCTGGGAGTTTTCCAAGGGAATCTCAGGAGGATTAGGCAGGTTATCAGGAGGCTCTTCCGATTTTATTGTGGTAGAGCTGCAAATTGGAATTGGATCTCTGGAATGATAAGGTTTTAAGGTATTTATGTGACAGAGACGGGAACTCTTTCTTCTGTCTGGAGTTTTGATTATGTAGTTGAGATCACTGGCTCTGGACAAGACTTCATAGGGTCCTTTGTATTTAGCCTGCAATGGATCTCCTGGTATGGGAAGATAAAGTAACACTTGATCTCCTGGAGAGAAAGTTCTAAGTTTAGAATTTTTATCATACCGACCTTTCATTACTCGTTGAGCATTCGCCAAGTTCTCTCTTGCCAACTTCCAAGCTTCTAACAACTTCTCGGTGACCTGGGACACGTATTTCAAAGAAGGAACAGGTGGTTCTTCTTTCATCCATTGTTCATGAAGTATCTTTAGGGGGCCACGGACTTCATGACCGAAGACTAATTCTGACGGGCTGAATCCAAGGCTTTCTTGAATTGTTGTTCGGGTGGCGAACAACAAAAAGGGGAGTCCGTCTTCCCAATTTCGAGTGTTCTCAGCACAGAAGATTCTTAACATTGTCTTGAGCGTTTGGTGAAAGCGCTCTAGAGCACCTTGTGATTGAGGATGATAGGCGGAGGAAGTTACATGATTTATACCTAGTGTTACAAGAGTTTCTCTAAACTTGTTGGAAAGAAAATTACTTCCTTGATCACTTTGAATGTTCTTAGGAAATCCTACCATAGTGAAATATTTCAACATTTCTCTGATTATGTTTTGAGCTTTAATATTTTTCAAAGGAATGGCTTCTGGAAAACGAGTGCTCATACACATGATTGTGAGAATGTACTGATTTCCTTTACTTGAAGGAGGTAAAGGTCCTACACAGTCAATAAGAACTTTTTTAAATGGCTCTTCCATTACAGGAATGGGATGGAGTGGAGCTTCTACTATTTTCTGGTTGGGCTTACCTACAAGTTGACATGTATGACATGTTTTACAATATTGGGCAACATCTTTGACAACCGTGGGCCAATGGAAATGTTGGGTTATGTTGAACAAGGTCTTTCTTACCCCTAAGTGACCTGCTAAGGGAGTATCATGAGCCAATCTTAGAACATTATTCCTGAAACCAAGAGGGAGGACTATTTGATTCCTTACTTGCCATGGCTGGTCAGCGGTTGCGGTGGATGCTCTCCATTTTCGCATTAGGACTCCGTTTTCTATATAGAAACCTCGTGACATATTTTCAACTTCTTCTGGAGATGAAACAATCTCGTACAAATTTTTAAGAGAGTGATCTGACTTCTGTTCTTTGATTAATTCTGCTCTAGATAGAGAAACTGGTGAAGAAGAAGATGGGTCAGTTTGGGAGAATAGGGATTCTAAATTATAAGTCTCCTCTTCAGATTTCTTGTACTGAGATCTGGTTACAGCACAAGCGGGAAACAACTGTAAGTTATCTGAAGGTTCTACTGAGGTCTTAGGGTTATTTGTTATTAAGGGAGAAATGACTTTGCTTCCAGCGATGTCATTGGCCAACAATAAGGATATTCCTACTATGGGAAGAGAGTCTACTACTGCTACTTTAACCATTCCGGTTGTTAAATCAGACCGCAAGAAAACATTATGTAATGGACATTTTACAATTCCTCCAACTCCTTCTATCAATATATCATAACCTGTATATGACTCACCCAGATTCTGCAAGACAGAATTTAAAATCAGACTTTGCTTTGCTCCTGTGTCTCGGAGTATGGAAATAGGATATTGTTGTGAACTACTACTATGAGATATAGTTCCTGAAGATACAAATGGTTTGAAACAAGGATCATGATTTGATGAGGGGGGGTTCTACATTACTTGACAATACCGGCTTCTTTGGTAGTGTATCCTGAATAGAGGATTTTGAATCGTCTGATTTTATATTACTTACAAGAGTTGGTGTCTTATTGGAGAATGAGGATGTCAGTCTCTTTCTGCAATTAGAAATGTGATGTCCAACCTGTTTACAATATGAACAAGTTACAGGGGGATTAGTCTTAAACCTTTCCATTCTTTGCCAAGGTTGGTTTGGAGGATATTGATTGAAATCAGACCTGTAACTGAAATGTGATGGGCTAGACTGATTTTCAAAGTGTTTCTTTGGGGACCAAGGATCAGAGTATTTTGTTGAATCTGGAATATGTGACTTTGACTTTTGGGATTCCATTTGTCTTGACTTAGGTTTATGATTTAGTGTGAACTCATCAGCCAATACAGCAGCTTTAGTTAAAGTTTCGGGAACATGATCATCTATAAAAATCCTAAGATCTGTCTCTAAGGTATTCTTAAACTGCTCCAATAAAATCAACTGTTTAAGTCTATCTAAGGTGTCCGTTTCACTAGCCAAACACCACCTATTGAATAACCTCTCTTGTTGAGCCGCATATTCTACGTATGTTAACTGAGGTGTCTTCCTATAATTACGGAATTTCTGTCTATAGGCCTCTGGTATTAGTTCATACGCTTTTAAAATACAAGCTTTCATATTATCATACTCGCTTTCTGCTTCTGAAAGAGAAGTATAAATTTGCTGAGCCTTACCCTTAAATTGTGTTTGAATGATTAATGGCCAATTTTCTTTAGGGATTTGTAACTGTTGCGCCAATTTTTCCCACTGAAGAAAGAAAATTTCTGGCTCTCCTTCTGAAAATTGGGGTAGAAGTTTTACATACTTGGAAATATCTATATGACCTTCCTGAACTACGGGTTGTCTATCAACAATCCTAGCTTCTACTTCTGCCTTCTTTAATTCTAACTCTGCCAATTTGACTTTAGTTTCGTTCTCTCTTTCTATTTGTTTCACTTTAGCTTCCTCTTCTCTAGCTCTAAATTCTGCCTCAATTTGCATTTGTTTCAGTTTAGTTTCCTCCTCTTTAGCTTTAAATTCTGCCTCAATTTGCATTTGTTTCAATTTAGCTTCCTCCTCAATTTCTACTCTCCTGACCTTTAATTCAATCTCCTTAATCTTAAGTTCGGTTAGTCGTGCCTCTATTTCTAACCTATTTGAAGGAATTTGTATAGCTGTAATCTCTTCTGGAGATAAGATCTCATCTTCGATCAGATTTTCAACGAGTTCCTGAAGTATTTTTTTCTTTCGCAAACTTGTATCAATGTCTACTCCAAAGTGCTTGCCTATTTCTATCAAAGTGTCTTTAGTTTGTTTCTTTAAGAAACTTACCTTGGGATTTTGAACGAATTCTTGAACTATATCATCCATCTCTATAAGAATGTGTTAAATACCTGATCCAATATCCTGGCAAGGTCGCCACTTTGTTACGGGCTGCTGGTATGTGAAGAGACGTTACGTATAACGTCTAAGTGCTTAAGAACCAGCGCACTTCTAGAAGCCACTGTAGGACTGAACTACCTGGTCAGGGCCTAGATAATTCGTAAGACTAGAAGTAAAGGTAACAAAGAAGATTCCAGGAAAGGAATATTAAACTAGCGATAAAACTAGTAAACGAAATTATTAATGGAAAATATTTACAGGCAATCAACACAAAAGAGAATGGGCAGTAGGGTCAATGGGACCGTTACATGATTATGAGAATATGGAAATTATCGTTCAAATAAGAAACAAGATAAGTATACAATATGGTACTATCTAAGTACAAAGAGATCAGGAACATGCATCAGAATAAGTAATAAGTACAAATATAAGTAAAGTAATGCAATGTATATCAGACACGTAATGTAGGCAAAAAGGGTGATCACTTCGCACCAATCGTCTCATGAATCTAAACCTTCTAGTTTTTATCAAGAGATCAATATGTGGGAATATGACAAGGAGTCAGCGAGTTCCACCGCTTATATACCATTGGACCGGAAGCCGGATACTTCCGGTTAAGGGTGCGGGTGAGGAGGAGGGTAAGTTAACACGTCAACATGGGTAGTTTTAGGACCCTCGACTCGCTTGAACAATCTATTTATTTAGTAACTGTCAAATCTGTGCGCCCTGAACTATTCAGGATTTCGCTTGTCTGTTTGTTCTACAAGAGTGCGCACCTCTCTCCGCACGTAGGCAAAATTACATATAGTGGACGGGCGTTACTGCTTAACATTGTTACAATACATACATAGACAAGAAATATGAACATAGTTATGTAATACAAAGGAACACAATTCTATAACATAATTACACATATGACGTAATATCTAATATTACGTTACAAAAAGAATAGAATAGAATAGAATAGAATAGAATAGAAGAGAAGAGAAGAGAAGAGAAGAGAAGAGAAGAGAAGAGAAGAGAAGAGAAGAGAAGAGAAGAGAAGAGAAGAGAAGAGGGGAGTGAAGAAAGAATAGATAAGATAAGATAAGATAAGATAAGAGAGGAGAAGAGAAAAGAAGAGAAGAGAAGAGAGGAAAAGAGAACAGAACAAACCAAATTAAAAAGGCAAAGAAGGGAAAGTAGAAAAGGGGGAAAACATATCAAATGTGAGGGCTTTAGAGAGAAATGTAAGACAGCAGAAGAAAAGAAAAGAAAGGTGTAATGAAGAAATGAAAGGAAAGGTGGGATGAAGGAAAGAAAAGGAGAAGGAAGAAAAGGAAATGAAAAGAAAGGGATGGGAAGGAAATGGAAAAAAAGGGAGAAGGAAAGGAAAGGAGAGGGATGAAAAGGGTTAGGAAGGAAAGGGAAGACAAGGCGGCAAGAAAAGGGAAAGGGGGAAAGAGGAAAGAAGAAAGAGGGAAGGCAAGAAGGTAAGGAAAGAGAAAGGGGGACAGAGGAAAGAAAGTAAAGGATCAAAAGAAAGAAAAGGAAAGAGAAGGGAAGGGAAGAAAAAGAAAAGAGAAAAAAGGAAAGGAAAAAGAAGAAAAAAAATCAAAGAAAGTAAGAAGCGAAGTAACGGAAATGTAGGAGAAGGAAAGTAAGGTAAAGTAAGGGGAAGAAAGGAAAATTAGGGAAGGAAAAGGAAGCGAAAGAAAGAGAAGGAAAGGAAAGAGAAGAAAAAGAAAGAAACAATGAAGAGAATGTTAAAAAAAAAAGGGACAAAGAAAGAAAATGGGTGGACATGTAGGAGATAGAAGATAAGGTAAAGTAAGGGAAGTGGAGGAGAAGGTAGAAAAGTGGAAGAAAGTGAAGGAAAAGCGAGAGGAAAAGCAGGAGAAAGGAAGGAAAAGGAAGTGAAGTGAAGAAAGATAATATGAGAGTAAAGGAGGGAAGGGAAAAAAAGGAGTAGATGGAAACAAACAAAAGGAGAAGAGAGGGAAAGGGAGAAGAGAGTACGAAAATGAAAGCGAAAAAAGGGGAAAGGATGTGAAGAGACAGGAAGGAAGGAGACAGAAAGAAAAGAAAAGAAAAATGGAAGAAAAGGGAAGAAAAGGAAAGGAAAGGAAAGGTAAGGGATAGAAAAGGGATCGTAAATGAAGGGAAGAAAAAAAAAGATGGAAAATAAAGAAACTCATACGGAAGAAGATGAATAGAGATGGAATTCAAGGAATGAAAGAGAAGGGACAGGAAGGGAATAGATGACAAATAGAGGAAACAAAAGGGAGACAATAATTCTATCCATCCATCTGTCTATATAATAAGGGCTCTTTCCCCCTTATAAGGGAGGTAGCCAATTCAAAAGGCTAGTACTCACTCCCACCCCTTTCACTCTCACCTATTCTACTCCCATCTACCACCCTTTCCTCTCTCTCTTTTTAGCTCCTCGTGGATGACAAGTCATCTCTGTATCTCGCCCACTGCCCTGAGTCAGAAACAAACCAGCAAGATACTGCTTCCTCCACAATTAAAATGGAGTTTGCATCTCTAATACTTCTGGCACTCTTGGTTTCATTGATGAAGAAAGTGATGATCAGATAGATGATCACCTTGAGGTTGATGTCAAATTTGGGGACCTATCAGTTACAGTGGTCAATGAAAGTGAAATACATCATGGAAACTATGGTAAGGTAGCCACAATGGAGGTTATAGGTACAAACTCAATCTGTAGAGTCACTCAATTTTTTGGAAACAATATAGATCTGAACATTGTTTCTATTTATGGGACCACTCCTTTTCATTCTACGGGTTTTATCAAAGTCATATCTCCCATACCACCCTTAGCACATAATCTAGCAAGTGCAGCTTTCAGCAGGATGAAGTTGCAGGCAAAGGGCATGGCTAGGATCCTAAAGGAATCTGAGGTGAGGATTCTTCCATTCACCGACAGGAAACAGATAGGGATAAACTTTATCACGTTTCTTCCTATTGCTGTTCTCTCCTCCTCCGTGACAGAAGAACAGACTCTCCTTTTTTCCGGGCGACACACTTTGGGCAGCAGGGCGGGTGATTGAAAAACAAGACCCCAACTTCCAGCACTCTAATTGGAATGGCTTGATGAAGAAATTCCATGCCAATGATACGAAGTTAAGCACAGCTGAAATTCATCCCAGTCGCCGAAGATGACCCTAATGACCACAAAGCCTTCTTCATTATTTTCAGAGAGTGCATGCCGCTCTCTGGGGACATAATCACCATGGTGCCAGACTAGATGTCGGTACCATCTGGGTGGGCAAAACTTTATCCATACTAAATTGGTCTTAGGGTTAATATAATCATATTAATGTGTGATAACATTTGCAGAGGAGTAGATTTTCATATCTATTTGTAGTTTAAGGGTTTCGTCTATTGATGCACTTCCGTTGCGTGCGAAAATCATATAATAAACTATTGCTACGAAAAGTCCTATAATATTGTTAATTTTCAGAATTGCATTAATTTTGAAGATACTTTTGATGTATCTTTATGTTATAGGTTGATGTCCTGAAGAGGGCATGATGAATCTAGTTGATAAAGAATGTAGCAGCTTGTCGGCAAAGCGACCACGCATGACATGCCTGATACACTGCTCGTATGAAGACTGATCATATGGTGTCACCACAGAACCTGGAATCATGGAAAACTCTTCTGAGGACAGTAGAAATCAGGGAACATGGTCCAGTTTTGGAGCTTGCCAAAGACTTGCTTGATGGCGAAATGCCAGAGATACAATATCATCATAAGTGCCGTAGTATTTTCACAATGAAGTGGCTCCTGGAAGAATGTATCGCGAGGAAAGCTGCCTGTGTTGAGCCTACAGAATAAAATTCTAGAAGATCATCTAGAGATGTAGCGAGCTATTCCACTTCAAGAGTGATTGACAAACTGTACGTTTTTTTTGTGTGTGTGAAAAATCAAGCAAATATCTAAAGGATCAAAAGACTAGAGAAATCCTCATACAGTGTAGAGTTGAGATCTGATGGTCAAATCCGAATTGCAGCAGCCAAAAACCTGGACAACAGAATGCTTGTTATCACGAGTCGAGAACTTGTTGCTGCTGAGGGACATTACCACACCGTGCCTATACACGCGACACCAGTGCTATATTGGAGTAGGGAGATGATATCGATTCACAGTACATATATGCAGAGAAGCGCTCCTTGTACATAAGGAACGAACTCATTCCAAAGCCAGAAATACTACGCATGACAAACCTCACGTCCAGGCTAGTGTCTTCAATTGACTCTTTTGGTATTAAAGGTGTTACAGACTAGACGAGGAAGCACCTGTGCTGAAAGCTGGAAACAGAGTTTTCAGATTCTACCCACATTATTTCCGATGACAAGGGAAAGCTCCTCCTGTACCCAGACAGTCTGTCTATGTGTGAACTTATTAAAACCACCACTGTCTTGAAGAAAGAAATGGAGCTTGCCAGATCTGTCAACACTGGAGATGTAGTCAAGAAAACAGCATTGTAAATGAGGAATGACATCAAGAAGCAAGACAGCAGACAAGCATGGCTACCTGATGTGGAGCAGGATGAGCAAGACATCATTCCTAAGCCGATCACTCAATTCCTACAGACACTCCTGACGGGGATCTGTGACTTCACAAATCCATCAGAGAGAGTGAAACGACTCACTACATCCTTTGGCAGCGATATGGTATATACAGTCAGCTGTGGAAGGACAAAACCACCAAAGCAACTACTTCTATCATTTGCTGTGAAGTCACTGACAGGAAATACTGAACTTATACACACTCTGAATCGGCTTGGACATAGTGTATCACATTCACAAGTTAAGGAGATAGATACAGTGCTTTGTCTTCAAGAGACTGAGCTCTCAAGAGATGACACACCACTACCCACGAACATCTACCCGAATGTCTTCACCACTCTGGCCTGGGACAATATTGTAGGCTTGAGGAGACGGTTAGTGGCGCAGACACACTCCATTGAGTTAATGGAATCACTGTACAGGCAGAAGTCATTGATGCGACACCACAGAGAGTCATGTCTGCAATCCCCAAATCAAAGAAGAGAAGCATCAGCCCTGCACGACAGAGGTTACCCTCCTATAATGCTGGAAAGCGAGTAAGGCCCTCACAAATGCAAAGCTTAGATGCTGACACAACTGAAACTGTTCACGATGCAAGAACAAAGAACCTGGTCTGGTTTCTGTCTAGAATATCTACTCCCGATGCTCAGACCAATAGCAGTTGGACAGGCTTCAATATTAAGATCCTCAACGGAGTAACAGTGGTCCAGGACACGGTCAGCTACCTGCCAACTATCAACGCCCCCGCAACTGAACTGTCGACGGTGCATGAAGTGTTAAACCAGACACTCAGCATCATGAAATCGCTGCAGTTGAAAGAAATTGTCTGTGTGTTTGATTAGGCACTGCATGCCAAGGTAGCAGAAATAATGTGGAAGCATGAGAGATTCAGCAACATCATAATCAGGATGGGGGTGTTCCACACAATCTACAATTTGCTCTCCATTCTGGGTAAGCGTTTCCAGGATGCAGGGCCGAGGGATCTCTGTGTGGAGTCAGGCGTGATTGCTGAGGGGTCTGTAGCAGGCGTGATGGAAGGCCACAAATACAACCGTGCGGTAAGACTGCACAAGCTTGTCTATGAAGCAATGATGAGGCTTGTCTGCAAAAGTCTTCTTTTCATGGCTAAAAATCCAGCATCCCAACAAGATTCACCACTTGAAAGAAACCTTGCAGAGTATTGCTAGTTTCCATGAAGGTGTTTTTAAGGCATCACACGCACACCTCCTGGAGAATGCATCATACGCACGCACCATGGAGCTATTTCAAGTCTACATGGACTCTCAAATATAGACAAGGTGTTCCATCTTTCTGGATGTCCTACTTGGACATAAGGGAGATCATGCTGGGACTGATTTGCGCTTTAAGAGAAGGGGATTGGATGCTTCACCTTGCATCAATGCACCAGATGATCCCTTGTCAGAATAGAAGAAAACACCTGTCAACTCTACGCATCACCGTATCAAGATTCCAATCCAATATCAAACAAGACTCTCAATCAAGTGATCGAACTTCAATCAAGCCACAAGACTCTATCCAGCTACCACAAGACTCCCAACCGAGTGATCGAACTTTAATCAAACCGTAAGACTCTATCCAGCTACCACAAGACTCCCAACCAAGTGATCGAACTTTAATCAAGCCACAAGACTCTATTCAGCTACCACAAGACTCCCAACTAAGTAATCAAGCCACAAGATTCCATTCAGCTACCACAAGACTCAATCTCCCTCAAAAGAGAATATTCCACCTCGCCCCTACCGTCCTCCCCTAAGACGTCTGACTCGCAAATGCAGAATCTGCCGACTCAGCAACACACTCGGTAAGCATTACTAACCACCCCTTTATTCCTTCAAGCAGTGAACCCAACTACCACAACTACCGTCACCAATTACCGTGAGTATAAACCATAGACTCCCACTAATCCCCCCTTTTTTATAATTCAGGAGCCGGACGAGAACCCGCCTCCATCCCCCCCCCCCTTCGTGACCAGCCAGACCAGGGAATTTGCAGCGGTTAGGCCCCAGACCAGCCTAACCCCCCTCCACCCCCCTCCATGACCACCCAAACCAGGAGCCTCGCAGTGGTTAGGCCCCGACCCGCCTAACCCACCTCCACCCACTTCCACCCAGACTAGGAGCTTCGCAGCAGTTAGGCCCGGACCCGTCTAACATATCTGCTCCTTCGCATCCGGTCAGCATCCTCGCTTACCAACCCGTGTCAACTCAGCTCTAACCACCTCAGCCAACCAACCACACCCTCCACCCACCACCACCCTTGGCTCACCGAGAATTGCTTGCCCAAACAATGTTTCAACACCAGCTAGGAATCAACACCTTCAGCCCACGCCAATGTCACATCCACCCACAGTGCCAACCAGTGCTACCCAGACTTCAGCGCAGGCCTACCATAAGTACCCAATTTTAAAACTTTGTATATCACAAACAAACCCATGGGTGCCTATGAATAACCCACGTATCAAAGATATGAAATAATTATCTTAATTAACATTCTTTAGATGTAAAATAATCCTCGTAGAACTATCAGAAATAACTATTGATTGCAGTTATAGAATATTTAAAGACCACGACCACGACCACGACTAGATAATAAAACATCCACCATTACAATCTTAACTTACGAGATAAATTTTCAATTTCAACGTAGACTAACTCAAAATATCAAAATGTCACCACAAAGAAATCTCCCAGGCAGTCACCCGAAACCGAGTAAAATAGGACAGACAAAAACACAACGACAAATCCCACGATGAACATAACTAACACATAAAATTATTCCTCCTTCGGACGCAGGACGTCATGCGATTCGATAGGTTAGGTCCTCACGATCATTTACTTATCAAACTTTCCTACTACCTATAACAGTACTTCTTAACTTCCTTCCGACCGTGAAGCCCCGGAATAATTATATCAAAACCTCCCGCTCAAAGACGGCCAATAAACAATTCACACCATAACTTAGATATTAAAAAAAACAAAAAAACCCTCAAAAGTTAACTGCCTTGAATAAATAACAATATGTATAAGCGCGATAACAAGAACAGCAAATCACAATTTCCCATGAAAATTGTAGCCAATAACCATTCACAATACTAGCAACTTTGTATATATCTCTATGCAATATATCAATATTTACCAATATATATGAATATTTAGCTCTACACAAACTAACATATTATTTAAAAACAAACTAACCATTTAGGATGTCATGTCTTCAGTAAAACTACTCTAGTGAAAATGTACAAACAAAATATATCTCAGAGTAAAGAGATCAGAGAAAACACAAGTGAAAAGTGAAAATTCATTCTCATTGGAAAGAGAATATACAAGTGTAAAATACTTACATAGCTTTATTGAACATATTCAATATATGATAATATACTTAAAAAAAAAAACTTTTACTCATTCAAACCAATTTTACAAATCAATATCTCCCACTGGCAACTTAACAAATTATCATATCTTAAATTTTTACAATTATGTATGCCAAACCCCACTGTCACGACCTTAACCCAAGGTACGCGGACGTACCTCAAAAGGTCGGGGAGGCAATGTAACCATCACTAACCACCACCTACCACGCACGTGATCCACATGCTTGCAACATAACACTCTCCCCTTCTTGCTGACCTCACTTTCCCAGATCTAGCAATAATTCAGGCAAACAGGAAATCACCACGAACATGCCAAATGCCACCAGATTAACCCATTAAACCCCCTTTATTATACCTACCCTATTATATTACCCATAAGCTAACATATATATATAGCATACCAAACCATACCCACCAACTATACGACTAACCCTCATATATAAAACTGACCCCAATGTATAGAATAGCGAGACTAACGCCTTTACTTGCGACAACCCACTAACCCCCTATATTAACCGATGCTAAAGTAACCAGAGGGAGAGCTGAGCAGGTCGATGAGCTTGCCAGCCAGGTGTGCCCTAGGTCAAGGCCTGGCACTTATTGTACATTGCCCACAGGGGCCATATATACATCTGTTGTTAATAACTCCAGATTCTGTTGTTATAAATAAATAAAAGAAACTCCGGTTTTGGTGTTTATCTCGCCCGCATTAAGTCCCCTTTATGTAGCTTTCCCAAACCAAAAGGCCACAGGCGTTTTGTCTATGACAAGCTCAACTATGCTCGCTTCCTGCCATACTATTATGCCACGATGTCAAGACTGTCTATTGATCATCCTGACGTGCATGCACAGTTCATACAAGGTGGGCTCTCAATCCAGATTGGCCGCTCAAATCCATTCGGGCACATACCCGTGGACTTGACCATCGAGGAGACTGTTAAGAAGGACACACAGACACCAGGAGGAACAAAAGGCTTCAGCCTGAAACCTGGTGGCGTCGCCAAATACTACTTAACATCTGAGTATCAAAGTGCCTACCTGCGGCAGTTGAGAGAAATTGTGGGCCAAAGTGAAGCACACCTCAGTCACCCAGATTTCCAGTTGCCTAGGATAAGAAAAGATGCTGCTGATGTCCAGTCTATTGTTGAGCTCGTGAAGACCTGCTGGTTGAATCCATTCAGCCCAGACAACAAAGGGCTGGTCAGCTTGTCATCTGGAACTGTAGTGCCACGAGATGTAGCCCATGAACTTCTTGATGCTAACAAGATAAGAGAGGAAGTATATCAAACTTTCAAACAAGAACTACTGGAGGGAAATCCACCAATTGACAAAAAAGAAACTGAAAACATTCTCGGACATCCAGAAAAAAACACCGAACCAGGTACAAGCCAACCAAGTAGTTCTGAAGGCTCACAGGATCTTCTTAAGCCATATGATTCTAGTAGGTGATAGCCGAAAGCTCCCCATGTGTAATGTCTTGGCTCATCCTCTGGGTTCCCTACCTTAGGCCATTGCCAATGGCGATGGATCTCTTCGTAAGACAAACAAGGCAGCTTTAGCCAGACACCTGGCTAACGTCTTCCACATTTAGTAATTCTCTCAAATACTCTAACCATCTTCTCCTTATCGTCTTCCTTTCCATTAACATATGTACATCTGCACCCTTTACCTTTTCCTCTCCCCCCGACTCACCCTCTCATTATCTTCACTTCTTTCTAAAACATACTTTTATTCTTTTCAAAAAAATTCTGTCAAACTTCTACCCCACTTTACATTTACTCTTTGCCTCCCTTATTTTACATTTTGCTTCTCTTCTCATATGCTTCCCTATTCCTAACTTGGAACTAATCCACATTCACTCGTTTCTTCTCTTCTACCTCCACCTTCACTATGATAAAGGCACTAACCGAAAACTTTATTTACTCTAGATTGGGGTATGATCTAAAAAAAGAAGGAAAAAAAAAAGAGAGAGAGAGAGAGAGAGAGAGAGAGAGAGAGAGAGAGAGAGAGAGAGAGAGAGAGAGAGAGAGAGAGAGAGAGAGAGAGAGAGAGAGAGAGAGAGAGAGAGAGAGAGAGAGAGAGAGAGAGAGAGAGAGAGAGAGAAAGAACAACAATCAAAATACCTCCCAAATAGCTGACAGAACATAGAATGAAAAGTTAGAAAACTGGAACTTTTCAATGTTAGAATAGGAATGGGAAAAAATATTTCCTAGTGTCGGACGGATGCAATTTTGAGGCCAAGTTTGGCCAACGGGAGCTCAGAGACAGAATCACATGAGCATATTGCAATTGTGATTTGTCGCTAATAACCATCAAAGAGGTGAAGTCAGAGAGGTGTTAAATGATAGATAAGAAGTAGATAGAAAGGAGGGACAATAAAAGTTAATGTTGGTTGAACATGATTCTTTGAGTGGAGATTAGTTTCCCACCATACTAGAACGCAGCGTGATTCTGATACGAAAGGACACTAAGTCTGGACAGCATATTAGTTGCATGGAACATATGCAAACCCACAAGATCATATTTCTTACGTTGTATATTGCAACTAGGTAAATACAATAAGATGAATACATGCGCAGATACTTGAACATATACGTATACATTTACATTTACACATATCAATAAATATAACAACATATTTTGCACTTATCAATTTTGGGTCTATGTTCTGAATCCTTCGGATTAAACTGATTTTTTCAACACCAACTTCTTTATGTACTCTACCGAAGTGCATTTCGGAGTGATTACTTGTCCGGTGACCAAATATTCGGGAACTAACTCTCCAGGGACCAACTGCCCAGCGGAAACAGTCCCAAGGAATTCAGATGAAAAACAGCAAATGGTGTTTGAAAATTTATTACGAAGCTTTCATCTCCATTCCGGGATATCTTTGGCGATAATGACAGGAACAGTTGAATGAGGATACATATACAAAGAAGCGGGTACACCCAGAGGGTGGGTGTATTGTACATGTATATGTATATGTGTATGTATATGTATATGTATATGTATATGTATATGTATATGTATATGTATATGTATATGTATATGCATATGCATATGTATATGTATATATATATATGTATATGCATATGCATATGTATATGTATATGTATATGTATATGTATATGTATATGTATATGTATATGTATATGTATATGTATATGCATATGCATATGCATATGCATATGTATATGTATATGTATATGTATATGTATATGTATATGTATATGTATATGTATATGTATATTCCCTTGTAGACACATTAGGTCGAAGGTTAAAGAAAATTAGCTTTTTATTTATTTAGTGCGTGTGCTCTTTATATAGTCCACGGTCTTCTTCTCTTCATCGTTGGTATTTTCCAATATTTCTCCGATTGTTGCCGACGTTTCATATGTTGCCATATGATGAATAGGGTCTGTGGTGGGTTTATTTATATGTTTTGTTGGGATCATTGAGGTTTCTACGCGAAGAGGTCTCCGCTTATTAGCTGCCATGAGCCAATTGGACTTAAGAGTTAGGGGAGGTTTGTTAGACCTCTCCCTGTGTAGGATTTTTATCTACCTAGGCCCAGCTGCTTCAATGAAGATAAGGTCTGCAGATCCTCGACTTGGATGTTAATGCTGGGTTGGTTGGCTTGTATGTAGATTGACGAGTTAAACACCATATTTGTACGACGTTTCGCTTATTACAGCTTTTTCAAGTACGAAGAAGCTGTAATAAGCAAAACGTCGTACAAATAAAGGCTCCGTCCTCATATGGTGTTTAACTCGTCAATGTTGTCGGCAACTGCCACTTTCAAGGAAATTGTATGTAGATGGCTTCCAGGAACAGTAGCTGACAAATATCTGGTTCCTTGTCTATTAAACCAACACAGCCGCCCAAGAGAATAGATACTTTCGGTCAGAATTTTATTTTATTTATTCATATATGTTTTGCTAAGCTAAATCAGCTCATTTTGCTGCATAGACTTACTGAGGAGTCTCCTACGGAATCTTCCAACACTCTCAACGCTACTTTTAATTTGTTAAGCAAACTTATTACTCAGGGTCAACAATACGTATATAAAAGTACTTAATTAGCACTATTTTCAGAGATGAACTTTTTAAAAAAGACAACACACACAATTTCGAAACACGTAATATTCCTCTGTTTTCAGAGATGTGTTTTGAAATAAAAGAAAAAATCCATTTCCACACAACTGTACCTGTTTATAGACCGCAGTTGATACACAAGACACTAATAACAAGCATCTGACTGCGAGAACTCTTTCTGAAGTCAATACACTTACCCGCATAGCCCACTGTCAGTACTTTTCTTAATGCTCCACACGGAATTTTGTGTTTATACGTCGTTACCACAGATGCATTTTTCTTTCTTAGTGACGTTTCCATTTCTCTGTTACAGATTTACCGTCAAGCGCCCTCAACATGAAACCAACTTTAGATTTGCTTTCGTGAGAGACAAATCGCGCCCGGACTTCGTCTCACTCGTTAATAGTGCCAATCTTTTAAGCAATGCGATAAGCCGTGCACCTTAGCCCTTCACCCAGACGGATCGGGACAATATCCTTTTCCATCTGATGGATCAGGAAAGTCTCGGCACCTGTTTTGAGAAGAGGACTGTGGAGAAATTGGAGAAACTGAGAATCTCCCCACGTAAAATTGTCCCCACCCACAAGCGTGTGAGAGAGGCCCTGTGCGTAGGCAAGATAGCTCTTGACTCCCTGGAGGCAAAGACGACATACTGTACAACCTAAGGTAGAAGAATGAGGGTGTCGATTTCGTCGACGTTTACCGGCCTTCAGCCTTGGGCACCGTCATTTTTTTTTCCAAATCGAACCTGAAAAAAGTTCCTCAGGTCTGATTACGGATCCTTCTTATTTATGTGCCTCCCTCCCAGGTTAGAGAGTTAAAGGAGACTAAGGTTAGGTAATACTTTATCTGCTACTCCTTGATTCATTATTCCCGTTCCTGCCCTACACCTAGGCTTACTAGGTGTTCCATGTGTGGGTTTGAAGGGGACCGATACGAGGCGTGTAAAGTCGAGAAGCTCAAGTGTCCTCTTTGTAGAGGAATCGGCAGTGCCATCATCGAGTCCTGCCCAGAAAAGAGAAAGGAGGCAGACACTGTTCAGTCAGCACTACCTGTAGCGCAACCTGTCCCCACCACCTGTTTCTTACTTGTGCAGCCTTCTCATTCCCCACCTCAGCCTCAACCTACCAATACCTGAACCAAACCCCGCCTCCCCACCCCTATCCTCCCCTCTTCTTCCTCCTTCCTCTCGTCCTCCTCCTCGTAAGGGTGAGTCACCCCCCTCTACTTGCACCAGAAACTCTGACCTGATTACATCTATCATTGGCAAGATTCTGGAAGGGAAATCAGCCGGTACTCCCTAATAACCATCTGGAGACGCAAGGTGTGATCAGGAAGGGAGTGCCAATGTGCTTACTGTCAGTATTGTTTATTCAGCAATGCTTATGTCCAA
>NC_134794.1:38008729-38013729 GCF_046742065.1 Oratosquilla oratoria | reverse complement strand
CAGCATTAAGACCCTCTCCTTTTAGATGCTCAATTTGTCGCTTCCTTCCCTCCCCACGGCCCTCTGTACACACACATCTGCAAGACCCAGTAGCCTGGAAAGCTCTGTCACACAACCCTCCAGCCTAAAACCCAATAAATGAACTCCATAGTGTTATTTCGCAGCTGCACTGTTAATCTGCAACTGAATGACTCAACCCAACACCACCACCCCCTTATTGGGTATTGGATACAAAAGATTTACGCGATCACTATTCCATTTTAGGAATGATAGTGACATCCCTACACATCATGTTATCAAGTATTGTTTTCTGTTGGGATACTAGACTAAAAGGAAGAAAGATTATATATATATATATATATATACATACATATATATATATATATATATATATATGTATATATATATACACATATATATACATATACATACATATGTATATACATACATACACACACACACACACATATATATATGTATATATATATCTATACACATAGAGCATATATAGATATTTGTATATATATATATATATATATTTATATATATATGTATATATATATCACAACAAAGTAATGTCGTAGCACATTGGTAAAATTATACTAATGACCCACTTTCGGAGAAGAATAGGCGAAAGTAAAGAGATCCGTATATTTCGATCACTATCTGTGATCCTCTTCAGCAGATGTGTTACAGAGTGGAGAGAAGCATGTATATATATACAAAAGTAGTGAGGTGAACAAGTAGGGACGGGGACTCAGGTCACGTGTCCGGCGCTACGTGGACATTGGTGGATTTTGTCCGCAGTTAGATTGCTACCCTCAATTTTTCTCTACTCACCCTTCCCCTCTTATGTTCTTATATTTTTTTCTTGTATTTAAAAACTTTGTGTCTCTTTCTCACTTTCTTTTCCCCGTTCCTCTTCCTCATTCTCATCCTCTTATTTCTCAGCCAACCATACTCTTCTTATTATTCTTCCTCTTTCTATTTTTTCCTTCTTTTTCTTTTTCTCTCTTTGTATTCCATCATATTCTTCATATTCCTCTTCTTCTTTCCCTTCCCTTTCTCTTTCTCTTCCCCTTCATCTTCCTCTTTCTATTTCTCTTCCTCTTTCTCTTTCTCTTTCTCTTTATCTCTCTCTCTTTCTCTCTTTCTCTTTCTCTTTCTCTTTCTCTTTCTCTTGCTCCTTCTCTTTCTCTTTTTTCTCTTTTTCTCTATCAGTTCCTTTCCCTTTCTGTTTCGCTTTATCTTCCTTTACTTATTCCTGTTCCTCTTTCTCTCTTCATCTTTTAATTACTCTATTTCTTCGTCTTTCTCTTCCCATTTCTCTTCTTTTTCCTTTTTCTCCAGATGTGGTACAATATTTACTAAAACAAATGATTACCGATCCAACGAGTGAAGATAATATTCTGGACTTACTCTTAACTAAAAATGAGGATCTATCAAGAAACGTACAAGTAAGTGATAGTCTAAGCTCTAGTGATCATCAAAAAATAAGACTTAATATTATATGGGAAGAATTAAATAGTACTAATAACATTCTAGTATCTGACTTCAAGAGAGCCAATTTAAAAAAAACAAAAAAAAACTGAGGAAATATTTAGGACAATTGGTCACATACGAGGCCAGCCCGGAGGACAATGACAGGGGCAAGGTCAAGGTCATTAGAGCAGTCAGGGGTCTAGACCAAGGTCGGGTCACGGAGGAAGGTATGAAATTTCCAGGACAGGTCACAAACAATTCTGAGGTCAATAACAGGGTCAACGGTCTAGATGATATTTACAGTAACCTAACCGCTATGATTTTGTATGCGGAAAGTAAATTTATTCCCTTTAAGGCGATAAGGAAGAATATTAATACAAATGGATGACGGTTGGGCTGAAAAATTAGATCGGAATAGAAATAGGGCTTTACATCAGAAGAAGAAGAATAAAAATCAACAAACAAAACGGGGAAACACACCTTAGATCTAAATATAACGAAATAGCTAGATTGGTTAAAAAGAACACGCCCCCAGCGAAACGTAACTACGAAGTTAAGTTTGCAAGACAAGCGAGAGCCAACCCAATGGGCTTCTTAAATTTCTACAGAACAAAATATAAAGAAAGAATAGGCGCAATTAAAAAAGACGAACATATCTTGATAGATTTGGAGGGAAAAATGGTCAAGGCATTCAGTAAATATTTTCTCACGGTATTTACAAAGGAGAGGTCAGATATGGTACCTGCCTGCGACCCGATCTTCATTGGGGATGTAGGTAGAAGACTAACATCAGCCTTAGTAAGGAGGAAGTAGACAAACAGATTGATAGATTTAAAACTACAAAATCTCTGGGTCTAGATGAAAAATTTCCGAGAGTGTTTAAAGAGTGTGATTTTGAAATCTGCTACCAGTTAACGGAAATATTTAATAAATAGGTAGACAGTGGGTTCGGGCAAATTTCTTGGGGGCAGGCAAACGTTGCCCCTATTTTCAAGAAAGGATGATAAATCGTGTATGCACTACTAGAGGCTAATCAGTTTGACGTCGGTTATAGGTAAAATCCTAGAATCAGAAATTACATCGAGATATAATTTCATTCGTGACTTACAGCATGGGTAAGTCATTTGTAATTAATCTTCTGTCTTTCTACACTAATGTCTACAAGGCGTCAATTGATAATGATAGTTACGATGTTATTTACCTTGACTTTAGCAAACCGTTCGACAAGGTGCCCCACCAAGAACTACTAAATAAAGTCAAAGCCCATGTCACAGGAGGAAAATTGTTTGAATGGATTAGAGAATGGGTCAGTGACAGAAAACAGCGGGTCACCATAAACGGTGTAAAATCTAAATGAAAGAGTGTTACTAGTGGAATTCTTCTGTGCTCGGTTTTGGAGCTCTTATTGTTGATTATGTATATAATTGACTTGGACGATGGGATTAGTAGTGATGATAGTAAGTTTGGGGACGACACTAGAAAAGGATGCTAAATTAGGTTAGAAGAAGACGCCGAGATACTGCAAGAAGATCTTAACCAAATGTTCATATGGTCGGTAAGATGGCAAATAGACTTCAATATCTCAAAGTTCAGTGTGTTAAATGTAAGATTATAAAGCTCAGAAAGCTTTGATAGCACATTTTTAGAGAAAACTGAGTGTAGAAGAGACTTGGGAGTGCTTGTGAGTCCTGACCATAAATTCATGAAACAGTGCATTAGCGCCAGGGATAGAGCTAATAGAGCATAAGTTTTCAATGCTAGGACGGTTACGAATAAAAATGCAAAGGTAGTTATCAAAATCTATCTAGCGTTAGTAAGAGCCATTCTTAACTATGCATTACATTTTTGGTCTCCGTCCTCTGGAATAGAATCAGTACAGAGGAGAATGACCAAAATGATAAGAGCATAAGAATGGAGTAGACTGCAAGAGGCCACAAAGCCAACGCTAGGCGGTTCCATGTCCATTACCACCTATCATCCCCTTCCATAAAGTTATCTGACCTTCTCTTAAAACTACCAATAGTTTCAGCAGTCACTACATGGTTACTAAATCTTTTCCATTCCTTAACCGCTGTATTGGTAAACCAGTTCTTATCTATTTCCTTCTTAACTATAAGTTTGCTCAATTTGAATCTATTACTATGAGTCCTACTCTATTGTCTTAGTATGGTGACCTTGTCTGCATTCCCCATATTAAAGCCTTAGATCCACTTGAACACCTCTATTGGATCACCCCGCACTCTGCGTCTAACTAAAGCCAGATAGAGCTTGATAACTACCTCTACATTTTTACTCATAATGGTCCTAGCAATGAAATTAAATGCTCTGTTAGCACTAATATTCCTGGCGCTAATGTACTGTTTCCTAGATTTAAGGTAAGGACTCACTAGCACTCGCAAGTATCTATCGCACTCATTTTTCTCTAAGAAGGTGTTATCTAAAGTATACCTACTTTCTGGGTTGTGTAAACTAAACCTGCGTTTAACACACTGAACTTAGAGATGTTGAACCCCATTTGTCATTTCATCGACCATGTGAACATTTGATTAAGATCATCTTGCAGTATTTCGGTGTTTTCCTCCTGACCTAATTTGGTGTCCCATTATTATGTCGTCCGCAAACTTACTAACATCACTACTAATCCCATCGTCCAAGTCGTACATATACTCGTACATAATCAATAACAAGGAACCTTCCTCTTCTCTCCTCTTCCTTCTCACCCTGTTATATTCTTCCTCCTATTCTTTCACTCTTCATCGTTCTGTTTCCCATTTTATTACATCATATTCTTCCTCTTCCACTCTTTCTTTCTCTTCTTCTTCCTCATGCACTTTCTCTTAAAAAAGAATATTAATGATAATACTAATGATAGATTAGTTACTGAAAGAGCCATGTAAGGACCAATAGGTCTACTGCGGTTCGTTTGTCCATGTAACTCCTTTTCCTGTCCCTCTCACTCCCTTTCTTCTTTTTCTTCTTCTTCTTTTTTTTTTTTTTACTTTGCCTTCTTCTTTTCCTTTTTCTTTTCCTGCTCCCCTCTTTCTTTTGCTCTTTCTTTTACTGCTCGTTCCTTTCCTCTTCCTTTACCTCCTCTTCCTTTTCTTCACCCTATTACTCTCCAGCTGGACGAAAGTTGTGGAACAGCACGAAGAGCAACGAGTCGCCGGTCGCCATGACATATTGATACTCCCCGACGTGCCTTATTCCCCGACCAAATGGATTCCAGCTCAGAACATCTCCGCTGCGGAGGACATGGAGTGGGTGTGAGTGGGTGGGTGGCGTTGGGGAGGGGGGTCTTTGTGGGTGGGACCAATGGAAGAAGGGTCCTAGGGTGATGGTGCTACACGTGAGGTTGGGTGTGGGAGGAGATAGGGACATTTGGGTTGAAATGTATTGCGAATAGAAGGAGCGTCTATTGTGATGCATATGACTGGTTGCCGGAAAACTGAATGTGTGTGTGTGTGTGTGTGTGTGTGTGTGTGTGTGTGTGTGTTTTTGGAGAGGGTGGGGGGTTAGTC
>NC_134794.1:37991229-38003729 GCF_046742065.1 Oratosquilla oratoria | reverse complement strand
GGACCAGTAACCAGAGCAGCAGCAAATCAGGCCAGAGCTTCTAGACAAAATCCCACCCCCTTGGCTCCCGGACAAAATCCCACCCTCTTGGCTCCCAGACAAAATCCCACCCGCGTGACTCCCAGACAAAATCCCACCCTCTTGACTCCCAGACAAAATCCCATACTATTGGCTCCTAGACAAAATCCCACCCCCTTGGCTCCCAGACAAAATCCCACCCCCTTGGCTTCCAGACAAAATCCCACCCCCTTGGCTCCCAGACAAAATCCCACCCCCTTGGCTCCCGGACAAAATCCCATACTGCACCTCTCAGCCAATGAGAGGCCAGTATTCCGTCTGAGCTAGGCAGGCTGAGCCTTATAAGCCAGCCCATCCAACCAGCTGTCATTATTCGTTGGAAGACCTTCAATATAGCAGAGCATCCACAAAGCAGTCATCACCCTGAAGACGCCTCACGACGAGGCGAAAAACTATAGTTTCGGTGGAATCAATAGTTGTTCAATACTATTACTTTGCAAAAATATATCAGTTGGCATACACTGTGTATATTCTTTTGAGAGTCATGAATGACTACTTCCAGTCCCTCTCAGTTGCTAATAGGAAAGTATTCTCCAGATTAAAGAATACAGTCTTGAAGATTGTTAAAGCAACTAGTGCAGTTGATTTTAACCATATATATATATATATATACATATATATATGTATATATATATATATATATATATATTTCTAAACAGAAATACTTCGAATAAAGAAGAATCCTATATTTCGGCTATCAACTGTAGCTCTCTTCAGGAAAGTACATAAGACAGAGTACAGAGGGGACTTATAAGCTACAGAGAAGAGAAGGGATGTGGACAGATGAGGTCATCTGTCCACATCCCTTCTCTTCTCTGTAGCTTATAAGTCCCCTCTGTACTCTGTCTTATGTACTTGCCTGAAGAGGGCTACAGTTGATAGCCGAAATATAGGATTCTTCTTTATTCGAAGTTTATTTTCTCCGACTGAGAGTTTCCTGTGTGTCATATATATATATATATATATATACATATACATATATATATATATATATATATATATATATATATATATATATATATATGAACATTTTTAGAAGCTCCGCCGTGGGATACGAACCCTGACCCGTGCGTCGAAAATCACGGGGCCAAGACGTTAGCAACTATGCTACGGTGATGGTACAAAAGGACTGTACTAGTCCCCGACCACGCTTCACGTAACATTGAAGATCTAATCTCAATTTCATCTAATCCCGTATTAGGCGAGCCTTCCGACAAGTTGTGTATGTTTCTTAAGACAGATTGAACATTTTTAGAAGCTCCGCCGTGGGATACGAACCCTGACCCGTGCGTCGAAAATCACGGGGCCAAGACGTTAGCAACTATGCTACGGTGATGGTACAAAAGGACTGTACTAGTCCCCGACCACGCTTCACGTAACATTGAAGATCTAATCTCAATTTCATCTAATCCCGTATTAGGCGAGCCTTCCGACAAGTTGTGTATGTTTCTTAAGACAGATTGAACATTTTTAGAAGCTCCGCCGTGGGATACGAACCCTGACCCGTGCGTCGAAAATCACGGGGCCAAGACGTTAGCAACTATGCTACGGTGATGGTACAAAAGGACTGTACTAGTCCCCGACCACGCTTCACGTAACATTGAAGATCTAATCTCAATTTCATCTAATCCCGTATTAGGCGAGCCTTCCGACAAGTTGTGTATGTTTCTTAAGACAGATTGAACATTTTTAGAAGCTCCGCCGTGGGATACGAACCCTGACCCGTGCGTCGAAAATCACGGGGCCAAGACGTTAGCAACTATGCTACGGTGATGGTACAAAAGGACTGTACTAGTCCCCGACCACGCTTCACGTAACATTGAAGATCTAATCTCAATTTCATCTAATCCCGTATTAGGCGAGCCTTCCGACAAGTTGTGTATGTTTCTTAAGACAGATTGAACATTTTTAGAAGCTCCGCCGTGGGATACGAACCCTGACCCGTGCGTCGAAAATCACGGGGCCAAGACGTTAGCAACTATGCTACGGTGATGGTACAAAAGGACTGTACTAGTTTTTGTACCATCACCGTAGCATAGTTGCTAACGTCTTGGCCCCGTGATTTTCGACGCACGGGTCAGGGTTCGTATCCCACGGCGGAGCTTCTAAAAATGTTCAATCTGTCTTAAGAAACATACACAACTTGTCGGAAGGCTCGCCTAATACGGGATTAGATGAAATTGAGATTAGATCTTCAATGTTACGTGAAGCGTGGTCGGGGACTAGTACAGTCCTTTTGTACCATCACCGTAGCATAGTTGCTAACGTCTTGGCCCCGTGATTTTCGACGCACGGGTCAGGGTTCGTATCCCACGGCGGAGCTTCTAAAAATGTTCAATCTGTCTTAAGAAACATACACAACTTGTCGGAAGGCTCGCCTAATACGGGATTAGATGAAATTGAGATTAGATCTTCAATGTTACGTGAAGCGTGGTCGGGGACTAGTACAGTCCTTTTGTACCATCACCGTAGCATAGTTGCTAACGTCTTGGCCCCGTGATTTTCGACGCACGGGTCAGGGTTCGTATCCCACGGCGGAGCTTCTAAAAATGTTCAATCTGTCTTAAGAAACATACACAACTTGTCGGAAGGCTCGCCTAATACGGGATTAGATGAAATTGAGATTAGATCTTCAATGTTACGTGAAGCGTGGTCGGGGACTAGTACAGTCCTTTTGTACCATCACCGTAGCATAGTTGCTAACGTCTTGGCCCCGTGATTTTCGACGCACGGGTCAGGGTTCGTATCCCACGGCGGAGCTTCTAAAAATGTTCAATCTGTCTTAAGAAACATACACAACATATATATATATATATATATATATATATATATATATATATATATATAATCTTGGTGTAGCCAGGTAGAATATCCTCTCGTAGGCAGACGAATTTGGAGGATACTGAAGATTGATTTTTTGTAAGTTTCTTCCGTTTCTGCTTCATACGACGTACATTTACCTTATCTCGTTCAGTAAGTTTGTCCAGTGATTCTCTAATTGTGGCCGACGTTTCAAAACTGTCTTGTTCCATCTTCCAAGGCGAAGTATAGTGTCTTGTTGTGTATGCTGCTCATATACGGGACGTGTGCATTATATGGGTTGGAGTGGGGCTGAGGTTGTTGCTGATTGGCTGAAGCGGGCCAATGAGCGTGTGGGTTCTTTTACCTCCGGTTACCTCTCCTGGTGGTCGAAGCATTGGGGTCCATCGATCTTTTTTGGGATCATTCTTTTGACTGAGGGTAAAGTTTGAAGAGCCTTCACTTGAGTATTAATTAAAGACGGCTTTATTTGGATATGTAGGGCTTCTAGGATTAGCAACCTGCGGGGATCGTGTTCTCTGTCTATTATGGCGGTGTTCTGATCAAGGTCTTTTCTTGTTAATGATCTGTTTTGTGTGAAAGTGAAATGAGATTTAATAGCTCCATTCCTAAGGTGACATGTCAGGCGCCTTGTTAGTTTTGTGGTTGTCATACCAATATATGAGTGGGACCCATATTCCTCACTATTACAATTGTATTGGTAAACAACGTGGTCTTCTTGTAAAGGTGTTTTCGTGGTGTTGGGGCGATTTCGTATAATTAGCTGGGCGGTTTTCTTTGTTCTGTGGTATAGTATGAGTTGGATGTGCTTTGTTGGATCGGATGGTTTTAACATTTTTTTGGATAACCTTGACAATTCTTTCTTCTGACTTATATTCCGTGGACATGTAGCTCTTATAGTATAGCTTGATGGATTTTTCGTTTGTTGTGTTGTTGTTTCTAATGTTATACCATTTGTTAGAATATGATTGAATTGTTTGAGACATCTGAGTTGGTGAATCCGTTATTGACAAGAACTTGTTTGATTCTCTCTATTTCTTGACGGGTTTGAGCCCTGGTGGAAGAATGGAAAGGGGCCTTTCTGACATAAGCGTTGATGGTAGACCGTAAGTAGCGGAAGAAACTTATAAAGAATGAGTCTTAAATATCCCTCAACTTCATCTGCCTACAAGAATATATATATATATATATATGTATGTAGATAAACACACACACACACACACACACACACACACACACACACACACACACACACACACACACACACACACACACACACACACACACACACACACACACACACACACACACACACCACACACACACACACACACACACACACACATATATATATATATACATACATATATCTATACATACTGTATATATATATATATATATATACAGTATATATATATATATATATATATATATATATATATATATATATGCTGGTACATTATGACAAGTTGATGAAGGTGAAAAAAGAAGCCACGGGTCTAGTTCCGAGTTCCTAAGTTTATTCCTGATCGGTTTCACTGTATGCATCTTCAGAAGCATAGAGCAAAACCGGTCAGGAATAAACTTAGAAAATCGGAAATAGACCCGTGGCTTCTTTTTCCACCTTCATCATATATATATATATATATATATATATATATATATATATATATATATATATATATATATATATATATGAATGTCGCCATGGGCTACGAACCCTGACCCGTGCGTCGATAATCACGAGGCCAAGACGTTAGCAACCATGCTACATGGTGATGGTTCAAAAGGACTGTCTTAAGAAACATACACACACACACACACATATATATATATATATATATATATATATATATATATATACATGTGTGTGTGTGTGTACATATGCATACATATATATATATATATATATATATATATATATATATATATATTTATATATATATATTTATATATTGAAATGCGGTACTGCCAAGGACTCGAACTTATATCTCTCTTGATAGCGTAGTTGGTAAGTTACTGCGACACTTGTCATGTGGATGCTGGGTTCTAGTCCTTGGCAGTACCACATTTCAATTTCTGCATGTGGCCTCCATTGGGCCTCCCGATGTTGATGGCTTCGAATTAAAGTGCATTGTGGTTGTTAAAATGTTTCTTCAGTCACTGGGACCCATTCAGTGTTGTACAAATACTTTTCCGCGTTTGTATACTTCCGATTGTATTATCATAGTGGAGATGGATTGAACGCAAAATTTCATGTATGTGTATGTAACTCGAGCATACAAATATATAAGAAAAGTTGCGCTCAACTTAAATCTCTCCTGATAGCGTAGTTGGTAAGTTACTACGACATTTGTCATGGGTTTGCTGGGTTCGAGTCTTTGGCAGTACCGCATTTCAATTTTTGCATGTGGCCTCCATTGGGTCTCCCGATGTTGATGGCTTAGAATTAAAGTGCATTGTGGTTGTTAAAATGTATCTCCAATCACTGGAACATATTCAGTATTGTACAAATACTTTCCCGCGTTTGTATACTTCCGATTGTACTACCATAGTGGAGAGGGGTTGAACGCAAAATTCCATGTATGTGTATGTAATTCGAGCATACAAATATATAAGAAAAGTTGCGCTCAACTTATATCTCTCTTGATAGCGTAGTTGGTAAGTTACTACGACATTTGTCATGGGGTTGCTGGGTTCGTGTCCTTGGCAGTACCGCATTTCTATTTTTGCATATGGCCTCCATTGGGTTTCCCGATGTTGATGGCTTAGAATTAAAGTGTATTGTGCTTGTTAGAATATATATATATATATATATATATATATATATATATATATACATACATACATACATACATATATATATATATATACATATATATATATATATATATATATATATATATATATATATATATGTATTTATATTTGCCAAAGTAGTTCTCGTAAGCAATTCAGTTGAATACTAACGCACAAGTGGCGTCAGTGATTTTTAGAGAACATTTCTCTAACTCGCTATATCTACGTCATTCTTCAAGTTCAAGCTTTGGATGAAAATGCAAAAGGCTTCAGAACGTAGATCCATTTCTACCAACAGCTGTTTCAACCAAAACATATGGTCATTTTCAGGGTAATACAATGTACAATAAAAGATTACAAGGGTACATAAGGCAAAATACTCGTAGATGTGGCCGGGAGAGTTAAGTCGGACGGTGTGTTTCTTTGTCCCGTCTAGCCAAGGATTATGTTCCACGATGGATATTTTGTCTCACCTAATGAGACAATATCCCTTTTCAGTTTATGTTCCGTGGTGACGGTCTACGTTTCTTGCTAAAGTGGAGAACATAATCCGAAAATAACTGGACATTTAAAGGTAGCTTGTGTAGAGAGATTCTCACTGCCATAGAAATTAGTAAACGTCCGTAATTGTTGACACAATGAATTATTTCTGTGCCTCTAATGAGGTCTTGTAATGGCGGCTTCTTGTCGTGGGCATCAGTATAATGTTGATGGATGGCTCCGTTTTTTCGATGGTCTCCCATTCACCTCATTAAGGTCATCATCGTATAGCCGACGTAGTTTATATTGAGAAGCTTGCATACGTCTTCTGAGCATGCAAATTGATAAACTACATCGGTTTTCGATTCCTTAACACTCACAGGGTCGGTGCTATTTCTCATAATGAGGAACGCTGCCAGGTTGGGGTGGCTAAATACTCCCAGTGAAACCCTCTCATAGGAATCCTTAAGTTTAACCCCCATTGGAAATGATCCTACAAAGGGTGTCAGTTTCCCTTCTATAAGCCGTACCATAGTCAATCTTATGGTATATGGTTAGGGCCCTCTCCGTGTTAACCACGCTGCTTTTGGCTCGGGTGAGGAATTCTTCCATATTCTTCCTGATAGACTCCTCTATGATATTACAAAGAACTCATGTGCCTAACACACTCTAGATCTGCATGGAGTGCTTACCACGTGCTGCAGTGGGAGAAGGCTATTCTTAATTAAGTAAACGCTAACAGCAGGCCTCTTGAAAGTGTCTGGTTACCATTTTCTGTTTTATGCAATTTATTTCTCTCATACTGTCTCTCTACTTGCCTATATTTTCTTTCTCTTCTATTCCACGCTGTCCATTTTCTTTTATTTCTCCTTTCTATTCTTGCCGTCTTTTTTACTCAATTCCTCTTTACCTTTGACTCTTCGTACTCACTCCTTCTTTCTTTTATAATTCTTTCCTGACCAAATTTCACCCCACCAATCGTTTAGGCGAAATATAGCCAAGTAGGTGCGGCTCCATAGCTCTATGAACAACTAATCAACCCAATTTTCCATGAAAATCGCTTTTTTGAAATTTTATTTTGTTAATGCTTTATCCTTGTTTGTTGCAGACAAACGTACTTAATTTTCACTTTGTAAGCTTCTTATTTTCCATTCTTACCTAACAAAGCCTCAAACTACTTATCTATCTGAGGTCTCCGTCGAAACAGGTTTAATAATTTTGATTAAGACAACATTCAGAATAAAGACGTACATCATAAAGGAATTGGTTTCTTGCCGCTCTTTGAAAAATGTATGTAGAAAAAAATCTGTAAACTCTTTGATGTCATCATTGTCAAACTTACTGCCAGGTTCTCAATAGGACGAACCATATATAACCCACATTTTCAAACACTGTCAACCTCACATTTTCCCTTCAAGTCATCTCCATATACAATGGTTTCCTCCTAAAATTTCACTTAAATAAAACTTTACCTTCTGAAATAGCCTGTTGCTTTCATGTCCTTTACAAGAAGGTTCTCCCATTTCATTTTGAGTCATTCAATCTCGTTTTTCGCTAAAGGCGTGATTCCTTCCTCCGGAAAGTAATAATGAAAACCTGAATGCTCATAACTTACTTCAGTGATGCCTGAATGCAACCTACACTTGTACCATCTTCAACTGGACGCATTGAACAATGTATTCTCCAAGAGTATCTTCTCACCAGCAACCTTTCAGCGGCTGCAGCTCCGCCACCTGATCCCAAGCACCACCGGTAGGCCTCGCAACCTTAACTCTTTCCGATACACAGGTTACCGTGCTCTTTAGACTTCACCTTATGACACCTGACCCATGGCACTTTCCTTATATTCACCAGCTTCATCTATTCGTCGGCTATGGTCTTCTTTACATTGTTTCTTCTATTTCATTCTCCATCACTCCTTTGTCTTTTTTGTTCGATGCTCAAATGTAACATTGTCTATTTTCTATCATAAGACCAATCAGGAATAACGGAGTGAATAGTGGGATACAAAATATATTACAAATTCCATACATATACCCTTGCTTTTCCCCTACCGGGGGGGGGGGGTGGCAAAGAAATAAGGCATAGAAACCACTCCCACCCATTCAATTTTACGAAAAATAGTAGAAAGCGATAAGTTACATCTGATCCCCGTCATCACATACTCACTATCTTCTTCTCTTCTCCCCACCATTATAACCTCCCTTACTCCACGGTAAGGTTGCATCGCAATCCCTGGCACCTGGTGCCGTCACCTCTTGTGACAACTCCAACCGCGCCACTTCCCCATAAGCCGGCAGAGGAGGCACTGCAGTTTCAAAAAGATTAACTCGAAGCGCGACACTCGGAAGCAGCCGAAGACATATTGCAGATGAATAGCGCGCCTCTAAAGGAAGCGGGGTGGGGTAGAGGGAGAGGGAAGGTGGAGGGTAAAGGAGGAAGGAGAAGGGCAAGGGGGGAGGGACGCAGAGGAGGTAAAGGTTGGAGGATGGTGCAGTCTCACAGGTGAGTGATGCAAGTTGGTTGAAAAGATGGCAGAGGTGTAAATTGTACTGAAAAGTGTTCCTTGTCATTTCATGTTTTGTCAGTGCCAGAACACTTCAGGTCATGGCAGGTCAGATAAGGTCAGATCAAGTCAAATCACACCAGTCACATCACGTTACATGAATTCAGGTCACATCAAATCACGTCACATCATCAGGTCACGTTAAATCATGTCACATCTAGGCTGTGGCGTCCATCCACCATTGTTCTGTTAGGTGCCTCTGTTATCGCCACCTACGCACAATGTTACAGATATATTCGACAAATGAAATTAAATCTACATACTGTAATAGCCAAACGAATATATTACGGTGGCATCTACAGGTAAATAAGGATACTGCATGGTTGTAGGCGAGCTTGTAAATCCGATTGTCCCTCTAACAGGAAGAGGTCTCTCATCGAAGTATCTATTGTTGCTGAAACTTATAGTAGTAATAGTTTTCAAAAAGGTGAAGGACTGAAGCCAAGAGGTATTCAGCAGAGGCCAAAAATGTCATTTTTGCCCTATGTGCTCCAACTACCAGGGAAGGAAGTATTCACCAGTAGGCGAAGGGAAATGGAATCTTGAAATGGCATCCACATATGGCTGCCGTAAGACCACCAACAACAATATTTACAATTTCTATCAAACACTATGCAGAATTACAACTATTTATGAAAAAAAAAAAGGAATGCCGTTCATGAAAATCGTGAGCTTAACAGTTTTGTGACTGCCATATGAGGGCTCCATAAGATATAACACCATCATAAGCCACTGAACTTTACACAAATCGCGGTGACTAGTTGGACCCAAGTTTGATTCATCCTGGCGTGAGCTCTTCATCCTTGCATCAATTAACCTGATGGTAATGTAATATCACCCTGCGGTTGAAAGGATGTTTTGCAACTCTAATGTCTCATGAAATGAAGTGATTCATGATGTTTAGTTTCCTTTTCACATAATTTCGTGTTCTTTTTAAACTTTTTACCATTATTTAATTTGATTCCCAAAGACGAGCGAAACTCGCGAAGTTAATCTGAATAGACCATTGGAAAAGGCAGCAATTCAGAATCTTGTATAAAAAAGGAATAAGAAAAGAATAAACGAGATGTATTTCAGGACGATAACGATTACAACGATGATGATCAGGACGTCACCGACGGTGACGTCAACAGGAGTGGCCATGACAAAAAAAATGGACAGCCAACGTTAGAATAGAGTTTTTGAAACAGAATCCTAAGGTTTGGGTCTTTTAATGTGCATGGGTGTGGTAAAGATGAGATTAAAAGGGAAGAGAGAGACAGTATGTTTGCGAAAAGAAAAATGGATGTGTTGTCATTGAGTGAAACCAAGTTGAACGGGAAAGGCGAGTTTGATTTTGGGAGTGTGGTTGGGAGGGTGTCAAGAGTAAAGAGAGGACGAGTGAGAGAAGGGGTGAGTATACTAGTAAGTGAATTGATAGGTAAATATGTGGTGGAGTGGAAGGGGGTTTCTTCAAGGTTAATATAGATAAAGGTGAAACTGGGAAGGGAGATGTGGACTTTTGTAAGTGATTATGGGCCTGGTAGTGAGAAGAGTGTAGAGGAAAGGGAAGCTTTTTGAATAGATTTTACGGAGTGTTTAGAGGGTTTAAGTAGAAATGTCAATGTAGTGATATTAGGAGATCTTAATGCCAGGGTAGGAAAGGAGACAAAAGACGGAGTGGTTGATAAATGTGGCGTTCTAGGAAAAATCGTAATGGAGAGTTGATGGTGGAGATGTACCTAGAAAGAGAATTGATGATAGCAAATGCAATGTTTAGGAAGAAAGCCAAGGATATGAACACATGGGAGAGGGTGGTGAATGGAAGGGTGGTAGATAGGGCTCTAATGGACTACATAGTGGTTACCAGGAGAAGAGTAGGAAGAGCCTTGAGTGTACATGTTCTATGGAGAGAGAATGGAGGAATACCAGATAATTTTTTGGTGGAAGGTAAGTTAAGAGTGGAGGATAGATGGAGAAAGAAGAAAAGTACAAAAGATAGGGAGGTGCTTTGAGTAAACTACTTAAATAAAAAAAAAAAGGGAAAAGGTGTACAAGAAGAAGCTAAGAGAGGAGTGGGAGGGAATGAAGGATAGAATAGAACTAGGAGTGGAGGAGGAATGGGTTCAAGGAGGGAGTCATAAGGTGTGAAAAGTTGATGTGTGAAACACGGGGGACGTGAGGAAATAGAAGGAAGGGTAGTGAGTGGTGGGATGAGGAAGCAAAGAAGGTTGTAGAAGAGAAGAAACGAGCATTCACAGTTTAGTTGCAAAATAAGACAAGATAATCATATGAGAGGTACAAAGAAAAGAGATAAAGGAAGCAAAGAGGAGAGCAGAAGTGAAATAGGGTAAGAGTATAACATAATTTTTTTTAAAGTAATAAGAATATGTTTTAGAGGGAAATTATGAGAGAAAGAGGAGGCAAATCAAGTAGAAAAGAAAAGGTAAAAAGTGCAGATGGAGAAATGGTAATAGAAGAGATGATAATATGAGAAAGATGGCAGAGTATTTTAGGGAGTTGTTAAATGTGGAGGAGGATGGGGAGAGAAATGTAGTTTTAGTGGGAAGCTCTAAGAAAATGACAGTGATGAGTGAGAAAAAGGGAGGAAAAATAAGGAAAGATGAGGTGAAAGCAGTTATTAAAATGATTAGAATGATGAGAGCAGGTAAGGCACCTAGGTTAGATGGGTGTCATGCAGTGTCTAAAAAATGGAGATACAATGACGATGGATTGGCTGGTGATGTTGTTAATGTTTGTCTAAAGGAGGGTAGAGCGCCTAAGGACTGAAGGAGTGCCTGTATAGTTCAGCTTTATAAGGAAAAAGGGAACAAATATGAGTGTGGTAGGTTCAAAGGGATCAGTTTGTTTAGTGTAGTTGGGAAGGCTTATGGGAGGGTTTTGACTGAGAGAATTAGGAGAGGAAGAGAGGGAGTAATAGGTGAGGAACAGTATAGGTTTAGGACATGTAGGGGTTGCGTGGATCAGATTTTTGTGATAAGGCAGATGTATTAGAAAGTTATAGGAAAAGGTAAGGATGTTTTTGGGCCTTTATGAATTTGGGAAAGGCTTATGACAGGGTAGGCTGGAAGGCACTGTGGTAGGTATTACAGATATATGGGACAGGAGGAAAGCTGTTGAGAACAGTCAAGATTTTTTACGAGAGTAATAGAGACTTATTCGAATTAGAACTGGAGAGAATGAGTGGTTTACGGTAAAGGTGGAACTTCACCAGGGATGCATTATTTTGCCTTGCCTGTCCAATTCATACATGGATGGGGTAAACGCAAGGGTAATGGGCCGGGGGTTGGAGATGGGTAAAAAAAAAAAAGGAGTACAATGGGAGATAAACCAGTTGTTGTTTGTTGACGACATTGCACTTGTTACAAGATTAAAGGAGGGATTAAGGAAGTTAGTGACAGAGTTTGGGAAGGCGTGTGAAAGAAGAAAATTGAAGATCAATGTGGGTAAAAGTATGGTGATGAGATGTACAAGGGGAGAATGCGGCAGGAATTTAGAAGTGAGTATTAACGGAGAGAGACTGGAGGGAGTGGATAGCCTTAGATACTTGGGTGCGAATGTGGCAGGAAAGGGAGGAGTAGAGATGGAGGTAGAATGCAGATTGAGAGAAGCAAGTAAATGCCTTGGGGGGATTAAAAAGTGTAATGAGAAATAAGCATTTGGGAATGGATACTAAAAGGAGATTGTATGAACGAATGATTGTGGCGACAGCACTGTATGGGGCAGAAAGAATGTAACATAAGAGAGGAAAAAAGGA
>NC_134794.1:37981229-37986229 GCF_046742065.1 Oratosquilla oratoria | reverse complement strand
AACAAAGAAGTGATTGCCGAAGAAAAAAAAAATCTGAGATTATACATACAGTAGAAGTGAAAGGAGTGGAGGTCACGTTGTGTGTTGACGTTATGCATCAATGTATTCAGTGGGAATTGCAATGTATAACGTACTCTATACATCGTTCCTCCGTCGACTAAGCTCAAGTCAAACGAAAACAACAGGACGACACTAATAACATTAGGGGACATAAAACAATGGGGGAGATTTACACGTAATGCAGAGCATACTTGGTAGGGCACGTGTATGGCACATCAAGCACAACACATCGAAAAGCAAAGCACTATACTTCCATTGCAAAACTAACAGAAAAATCACGAACGTTTCTCCGATAAACACCACAGAACAGATATCCCAGTAAAGGATCACGCTTGTGTGCTAGGTAATACGCCGGACAGTGGCCTTAGCTAGACTCCACCTTTTTGGATACAGGGAGTGAGGGCCAAGGTTGAGTTGGGTAGGTTTAATGGTCGACTGTACCTAGGGCTGGTCAGGGCGTTGCTGTGCCTGTTTCCCAGATCGGCCATGACGACATGCTACACACACACACACATAAAACAAAAAAAAACAAAAAAAAACACTCATCAAAAGGTTTAGAATGCCACAGGTTCGAGATGGAGCGACCTAAGAACGTCTGAATCACTACACTTAGCTGCCAACAACCTTCCACTCAACCAAAACAAATATCTACACCGTTCTCTCATCGAGGAAAAGCCTCGTCCATGATGTCAAAGCTATATCACCTTTACCACTTGAATAAGATCACAGAATTGTTGTCAAAATTAACCTCTGTTTTACATCAGCCAACCCCACCCCGGAAAAAAAAGTAATTGTTGAAAAACTGAAAGAGGAACATGTGACGAAGGAACTTGTAAAATCTATACAAAAGATGATATACCTAGAAACAAAGAGAATAGAGAAATAGCCTGGAATAAGTTGAAAGAGAAATTACAAACAGTATAGAACAAATCGTTGGAATAGAAAGTCTTGGAGGAAATGGAAAGAAAAGAGCACTATACAGGACGAAGGAAGTAAAAGTAGTTGTCAAAGACAAAACCAAATCTTAAGCAGAATAAATTACAATACCGTAGACAGAGAAACAAAGCTAAACAAGTAAAAAAGAAAGCAATAAAATATTCTTGGATCAAAATTGGAAGAAATCTCAAAGAAGACTAAAATCAACAGAAAAATGGATGCGGAAAAAAGCTATTCGTTCACAAAAGGAGATGGTAAATTGCTCACAGAACCTTCAGAAACTGATAGAAGATATAAGGAGTATTCCGAAACTGTTTAATGTCATCAATGAGTAGGAATTGATCAGGTTGAAGACAAGGAAGAAATGAACAAAAGGAAGAATCAGAATCCAAAGAGAAGAAATTAAATCAGCAATCAAGCATATGTAAAGTAATAAAGCTGCCGGGCAAGATGGAATAGCAGGTACAATCTTTGAATATGGAGGGTAAAATGTTACTAAGATTCTCACCAAGATATTTAGTATTATTTGGAATACAAAAATGATCCTTACTGGTTGGAGCTCCTCAGGTTTTATTCAGTGTGTAAGAAATAGGACCAAGTGCTCGAATTACATAGCTATTTCCTTACTCTCACATGCAAAAGAAAAAAAAAAGTCATCGAGAGAAGTCTAAGAAATATTATAAAGGATGCATTAAGTGAAGCCCAACATAGATTCTGACCAAATAGAGGAACTACAATTCTGTTTTACATTAAAAATTATCGTTGAAAAAGTTCTAGGAATATAACTAACACATATTTAGCTTTTCTCGATCTAGAAAAAACATTTGACAGAATTCATTACAAGTTCTTATGGACAGTTCTACGGCAATCTCAACATCAAACACCATTAAAACTTTGTATACTTCCAACAAAATATTTGTGCTTTCTCTTGGGAACAATGAACTTTGGTTAGATGTTGCCAAGGGGCTATATATATTACAAAGGATTACAAAGGCGGAGCATGCCGACAGGAGACCTTTTGATCCATATCTAGGTCGGATGCAAAAAAAAAAAAAAAAAAAAAAAAAAAATTATTAATAAAAAAAAAAAAAAAAAATATAATAATGTAAATAAAAAATAAAAAAAAAAAATAAATGAATAAATGCAATATATATGCATATATATATATATATATATATATATGTATATATACATACATACATACATATATATATATATATATATATATATATATATATAATATATATATATACATATATATACACATATATATATACTGACAGTCTGGGACTCTACCAACCGAGCCACCGAGAGAGAGAGAGAGAGAGAGAGAGAGAGAGAGAGAGAGAGAGAGAGAGAGAGAGAGAGAGAGAGAGAGAGAGAGAGAGAGAGAGAGAGAGAGAGAGAGAGAGAGAGAGTGTGTGTGTGTGTGTGTGTGTGTGTGTGTGTGTGTGTGCGTGTGTGTGTGTGTGTGTGTGTGTGTATATGTCCATGTATTCACTTGGTCTTTGGATCACGTGTTGGACTCGTGATCGACAGCTATTTCCCTCCTGGAAGAGAGCTCAGAGCTCGTAGGTCCGATCTATGGGTAATGCTATGACCTTGCACACACACACACACCCAACTCCCCGCCCACGAGAGTTGGAGTAACACCCCTCAGCGCTGCGATACTGATATTATTTCAGCCCCGGGCGAGAGTCGAACCTGGACCTCCGTAGTGGCAGGCCAGAGCTCTAACCACAGCGCCATGAGAGGTGTGTGTGTGTGTGTGTGTGTGTGTGTGTGTGTGTGTGTGTGTGTGTGTGTGTGTGTGTGTGTGTGTGTGTGTGTGTGTGTGTGTATGTTCACATTTTGCAAGAATAAAGAAAATACAATGTCTTTAATTTCCTTCCTTAGTTTGAATCTATTTTATTTCCCCCCAAATTTTTTCATTCATCCTTTTTGTCTATGTGGAATTCTCTCGAGCCTTTGTCTTACCTTATCTATCTATTGATCAATTACTGTAGTTAATAAATTAATTTATCTATTCATCTATTTATCATTTATTTATTTTTGCGCATTACAACTTGCACGATGTGTTTGAAATTATGAATTGACGGTTAGGTCTGCTAAGAAGTTGTAAGTTATTTTGGTTACCTCCTTCCACAGTAGGTCGCTTCTCTTCTTTTATTACCTCTTCTTTTATTTCTATTTCCACTCTGCTATTTCATCAGCTCCGTTACATACCTACCTAGGTAGCATGGGTGTTAATGTCGAATGTCTCGTTGATTATGGTATTCTGTTTCATGAGAGGTCATCTGTTAAACTTATGAAAAACAAACTATCTAAATGATTTATCGGTGTACCTTTGATTTCACGTGGTACACATCTTACTGCCCAGCTCTTATATCAAATTTAGCCTACCTCTGCCTTAACACCTGTTTTACTTTATTTTCTATCAAGTATAGCTAGTTCTATCGATTGGAAATGTTTGAAATTAGATGCTTTCCAATATTCGGAACAAGAAATTCCAAAATACCGAAAATCCAGGATGCCAGAAGCACTTTCTTATAATCTGGTTTATTTTCGAAAAGTCTTGTGTATTGAAGATTTACGTAATTTCGAAATTTCCAATTCACGTAACTTTCTGTACTTTGCTAGGAATGTAGAAATAACTTGCTCCTTAGTAGACAGATTAGTGACAAAATCTAGCAGGCAAGGAGAACCAGCCCTCTTGAGAAGCTTAGCATATCATCGGTGAGACTGCCAATCGCCCTGCCTGCTAATTTGTTCATAAAAAAGACTATTTAAATACTAGCGACTTACAGAGCCAAGTCCATGACTGCACGTAACCTGTCAATCTCTAGGTCGCTATTATGCGTAGTGTTCATCTTGCTTCTGCTATGACATCTTAACCTATGTTATGCTCATCGCCAAGTCTTGTGGCTGACCAACTACACAATTGGGTAATCTGCACGGCAGTGATCACTCCAACTGCCGGCTGAGAGCTGCTTTTTCTGCACGCAAAGGTCGGGTCTGTTGGGTCTGTGGGTTGTCCGGTTCACATGCGATGTCTCAATTACCTCACGAGTCCCCTTCCAACCGCTTGTTGCCTACTGCTGAAGACTCAGATTACTTCTTAGATCTCTGCTGGTTAACCCCTATTAGATTCGGGTTACCTGCTGTCCTGATTGCCTGCTGGCTGCCGCCGGTTACCCATTCTCCTCTTCTATAGGTAGTTGCTGCTCATTTTCTGGTGGATAGCTTGTTATTTTGTTAAGTTACTTGTATATTCACAGGGGAGGAATGAGTAACTCTCCTAGAAAGTGGTGAGACAGGAAAGCGCGTGGTGGAGTGGAAGAAAGTATCTCCAAGGTTAATGTGGAGGAAGGTGAAACTGAGATGGGAGATATGGCATTTGTAAGCGCATATGGACCTGGTAGTAAGAAGAAAACTCATCTCACCTCACTTTTTTTTTTTTTTTTTTCGATGTTGGGTCGCTTCTACAACTGGCCAGGGCAATCGGGAACCAATTCAACAAAGCCTGAAATGAGTGTTCAGAGATTTTTGGGAGGAATGTCAATGTAGTAGTCTTGGTAGATCTTATAGCTAGAGTAGAGAATGAGCCAATAGATGGAGTAATAGGGAATTATAGAGTGCCAGGTAAAATCATAATGGAGATATAATGTTCGAGATGTGTCTAGAGAAGGAGCATATGATAGCAAACACAGTGTTTGATAAGAGATTCAATAATGATAATGACAATAATAATAATGATAATAATGATAATGATAATAGTAATAATAACAATAATAATAATAACAATAATAATAGTAATAGAAATGATAATGATAATAATAATAATAACAACAATAATAATAACAATAATGATAATAATAACAATAATAATAATAACAATAATGATGATAATAATAATAATAATAATAATAATAATAATGATAATAACAATAATAATAATGATAATAATAATAATAATAATAATAATAATAATAATAATAATAATA
>NC_134794.1:37973729-37976229 GCF_046742065.1 Oratosquilla oratoria | reverse complement strand
GGAGGGTGGGGGGGGAGAAAGGCAGAGGGAGTGAAGAGGGAGAATAATGTAGTTAGTGGAGGAGGGAGGGAAAGGAGGAGGGAGGGAGGGAGGGTAGGAGGGTAAAGGGAAATGGAGGATGGGTGTGAAGAAGTTGATTTGGAGACAAAGTAGGGACTGAAGTGGATCGACGGCAGGGAGGGTGTGAGAGAAGAAACGGAAGAGGGGAACAGAGAAATAAGGAGATGGAGTAGATGGAGGTGAGAAAGAAGATGAAGGTGAAAGTGGAGCGTAGAAAAGGGCGAATACAGGAGAGAGGAGGGGAGAAGAGGTGAGAGGAGGGAATGATGGAAAGTGGAGGGAAGGGGAAGAAGACAAGAGAAGAAAGTAGGGAAGAAGAGGGGAGAAAAATGAAGAGAATAGGGGTGAATGACAAAACAAAAAAACAAAAAAAGAGGGGGAAGATGGGGGACAAATGAAAAAAATGGCATATTTCAAGAAAAGAGGAAAGGCGGCAGAGGAACGAAAAGAAGGGAAATGGGGGAAATGACATATTTGATGAAAAGTAAATAAAAGAAAATGGAAAAAAGAAAACGGGATTGAAAAGAAAAGAATACTCAGAAAAAGAAAGAAGCCCAAACCAAGAAAATAGAAGGAAGAAAGAAGTAATAGGGAAATGAAAATATAGATATAAATGAATAAAGAAAGAAAAGAAAAAACAACAGTCAAATAAATATCTTACTGTACAAAAGGAAGAAAAGTAGAGGGCTGGAAAGAGTATGGCACAATGGGGAGTATACGATATGAAAAAAAAAAAAAAACGAGCAGGGCAGTCGAAAACAAAGTAATAGGGACGAAATAAAACAAGAATTGGGATTATCAATATTAGAGTAAGTGGGCATAGCTGTGAAGACAAATGTGACGGGAAAGGAACAAAGAATAAAAAAGGAAGACAGGAAAGAAGGACAAGTGAAGGGAAGAGGCGGAGAGATCAGTCAGAAATATTAAATAGGAGTCCAGAAGACATCGCTAGTCAGCCACAGTGCCACCGAGGCCTGAACGTTTATGCGGCCCCAAAGTTAGTCCCAGGCCAAAGTAAGGAGGCAAGAGAGATACTTTGATATAAAGAAAAATTTAAGAGCAGAAATATTATTTCAGAAAAGGGGTGTAAACTCTCGTCTTCAACTCTCCCAGGGACTTAGCATGAATTTCATAAGACAAAAAGATGGATATAATATTGTACATGAGATTGAATGGTCTATCGGGATACTCCTCCTTTGTAATCCTTTGTAATATATATATATATATATATATATATATATATATATATATATATATATATATATATATATATATATATATTATATGTATATATATATACTCGTATATATATGTATATATATATATAGACAAACATACATACATATATATATACATATATATATATATATATATATATATATATATATATATATATATATACCACAACGATCAATAAGTAATGAGAAAATGTCAGGAGAGTCACTATTATCACAAGCTTACAAAACTTTGTCTCCTTCAAAATAATTGCCTCTCGCATCTACACACTTCTGCATGCGTCTCTCCCAATGCTGGAAAACCTCCTAAAAATCCTTTTTTAGTAGTCCCTTCAGGTAACTTTCCGATGCCTCTTTCAGCTTCTCTGTTGACTAGAATCTGGTTCCCCTTAGGCTGTCTTTCATGCGTGGGAACAGGAAGAAGTTGCAAGGGGCTAGGTCAGGGCTCTAGGGTAGGTGTTGTACCACTTTCATTCCCCTGTCGGCCATACAGGTGGTTACCAGGGCTGACTTGTGGCATGGGGCATTGTCCTGGTGGAACCACCACTTACCACTCCTCCACTGCTGAGGCCTCTTCTTCCTCACCTTCTCCCTGAACCTTTTCAGAACAGTAAGGTAATATTCTTTATTGACGGTTTGATCCCGAGGAACCCATTCAACGTGAATGAGCCCCTGGGAGTCAAAGAAAGGAATGGCCATGGCCTTCTCTTGCGACCTGCTCATCTTTGCCTTTTTGGGTCTGGGGGAGGTCGTGTGCTTCCACTGAGCACTCTAACGTTTGCTCTCAGGGTCGTAGGTGAACACCCAACTCTCGTCGCAAGTCACTACCTTATTCAGGAAACCTGAATCAGCCTCTATAATTTCGAGAATATCAGTACAACATTCCACACGAAACTGCCTCTGGTCGTCGGAGAGGATATTTGGCACGAACTTGGCACAGACTTTGTGGAGCTTCAGATCATCGGTCAGAACTATCTCTACTATGCCAATGCTAATACCAACAGCTTCAGATATCATCCTCACAGATATTTGATGGTCTTGCCTCACTAACCTTTGCACTTCCTTAATGTTTTCCTCTTTGCGTGCACTTTTCGGTGCTCCAGATCTGGGTTCATCGTCAACCTGTTCATTTCCTTCAGAAAATTTGTTAAAATACCGACAGAAACTTATTTGGCTCATCTGCTTATCCCCATAGGCCTCCTTTA
>NC_134794.1:37961229-37966229 GCF_046742065.1 Oratosquilla oratoria | reverse complement strand
ACGAAGATACTTTTGTTTTCGTTTAATTTGTGACCCGAGTATCTCCTTCAGTAGATAAACAGTTTTAGAATAAATAACGTTTCTCTTTGACGGGTGAGCTGTGTGTTCTTACTGCCCCGACGCCTCCGATTTGAGACTCTCAAAAGACTTGGGAGTCTTCTTCTGTTGCGTAATGAGTCTCACAAGTTGAACGCGAAGAAGAGAAAACACCTGGTCCAACTCTTCAAAACGGCGACCGGTCTTCATGGAGTCCTCCCCCTTACCTACATAAAATCGTTTGTCAAAGAAGGGCGTCATTTCATTATTTGAAGAGGTCCAACACCCGGCTGGCCGAAGCAGAATGCTTTGCGGTGAAGGAACCTCGACGTGATATGTCGAGAGAGAGAGAACGAGGTGAAACTGGGGCTGAAAATAAAATGTTGAATTCCCAGGAGTAAATCTCAGATGAAATAGTTTAGTTCTTCGGCTGGCCTAGGGAGGAGGGATATTTGTAATTTCAACAAATTTGCTTGACACCTGACAGGAGAACAATGAGCAAAAACATGCCACCTGAGTGATAGGGTTGCCGGAGATGGGATCTATTCCCTTTTATTGGATGAGTAGACCTTAGGCGGCTGAAACCAGCTGACGTCAGAGCAAATTCTGTAAAATACATTGTTGGTCTGAAGGGCACAAAGCTCATATAGCTGACCCCGTCGGGCAGACTATTTTCTTCATCCGGGAGAAATTGAATTAGGACAGATCGGGTCACCCACAGGTCAAAATGCCGTTTTGTCCCATTAACAGCCTCAACGCTGCACTCTTTTTATATGAACATCTTATTGTTTACTATGTATTATGAGGTACTGTCTGCATAGTCGATATCATAGGATCGTTAAGTCCCGCTCACACCATTGCGTTTCGACTATACGTTTTTACTTTAATGTTACTTCGGTGTTAACGCGCCTTGTCGTACTAGAAATCCAAGGGTCGAAATTATACCGAGTGTCACCGGCACTATCGCACGGCGAAACGTAACTATGAAATTAAAGTTGTCAGACAAGGGAGGTCCAACCTAAAGGGCTTCTTTCATTTCTACAGAACAAAATATAAGGAAAGGATAGGCCCAATTCAAAGTGACGAAAATGTCATGATCGAATTGGAGTAAAAAATGAGTGAGGAGTTTAACAAATATTTTCTCTGGGTGTATACTAAGGAGAGGTTAGATGAGGTACCTGGCTACGATCCGATTTTCACTGGGGATGAAGAAAGTAGACTATCAAATATCAACAATAGCAAGGTAGAAGTGGTCAAGGAAATTGAAAGACTTAAAGCTACAAAATCCTCGGATCCAGACGAAAATTTTCCAAGAGTTCTTAAAGAGTGTAATTTTAAAATTTGCGACCAATTAAAAGAAATATTTATTAAGTCGGTAGGCACTGGTTTTGTGTCTATTGCTTGGGGGCAGACAAACGTTGTTCCTGTTTTTAATAAGGGAGATAAATCGTCTATATACAACTACATGTCAATCAGTTTGACATCGGTTATAGGTAAAATGCTTGAATAAATAATAGTTAATAGACTCAGAGAACACATCGAGAGACATAATTTGATTCGTAACACAGGATGTTTTCTCCAAGGGTAAGTCATGTGTGACTAATCTTCTATCCTTTTACACTAAAGTATATAAGGCATTAGATGATAATTATGATGTTACCTTGACTTTAGCAAAACGCTCGACAAAGCGCTCCACCAGAAACTACTAAATAAAATCAAAGCCCATGGTATAGGAGGAAAAGTGTCAGAATGGACTTGAGCTTGGATCAGTGACAGAAAACCGCGGGTCACCATCAATCAATCAATCAAATCAGCCATCCTGAGTCCACTGCTGAACAAAGGCCTCCTTCATAGCATTCCATGATTCACACGACCGCGGCATCCTTTGCCACGTCACTCCTGCAAACTTCTCGATCTCGTCTCTCCACCTTCTGTCTGGTCTCCCTCTTCCACGCTTCCTATCTTGCGGCGTCCACTCAGTAATACACTTGCTCCATTGCTCATCAGTCGTTCGCACCAACTTACCTGCCTAATTCCACTTCCTCTCTTTTACCGCCTCCACAATATCTTTCATTCTAGTCTGCTCTCTCGCCCAACTTGCTCTCTTTTGGTCTCTCAGCGTTATTCCCATCATTAATCTCTCTATTCTCCTCTGTGCTGTCCTTAGTTTTGTTTCCATTACCTTCGTTAGTTTCCAAGTCTCACACCCGTAGATCATTCCTGGCAGAATGCATTGATTGTAAACTTTACGTTTCAAACATAAAGCTAGAGAGCCTCTCAGGATTTTATTATGCTTACCAAACGCTTTCCAACCAATTCTAATGCGTCTTTTTATTTCATTATCATGATCTTTCGTCACTTTCACCATCTGCCCTAAATAATTATTCTCCTCAACTTCTTCAAGACTCTCACCATCAATTACTTTGAACTTTCGTGTTGAACATTACTTTAGTTTTACTCTTATTCATTTTTAAAGCTACTTTGAGACTTTCCTTGTTTAGATCGCTTAGCATATCTTGCAAGTCTTCTGCTCTTTCTGAAATAAGAATAATGTCATTCGGAAATCTTAGGTGATTCAAATATTCGCCATTAATCTTTAAACATTTCTTTTCCCAACTCAACCTCCTAAAAATACCTTCCAAACAAGCCATAAATAATTAGGTGAAATTGTATCGCCTTGCCGTACTCCTTTCTCGATCTTGATCTTTTCTGTATCTTTATGTAGTCGAATTATAGCGGTACCTTTCGCATAAATCTTTTCTAAAACTCTCACGATCTGTTCGTTTGTACCCTGCTTGCGTAGCGAGTTTAGTATTGCTATTTGTTCTACCGAGTCAAAGGCCTTCTCGTAGTCTACAAAAGCTAAACATAGAGTTATATTGTATTCTGTCCTTTTCTCGATTAGTTGGTTTATCGCCTGCAAATGGTCTAGAGTCGAGTATCGGCTCCTAAAGCCTTCCTGTTTTCTAGGTTGGTTTCCACTAACACTTGACTTAGTCTATTTGTAAGGATCTTGGAGAATACTTTATGTACATTTGATAGCAAGCTAATCGGTTGATAGTTACTAAGGTCCTTCTGGCTTCCTTTTTTATGAAGCAAAATCACTATATCATCGCACCACGCATCAGGAACGCTTTCTTGACGTAAACACTGGGTGTACAACTCAGCTAGTTTGATATGAACTATGGTCACTACCTATGTTGACTTCATTTATCACCGTAACATTGCTAACGCTTTTGCTCTCGTCTCCTAACATGAAATCTATTTCGTTCTTTGTCTTTCCATTTGGACTTCTCCACGTCCATTTACGATCTATACGCTTTTTTGAAGAAAGTGTTCATTATCCTAATGAACATCTCGCCTGTCATTTCTTTCACCTACTCCAAACTTACCAATACACGTCTCATCTCCCATCTTCTTCCCAACTTTAGCATTAAAGTCGCCTATTACCAACGTGTACTTATCTTTTTCTTGATCCATTACCTGACTTAAATCATCATGGAACGATTCAATTTCATTGCCTGAGCTCTGTGAAGTTGGTGCATAAACTTGAACTATTTTTAGAGTGTACCTTTTACACAACCTAATCACAATCCAAGTTACCCTGTCTGACAAACTATTGAATTTGACTACGTTACCAGTAACCTCTCAGTTGATCAAGAATCCTACTCCACTAGATCTTTCTTTGTCTTTACCTCTATAGTAGAACAGGTGGTGACCATCTTGTAATTGTATCAGCTTTTCTTCCGCTCTTCGGACTTCGCTCAGTCCTGCGATGTCCCACTTGATGTTGTCTAGTTTTTCCATTAAACTCTCCAGCCTATGATCTTCTGAGAGAATTCTTACGTCGTAAGTATAGATCTTCATTTTCTTCATGTTGTTTAATGTCCAAGACTTGGATCTGCTTGGACAGTGCTTACTCACATTCGGTGGCATACTGCCCGTAAGCACACGAGGCAATGCGGTTGGACCTTTAGGAGACGATGATCCAACAGGAACACCCAGTTTTGTTTTGGTTGTGATATTCATATTTGCTATGAAGGGGGGTTGGTAGTAATCTCACCTCCGTGCCAACTGGTTTCTGGTGAGATATTTCTCTGGTGTCACCTTATTCATTATATTCGGTGAAGCCCTATATCCATAGGGTGCCCAATGGTCCACGCCGTCATTATAACGGTACCCCATATATCTATAAGGAAGTTACCTGTTCGCCATCAGGGACGTGCCAGTTTGCAATAGGTCCTGCGACTGTGCGTGTGAGCTGCTCTTTGTCTGATCTTTCCTAAAAACCTGTTCGATATGGGTGACCCTGCAGAGATTGTCTCTCTATCGACATAGCTTTTGTAGTCATTAAGATTCTCAAGCCTATCCACCATGTCAAGGTGTCAACTCTCGGATAGGCGGGTCACCATAAATGGCGTAAAATCCAGGTGAGGGAGTGTTTCTAGTGGGACCCCCCAGGGCTTGGTTTTGGGTTCTTTATGTACATAAATGACTTGGACAATGGAGTTAATAGTGATGTTAGTAAGTTTGTGAACAAAATTAAAGTAGGACACCTAATTAGGTCAGGAGACGACGCTGAGATTCTGCAGGATAATCTTAACAAATTGTTCACGTGGACGGTGAAATAGAAAATAAACTTCAATATCCCAAGGTGCAGCGTGTTAAACATAGGGCTACACAACCTCGAAACAGATATAGCTTAGATAACACGTTATTAGAGAAAACTGAGTGCGAGAGAGGCTTGAGAGTTCTAGTGAGTCCTGAGTGCACTAGAGCCAGGAATAAAGCAAACAGAGTATTAGGTTTCATTGTTAGGACGGTTACGAATAGAAGTGCAGAGGTAATTACCAAACTCTATCTAGCGTTAGTTAGACCCATCCTTGACTATGCGGTACAGTTTTGGTCTTCGTCTTATAGAATGGACATCAATTCACTAGAATTAGTACAGAGAAGAATGACCA
>NC_134794.1:37953729-37956229 GCF_046742065.1 Oratosquilla oratoria | reverse complement strand
GATTTTGAGAGGACCAGATGGAGAGATAAAAGAGCATATACAAGATAGTGGAGGAGAGGGTGACAATAGAAGACCTCATTTACAAAGTAGAAAAACGCCCTGCAATTTTGAATCCATTATATTCATTGCTCTTGATGAGGTTGACAAGCTCCTCAAATGAAAGTTTGTCCATACGAAAGAAGCTAAAAAAATTCTTCTCGTCAGCACACAAATCATTGTAAAGTATACGTTGTAGGCCTGTCTATTCTAGGTGATAGAATCAACTACATATGTATTCTCTTTTGAGAGCGTCTCCTCTTTTTCCTGCCCCCCCCAAAAAAAAAAAAAAAATCCTCCTATGACACCATTCCTTTGTCTGATAAGCATGAGAAGGAATGACACGAGTCGGTGGTGGTCACTAGTTGCTTGTAGTTGCCCGATCCTTTCACACTGGAGTAACTAGTGGCCGCTACCAGTGGCAGCCACCGGTTACCTCTTGTGAAAGGGGCCTTAGAGTACTGTTTAATGCTAACGACCTGTTCCATGTAAATAAGAACGCTCTGTTTACATTGATTATATATTTTTGCTCTCGACTATTCCCATTCTTCAATCTCGTCATGTTTACTGTGACTCTGTTCCTCTTACTCGTATCTCCAAATGGTATGCCGATAAAACATGACACTTTACACGTGTAAGTCTAAGAAGCTCTGTGCTTCGCAATCTTTCTGTGTTAATCCATTACATCGTGACCTCCTGAACGACATAATTTTGCAAAAATGCAATGAACTTAAAATCTTAGATCGTCACGTTCAACTCTACGCTGAGATATGAACAACGCATTCGGTCCACGGCTGTTTCTAACGCTCGTAAGCTTGATAAAAAAAGGCTTTCATGATATTCCATGATACTTTTCCTTCAGCCAGGTGTTTTAGCTGTTTTACTATGCCGCTTTTGGAGTACTGCACTTCTGTTATTTGTATGCTGTGTACCGGGCTTACACGTGTCTTCCGGAGGCAGGAGACTTGCGTCAAACAGTTTGAAACCGGTGAGATGTATGAGCCAGACTGACGGTGTCTCCTGCACACTTCTATTAGTTTGTGGAATTTCTTTGGCGGTTAAGATTGCGCTGCAGATAGCATCTCTAAGCTAATGAGTTACTGAAGGAATTCCATGACTAGCCGTTATTGCTGTCATTTGTGTTATGCTTTATGAGATATGAATAAGCAATATACTATCCTTTTATGATAATATCATCATAGCCTCACAGTAACAAACCATTTTGATCCGTTCATTTCCATTCTTGTTTGTCCATATTTCTCAGTTTTCTCTATATTTTTATTTTTCCTAATATTCTTGTCTGCGTTTCAGGTGTGTGTAGGCTGCTTTAAAGCAACTTTTAGTCTCTTAGACCTTCCCCACTTACTTACCTTTCTCGTTCCATCTAATAGTGATAATTAGAAGGATACGGTGAAAAAGAAAACATACACACAGAAAAAAAGAGATAATACGTTTGAATATAAATAAGTGGGCGGTGGGAGAGTCTCGGGTCATGTAACATTACTGGCCTCTCGCCTTTCAAGTGTCGTGTCATGGGATCTCACCCGTATCCGTAACTTCCTTTTCCTAAATCTCTTGAAAATCAGTCCTCGTCAGTTTGTACAAGGCAATACCCAGTCTCAGTAAGTATCTTTTGAATAATGAAATACAACATAGGTGCTTAAAAAAGCTAATGAGGCTTTGAAGACTATACAACTCGTAATATAGAGAGGAATAACATCTCGTGCGTGCGAACGAGCACATTGTCCAACGACGCACGTGTTAGCTGAACGATTAGCCACTGACGGCGCGACCCTCCGCCCCGTACGTCCCAACCCCTCCCCCCATTCCCTCACCCTGTATAACAGCCTCCACGTCCCGGCGACCACCTCGCTGTAATGGACGCCTCGTTATTGTTCCTTTCCTGTTGTCCGTGTGATGAGGCTCACCTACTAAATTACATTTTCCGGGATACAGAAATCTAATTTTGTCATATTCCATGGTATACAGCTGGATTGCGAGGCCTTTTGTCTGTATTGGTGGCCTCTTCGTTATCCTGTTTGAACAGCTGGCCCACCGGCTGTTCTTTCTGACCAGATATACATTGTGTCATCTCACTCATCAGCTGGGCTGATCGCTACTGACCCTCTCCCTCTCCTTTGCCATCTCTATGACTCCATCACTTTGGCGAGATGTTGTCGTATCTAAGGATGGAAGCGCTGTCACCGGAGTCGAGTGAATCTTAGTGGATTTCCCTCACTCTCGAAATCGATGACTCATTTGGTGTTAGCTAGAATTGAATTTCTCTAGTCAAAGGCCCTTTTCACTGAGTTGAGATAGCTTTTGATCCCTTGATGAATGGAGGATTCTCGTTGTTGAATGGAATCATCTGGCATCAAGCTAAACAGCACCGCAGAAGGTCACGGTGTGAGTGTGTTGCCAAGCTCTTGACTCTGTCACTGCGCAATTACTTATGGCCGCCGCA
>NC_134794.1:37948729-37951229 GCF_046742065.1 Oratosquilla oratoria | reverse complement strand
TATCGATATATATATATACATATATATAACTATATATATATATGTATGTATATATATATATAGACATATATACATATATATATATATATACATACTCGTATACCGTCTGTATTCTAATTCCATCTAATCTTTATTTAGACGAGCCATCCGACAACTTATGTTTCGTTATGACAAATGGATTAATAAGCTCCCCAGCTGGGACTCAAACCCTTGCAAGAGTGACTGCTTCTTATAAAGTAAGGACGATACCATTACGCCATGCCTGACCGTACAAAATGGAACTACTTGGAACACGATCTTGTCGTTCAACCGATGGCACTGCACCTAAGAAACATATCAGCAGGAGCGTGGTAGAGATATGCAGACTGCTGCAGGGGATTAAAGTGGCTTTTCACTATCTGGGTGGGGAGATGATGAAAAAACTCATAGGAACCCTGATTCGTCCAAGATTAGAATATGCGTCAATGGTTTGGTGAACGATATGGGCAAAATCGAGAAAATGCAAAGGTCAACAAGCTGGCAGAAAAGAGGAGATATGAAACTAGAAATACAAGGCCTGTCACTTTTGAAATATCGAAGAGAAAGAGGTGATATAATTATAGTATTCATTTCACTAAACGGAACAGACTACATTTGCAGAAACGACATCTTGATTAGGGGCAGAAGGGCTTTAAGAGGCTATGAGATCAAACTAAGAAAGACTACATGTTTAAAGGATATGGAAACATACTTTTATATATCAATTCATGAATATTTGGAATAGCTTAGGTGGTGATATAGCCCAAAATGGAACGATACATGAATTCAGATCTGAATATGATAATTGGGAATTAAGGATGTAAACCAAATTGGAACCGTAAATTAATTTGTGACTCGGTGTGATAAATTGGAAAGAAGAAGACGGGATTCTATGAGCGATGCTCCTTTCCTGTATACTACGATTAGGTAAATACAAGTAGGTAAAAACACACACACACACACACACACACACACACACACACACACACACACACACACACACACACACACACACACACACACACACACACACACACACACACACACACACACACACACACACACACACACACACACACACACACACACACACACACACACACACACACACACACACACACACACACACACACACACACACACACACACACACACACACACACACACACAATCAACATACACTCAACATACACTCGTAGACATCATAATCACTCTCGAAGTCTCAAGAAGAAGGAATGGAAGCGAAACAGGGAGCACAAAAGAGATTAGAGACGTATGCGAGTACGAGGCACTGGGGAGGACTAATACTTGAGATTAAGCTCCGAGACGCGCACACGAGAGACAAATATATAAGATGAGGACGAAGTGGGTGGTTAAGCATCCTGAGGCCGGAGCGTCCGTTCGAAAGCCGAGCCATTTGTTGACTTAAGCGTCTCGCATGTTACAACAGGAGACAAAAAAAGGTCACTACGCCTCCTATTTTGTTTGCACGGGATCATGGGGAGAGGGGCGAAAGAGGTCGTCGGCGTCTGGAAGGGGAAAAGGACCAGAAGACGAGGGAAGACATTGCAGGGGAAGGGATAGTGTTGATGAAGAAATGAAACGCTAAAGATATCTCAAGAGTAATATTGTATGATTATTAATACCGTTTTTATCATAATCACCTTGATTATTCTGATTACTAATATGAGTTTGATTTTTATTTCCATTATTACTATCATAATTATTACCATTATCAAGAATCTGTAAGAGAGAAGAATAATTATTGTAGAATATGGATGAAAAGAACAGAAGAAGCAAGACAATCGTACATAAGGGAATGGAATGCAGCTAAAAGAGTTAAACGGAAAACAAAAATTTTCATGGGAACAACGAGGACAAGACCTGGACCGAAACATCAAGAAACTACTGTACAGTATCGCAAAATCATATAGAAAGGGAAACAGGGAGTATAAATATTCAATAAAGGACTCTCAAAGAAATATATTCACAGAGCCAGGAGAGATAGAGAATAGATGGAAAGAATATTTCAGTAGCTTATTGAATATAAAAGATGACAGCGATAGAACAGTGAAAGAAGAGTCAGTTGATGAATAAATAGTAGAGGAGGAGGAGGAAATTACCAAAACAGAATTAAAGAATGCACTGAACAAAATAAAGAATAATTAATTGTGTGACGTGGAAAAACATTTAAATGTAGTTAAGCCACAGCTCTCAACTTTCTGACAGAATTGTTCAGTTAGGTTTGGGATACAGGTAAAGTCCCAAATGATTGTTCCACTGCATGATTTCGTCCAGTTTTCAGGAAAAGAAACCACGACGAATGCTTAAACTACAGGTGCATAGTTCTACTCTCGCATGCAGGACAAATATATGAACGAGTACTAGAGACAGAGGCCCAACATGGATTCAGACCAAACAGAGGAACTTCAGATCTCAATTTTGCTTTCAATATGATTCAACAGTCATGGGAGTTTGATAA
>NC_134794.1:37926229-37933729 GCF_046742065.1 Oratosquilla oratoria | reverse complement strand
GAAAGATAGGAATGGAGAAATCATTAAATGAAGAGACAGAATGGTAAAAAGAGTAGAAGAATTGTACCAAGAGCTTTACTCGTCGAAGACCGTAGTTGAGTCAGTAAATTCATGTGTAGACATTAGTAGTGTACCAGAGATTACAAAGGAAGAAGTAGAATTTGCTCTAAAGATATGAAAGGAAGAAAAGAACCCGGGGAAGATGGTATATCAACAGATCTCTTGAAAAACGTAGGGAAAGAAGTTCATATTAAGTTAACTCAGAGTTATACACCCAGTACTTACGTCAAGAGAGCGTTCCTGAATCGTGGTGCAATGCTATAGTGATTTTGCTTCATAAAAAAGGGACCAGAAGGACATTAGTAACTATCGACCGATTAGTTTGCTATCAAATGTATATAAAGCATTCTGTAAGATCCTTACAAATAGACTAAGTCAAATTTCAAGTGGAAACCAACCGAGAGAACAGGCAGGCTTTATGAGCGGATGTTTGATTCTAGACCATTTGCAGCCGATGAACCAAATAATCGAGAAAACGACAGAATACAATATGCCTCTCTGTTTAGCCTTTTGTAGATTACGAGAAGGCCTTTGACTCGGTAGAATAGATTGCAATACTAAAGTCGCTACGCAATCAGGGTACAAACGAACAGATTGTATGGGTTCTAGAAAAGATTTATGCGAAAGGTACCGTCTATAATTCGATTACATAAAGATACAGAAAATATAAAGATCGAGAAAGGAGTACGGCAAGGTGATACAATTTCACCTAAATTATTTACAGCTTGCTTGGAAGAGATTTTCAGAAGGTTGAGTTGGGAAGAGGAAGGTTTGAAGATTAATGGCGAATATTTGAACCACCTAAGATTTGCGGATGACATCATTCTTATTTCAGAGAGAGCAGAAAACTTGCCAGACATACTGAGTGATCTGAACAAGTGAAGTCTCAAAGTAGGTTTAAAAACGAATAAGAGTAAAACCAAAGTAATGTTCAACACGAAAGTTCAAAGTAAAGAGATTATAATCGATGGTGAGTCTTGAAGAAGTTGAAGAGTACAATTATTTAGGCCAGATAGTGAAAGTGACGAAAAATCTTGATAATGAAATAAAAAGACACATTACAATTGGTTGAAAAGTGTTTGGTAAGTATAATAAAATCCTGAGAGGCTCTCTACCTTTATGTTTGAAACTTAAATTTTACAATCAATGCATTCTGCCAGCAATAATCTACGGGTGTGAGACTTGGAAATTAACAAAGGCGACGGAAACAAAGCTAAGGACTGCACAGAGGAGAATGGAAAGATAAATGATAGGAATAACGTTGAGAGATAGAGAGTAAGTTGGGTGAGAGAGCAGACTAGAGTGAAAGACACTGTGGAGCCAATAAAAGAGAGGAAGCGGAATTGGGCAGGTAAGTTGGTGCGAACGACTAATGAGCGATGGAGCAAGTGTATTACTGAGTGGACGCCGCGATATGGTAAGCGTGGAAGAGGGAGACCATACAGAAGGTGGAGAGACAAGATTGAGAAGTTTGCAGGAGTAACGCGGGAAATGTTGGCACGGTCGTGTGAATCGTGGAATGTTATGAAAGAGGCCTTTGTTCAGTAGTGGACTCAGGATGGTTGGTTTAATATATATATATATATATATATATATATATATATATATATATATATATATATATATATATATGTATATATGCTAATAAGAACACGGGTACGTGTGTTCACTTATGCAAAGTAGACCACTTGGAAAAAAAGAAACTAACGAAGCAGAGCGCTTTCGTATATTACATCTTCAGTGCAACAAGTGCGCTGAAGATGTAATATACGAAAGCGCTCTGCTTCGTTAGTTTCTTTTTTTCCAAGTGGTCTACTTTGCATATATATATATATATATATATATATATATATATATATACATATGTATATATATATATATATGTGTGTGTGTGTGTGTGTGTGTGTGTGTGTGTGTGTACGTGTGTGTACACACACACACACACGCAAACAAACAAACAAACACATATATAAGTAGTCTAATCCTGTTCACAATACAACCTTTTCATATTTTCACAAGCAGCGGCTTCGCCGCACCTGGCTACGCCAGGTTGCTTGGCCTGCGGCGCTTCCTCGCTTCGCTCGCGGGCGCCAAGCGCCCTGGGGCTCCGCCCCTTTCTTAACCCAGATGTGTAAATAAAAGAAGTTTATGCAAAACATGCTTTTTATTTAGTCACACATGTAATATTACCTTTCTTAGCCGCAGGAGGGTTGCATTCTTCGTCGTCTGTCCCGTCAGCGTATTTATCCACGCTTATTCATTTACGTTTTGGTGTCTTCTGCCCGCCATCCGTGTCTTCATCACTCATACCTTTGATCTCTGTCAGTATGCTTTCCAACTTCTCGCGCAATTCCCTATTCTCTTCCTTCAAATTGTCGCGCAATTCCCTATTCTCTTCCTTCAGCTTGGTTAAGATGTCTTCTTCTTCTTCTTCTTCTTCTTCTTCTTCTTCTTCTTCTTCTTCTTCTTCTTCTTCTTCTTCTTCTTCTTCTTCTTCTTCTTCTTCTTCTTCTACTTCGCGTTCTTCTTCTTCTTTTTCTTCACCTTCTTCTTCTTCTTCTTCTTCTTCTTCTTCTTCTTCTTCTTCTTCTTCTTGTATACACACATACACATATACACCTAGACACACACATATACACATATAATTATACACATATCTATATACACATTGACATATATGCGTCGGGGGCTCCCAGAGGAGGCGCGGGGGCCCCCAGAGGATCCGCGGGGGCCACCAGAGGAACCGCAGGGGCCCCCAGAGGAGCCACGGGGGCCCCAAGGTAACCACGGGGGCCCCCAAAGGAGCCATCCCACGAATTCAAGGGGATCCATGGCCTGTCGTTACAAATTATACATTTCGATATAATGTAGTCTACGCTTCTTCGCTGTTTCGTCTCTTGGCATCGTATCAAGTTACTGCCCTAGTTTCTGTCACCTTGAAAGCTGGTGGGGTTGATCTGGACGAGTTGATAATCTTTAGATATCAACACGTCGTAACAGAATGCTGTCCAGGTACAACATTAGCCAGAGCTACATGGTGGAGTTCAGTGAGGACACTCCCCAGCTTACTGCTCCACACTGGGGTGAGAAGATGCTCAAAGACGTCCTGGGTAGTGAACCTGAAACCACCTCAGATACTTTAGCTGTGTTCGTGTCTGGACCACCTGCCTATCCTGAGGGGAAGTTACTGGGAGTTACTGGGAGTGCAGACACCACATCCTGGAAGTGCTAGTTGGAGTAGTCTGGGAAAAGCTGTTTGCAAGGTGAAGAGTCTAGAGAATCAAGGATGTGTGGGGGAAACTGACAACAGACACCCCAAAAACCATGATGATCAGAAGAAAATGGCTCAAGGAAAAGAAGAGGGGTTGTGAGGAAATACTTCATGACATCCTCACATCTGAGAGGCCACCGAGAGCTGACTACAAGGAAATGGCTGAGATCACAGTGATTGTTCTTGGAGGCACATCTCCCCGTGGGATTCACTGGAGTCGACCAGGGGCCATTCACCAGGCCAGATGGATTGCCAGGAACTTGTATTCCATGAAGATGCTGATGTTTTGTGACCATCTTCAATATGATGAAGAGACTGTTGCAAAGCTGGAATGAATCAACATCTTCCTGGCGCTGTTCTACACACATCTCCAGATGCTTCTGTGAATGATCTTCAGTTCATCCAGGACATGTTGAGGTACAAGAGATCAGGCCCAGAACTTGCTAAAGCAGTTCTTCAGAAGATGGAATATCACAAGTGGTACTTGACACAGGAGGCCGTGCCATTCGCGCTCTTCAGCAGCAGGCTGAATGACAAGCAGAAACAGGAAATTGCTGCTCAGCTGCATGCCACTCAGAAGCCAGACAGCTTCAGAATGGGAATACTTGTATTTTAGAAAGTGACAGCCAAGACCACACCGGTAGATCTCATTGGTCCGGAATCCCACCCTCTGTTAGGCATCCTCAGCATTGGACCTGACTGGCTCCTGGATCGGTTTGAATCATGGCCGGAGAAGGAGGACTACAAGAGGACCTTGGAATATGTAAGAAACCTCAGAGTAATGAATGACATCGCTGAGTGTGGAGTTAAGATGATGAATTACTTTGCAAATATCATCACCACAGATCCCAAGCAGAGGGAATATCTCCCCTATGCTGTGGAATACAACAGTCGATGCTTAGAGAGATTCAAGAAGTAAACATTTAACAAATGACTGTAGAACATAATTTTGAAACATATAATCATGATTATTTTGGTAGCTTCAGTTGATGGTTTGACTTTTTCAAAATTACACTTTCCACTTTGTATGATACATGTCAAATGTATGAAATATTGTTATTTTTCTGTAAATATCATAAACAACAATCATTTTTGTACAGTGATAATCAAATTATACACGTTCAAAAGAGCATTAAAATGCTTTAATTTGATAACTATTTTCTTCCTCTCTCTTGCCCCATGCAAAAACCATGTCTCCAGGTTAGTAAAAATGTTAAGCTGTTCAACAATTTCGTATTTATTAGGAATAAGGGAAAAAATTATAAATTCTAATGGTTGATATATGTAGAGTAGCTTGTAATGAAAAGGAAAGTCAACACCGAGGAGATGCGTCCTGACGTCTGCCAGGACGAAGCTCCAAAAGTCGTGGCGACTCCCAAAGGTGACAGGCAGGTCTGCAGTGCGTCAGACCGTGATGGTCCAGTGTCGTTGTTGTTGGTGCTTGTGGGCTGGTGCTGCTGCTGTGGTGATGATTTCGTCCCTGACGTTGCCAAGGACAGATAGGACGGGCGCTAGGAGGCGCAGGAATTACATCTAACGGGCGTTAGGAGGTGCAGGAGTCACATCTGACGGGCGCTAGGAAGTGCAGGAGTTACATCTGATATAGTATGTCGATCCTCCTGCTGGTTTCGTCGGCTGTGTGTAGGAGGCGGGCGATGAACAGCATCTCGACGTATGCCGAGCTTGGCTTAATGTCTCCCCGTGGATGTTGGGAGAGTTGGAGCGGTGATGGGGGCGGCGGCGACGGTAGACGCGTTCATGGTCCTCACTCGGGTCACCAGTATAGCGATGCCACTGTGAGAAGAGAAAGAGGTTTTGGTGAGTTCGTCTCCTTTATTGTAAGGTAAGAGTGAGCTGATTATGCATGCAGCCAGGAGCCGATATATATACGGTGTGGGTAGTCACCCGTGGTGTGTAAATACCTAATTGCACTGGATTAGGTTTGGTCGGATCAAGCAGGGTCGCACTGTCATAGACACTTCATGTCTAGTCGTGTGGAGAAGACATGTGCTCTATGCCACGTGGTTGTCGCGGTTTGTACAGGTCGTATGTGACAGAAAAGAGAAAGATGGAGGTGCAGGTAAATCATAGATTGGGAGAAGAATGTAAATGCCTTGGGGGGTTAGAAGATGTTATGAGAAATAGACAACTGGGAGTGGATGCAATGAAGAGATTGTATGGATGGGTGATTGTGAGGGAAAAAATTAAATGTGTTTGAGATTAAATGTCTGAAAAGTATGGTAGAGATTGGATAGAGTGAGAAACGAGAAGATGACGAGGAGAACTGGAGTGGAGGAGGGGATGGTAGATAGGGCTGATGAAAGATTATTAGGATGGTTTGGACACATGGAAAGAGTGAGTTCTAAAAGACCGGTGAAAGAGGTGTGGAAAGCAGAGGTAGAGGGAATGAGCTTGAGGGGACGACCGAGGATGAGATGGATGGATGGGGTGAAGGGGCGTTGAGCAAGACAGGAATGTCTGTTGAGCAAGGAAGGGAGGAGGCAGGATATAGAGATGAGTGGAGAATGACTGTGTATGCATGATAGTTATGCAAAGAAAGGAGGGATGGGGGATGGGGAGTAGGGGGTGCTTATGTGTGAATGATATTTTGACGCAATTCGAAGGGATTTCTCATCGTTCTCTCTCTCTCTCTCTTCAAGAGGGGATGGAGAGGATAGTCGCTGATTAAAAGAAGCAGCCTTGCTGTGGATGTACTGTATCGTGTTGCATTGCGTTTTACCCAGGGTATTTGGCGGATGCAGAGATGACCTGTTATCCATGAGGAGCTGAGATGGGAGGGGTGGAAAGGGTGGCGAATAGGAGTGAAATGGGTGGGAATAGGTACGTGCCTCTGTTTTAACTACCTCCCTTATATGGGGAAAAAGCTCTTGGTGTATATACATACATACATATATACATACATACATACATACATATATATACATACATATATATATATATATATACATATATATATATATTTTCTTGTTGACAGACGAGATTAAATGATATTGCTGTTTCTGCATTATTTATCTTTTTGTTAAGAACTTCAATTTCTCTTGCTAATTTACGGTGTTGGACTGATAGTTTGCTGAGTAGCTGTCCGTATGAGGTTGCAACGTTTCGGTCTTCTCTGTAGACCATCTTCAGGCTAATTGTTTGGGTGTGTGTGTGTGCGATGTTTATATACTATTTTATTTCTGATTGTTTGGGTGGTGTCGTGTGAAGCGATCATCCTGATTGGCTGCTGCGTAGTCATCAGGAATCACTGGGAGAGGTGAGGTCAGGTCCGCTTGTGGGATGGGAGAATCTGGAGGTCTATACTATGTATGTTCATGGTTGGTTTTAATTCTGCTATATAGATTGCTTCAATAAATGCTAATCTGCGGGAGTCTCTTTCTCTGTCTATTATTACTGTTCCTTCTTCTAAGTTTTGACGGGTGAGGGAAGTATTATGTTTGGTGTTATAGTGATTCTTTATGGATCCATGTTGTAGGTGGCAGGTCAAACGTCTTGTAAGTTTAGTCCTCGTCATTTCCAATGTATGTTTGAGACCCACAGTTCTCAATGGTACAGTTATGTTGGTAAATGACGTGATTATCTTGTAAAGACGATGTCGATTTGGGAGGGCGGTTTCTCAGTAAAAGTTGTGACGTTTTTCGGGTCTTGTAGTATATGGTCAGTGATATTTTGTCTTCTGGGTCAGTGGGCTTGACGTGTTTTGTGATTATGTCCTTAATGACTTTTTCATCTGTCTTATATTCTGATGACATGTAATTTCTGTAATATATGTTTATGTTTTCTTGTTTTTGTGTGGTAGGTTTGTTAGAATACCAGTTGTTGATGGCCCGTTTTGTTGCTTCGTTAATTAACTTGTTACTATACCCATTGTTAATAAGGACTTGGGTAAGTCTTTCCAGTTCAGTGTGTGTATCTTTCCATGTAGAGCAGTGTGATATGGCGCGTCGTATGTATGCGTTGATAGTGGAGTTTAAATATCGTTGAGGGCATTCACTTTTACCATTAAGACATAGGTTTTTGTTGCTAGGTTTTACGTATACTGATGTGGTGTACTTGTTGTTATGACTGGTTACTAAGACATCGAGGAAGGGCAAACGTCCGTTGTTCGATTCTTCGAACGTAAAATTAAGGCCGGAAGCTTCTATAAG
>NC_134794.1:37913729-37916229 GCF_046742065.1 Oratosquilla oratoria | reverse complement strand
ACACACACACACACACACACACACACACACACACACACACACACACATATATATATTCATATATATGTATGTATATATATATATATATATATATATATACATATATATTTATATATACATATATAAGCACATAAGCAGGTAAATAAAACAAACATATCAGTTGGTGCACATTCATTGACCATACAGTTGGCGAAACTGCTTCTACCTGCATCTAGATTAAATTTTTAATATGACAAGAAAGAAAATATTTTCAATTTTGACGTTATCAACTGTCTTTAAAATCTTGAGCACCTAAACGAAACTCCTCCCTCCATGAGTATCGAGGGAAAAAGAAAAAGTGCTGGGGGATTTTTCATTTGATTTGTTGCTAATATTAAGCACCATTTCTGAATCTCGTCTCTCTATCCTTTCAAATATATCAATGTCTTCACTGATCTAGTGAGATCATACGGAAACATGTTAAGTGGGGGAGGGCTAATGATCTATTTCGTCTTCTAATGATAATTGGACTTTTGATATAAAATATTGTGTTCCCGGTCCTTCTTTACTTGGGTTAGGGCGTCGTTACTTACGGCGAAGGTCGAGGGGATGGCGGTTCGAATCCTGCCACCGGCGAAGTTGAACCAAGGGCATGGTTCATTAAAATCCACGCTACAAAGTCTTCAGTAAGGGGCATCGTCCTAGTCCTCTGAGAGGGAGGAGTTTGTGACGTTAAACCATATCATATCACTATCACACAATATTATTTTCACCTCCATTTTGATTAAAGGTTCCCCGAATAACTTGTAATGGTGCTCTGTGTTTTTTTTTTATCAGACCATTATACTACTTTTCCATGAATATTTTTGACTATCCAGCTGATTTAAATCAATGTTTGTCATTGTGCACAGTTTAGCATCATGGATACTGTAGCTTTTATTCATCTAAAAGAAATCTGTTTACAGCCAAAAGAGCTAAGACCTAATTCAGACAACTAGTGTCTAGTCTGAATACTGTCAAGAATATCTATGCAGTAGATCCCAAACCTCTTTACTCCTGACTTTTTAAGCCTTATCCAGCGCTTCTAGCATTAGGAAAAACACCGTAGTGAAGAGATGGGATACTAAAAATTGATATTTAAAAAATATTTAAAAGGCAGAAAAAGCAAAGCGGACTAATAAGAAAAGTCATAAGGGATGAGTGTTCTCTTTAATTTTACCTCCATAAGACTTGTGAAGTCAAAACCTAATATAAACTACTCCTAAACACATACATGAAGGAAATCAAAGAAGAGAACAGCAGAAGACTTGACCTCTCTGTACCAAAAGGGATACCTCAGAGATTAATGAAATGATGCGGCAGCACCCGTAATAAAGTACTCCTGATGATTGATTAGTGTAACATGACACGGGACCATGAGTATCTTCTCGACGTCAGCAATGTCAAAGTTGATTTGCGATGACATTAGTGTCACAGATGGCTCGCAATGAAGCCCTCGTGGATTTCAAATCAGCACTACATTAATGTAGTTTTCACATCAAAGCACTCGGCCTAACAGTTCAGCTCCTTTTCGCTGCTTTCTTTTCATTCGAACTTCCAACCAAGACCAGGAGAGCAGAACTAAATGCCTCACCAGGACTCACTTATACACATACACACACACACACACACACACACACACACACACACACACACACACACACACACACACACACACACACACACACACACACACACACACACACACACACACACACACACACACACACACACACACACACACACACACACACACACACACACACACACACACACACACACACACACACACACACACACACACACACACACACACACACACACACACACACACACACACACACACACACACACACACACACACACATACGCGCGCGCACACACACACACACATACGCGCGCGCACACACACACACACACACACACACACACACACACACACACACACACACACACACACACACACACACACACACACACACATACGCGCGCACACACACACACACACACACACACACACACACACACACACACACACACACACACAACACACACACACACACACACACACACACACACACACACACACACACACACACACACACACACACACGCACGCACACACAAGATCAAACTGGATGCTGAAAGATACAAAAGCGGGTCATTACGAGCATAGCTCCCTTCCCTTAAAATACAACTAGGTGATTACAACTAGGTAAATACACACATAACAACAACAACAAACTTAATGCTGAAAGATACAAAGACGGGTCACTACGAGCATAGTTCTCTTCCCGTAAAATACAACTAGGTAAATACACATACCCACGCACATACACAGACACACACTCATACATAGAGAACCATACACAAATATGTATATACACTCACTGGTATACACAAGCGCGCAAAGACATACCATGTATATAAAAGTAGAGGTTGAAACATGTATTGAAGATCATCTGTTCAAGTGAGAGCCAAT
>NC_134794.1:37898729-37903729 GCF_046742065.1 Oratosquilla oratoria | reverse complement strand
TAAATACCTAAGATGCTGTAATGATTATAATTTATGTTATATTATTTGTTTTTGTTTTGTTATCATTTGTCTGTCTGATTTTCATTTATCATTAGTTATATGTCAATTTATTATTTACTATTTACCTGTTTGTTTATTATTTTAACTATACCTATGCATTCATTTAATTATTCTATTTGTTATTTACATTATTATAGTTTTTATTTATTATTTTATTATTAATATGATTTTTTTTTTTTTTTGCATCCGACCTAGATATGGATCAAAAGGTCTCCTGTCGGCATGCTCCGCCTTTGTAATCCTTTGTAAATCACCGAACTTAGGCAGTACAAAGATATTGCTTATGAATGATTACAGAATCACAGGAAGAGCTGAACATAAAAAAAGTGTCTACAGAAAAAGATATAAGATCCGAAACGATCTGACGACCTTCAGTTCATGACGACTTACATGAAAGACAATATGGGAGACGTAAGAATATATAGCGAGCAAAAGGAGGAAGACCACTGAATATTGTGGGATACTCCAGGGCTTACAGGGATCGAAGAGGACTAGCAAAGTTTAGCAACGAAAGAGACTGTGGTGAGTTGCAAGCTCAAAGAAACTAGCTGGGAAAAACTATAAAGCTAGAATAGACTCTAGGAAACCCGAGGACAAAGTTAAACATCAGTAGCTATGGAATCACTTCCAAAGTTGAATTAAATCATCTAAAGTGACCTAAATTGAAATAGTGTACGCAGGTAGCTTCATCTTAACCTTAACTTTTCTTTATTGTGGTATTCCCTGAGCTAAGTAGAAGCGTTTGACGTTTAACCAGAACAAACTGTGTCAAAGGCATCATCGTGGCGAACGGGTTAAGAAGATCTCAAAGATGTATAAGAAGCTGTTAGACCTTAAGATGCTTTGGAAGACCCTAAGCCGCCAGGAACTCTGCAATAACTCGAAAACCTAAAGACTCTGAGAGGCTCTGGGAGACTCTCCGAGACCGACCTAGGATGTAAAGAGGGATGGCAAGGAGTAAATTATGGAAGACCGTGATAGACAGTGAAAGGAAATTCGTGAGATAGCAACAGAGGGTAAGAGAGTGAGAGAGAGAGATGAGGAAAAACGGAAGACGAAAGTTAAAGAAGTAAAAGGTCAGATAGATAACGGACAGATAGACAGATAGATAAATAGAGAAGAAAAGATAAGTAGACAAATAAAGATAGAAAGGCAGGAGAGAGAGAGAGAGAGAGAGAGAGAGAGAGAGAGAGAGAGAGAGAGAGAGAGAGAGAGAGAGAGAGAGAGAGAGAGAGAGAGAGAGAGAGAGAGAGAGAGAGAGAGAGAGAGAGAGAGAGAGAGAGAGAGAGAGAGAGAGAGAGAGAGAGAGAGAGAGAGAGAGAGAGAGAGGGAGAGAGAGAGAGAGAGAGAGGAGAGAGAGAGAGAGAGAGAGAGAGAGAGAGAGAGAGAGAGAGAGAGAGAGAGAGAGAGAGAGAGAGAGAGAGAGAGAGAGAGAGAGAGAGAGAGAGAGAGAGAGAGAGAGAGAGAGAGAGAGAGAGAGAGAGAGAGAGAGAGAGAGAGAGAGAGAGAGAGAGAGAGAGAGAGAGAGAGAGAGAGAGAGAGAGAGAGAGAGAGAGAGAGAGAGAGAGAGAGAGAGAGAGAGAGAGAGAGAGAGAGAGAGAGAGAGAGAGAGAGAGAGAGAGAGAGAGAGAGAGAGATAAAAGAGAGAGAGAGAGAGAGAGAGAGAGAGAGAGAGAGAGAGAGAGAGAGAGAGAGAGAGAGAGAGAGAGAGAGAGAGAGAGAGAAAAGAATGAGAGTGAGAGAGAAAAAGACGGATAGAGAGAGAAGGGGACGGACAACTGCCATCGCGGGCGGCTACGTTTTACTATGTGGACAATTAAATGGGGGAGGAAGGGATAAGAGGGAGTGGAATGGGAGGGGAAATAGGGAGGGGGTGGGGTAGGGGGAGAGGAAGGGGGAACGGGAGGGGAGGGGAGGGGAGAGAGAGGAGAGAAGGACCGTGCAATCGATACCTCTATACGGTTGTGCGCCGGTTAATAAGGCGGATGAGCGCGTGACGCAAAAGAAGTTCAGATGTTGGACTGAAGGTTGCGGCGATGGGTAGAGGAGGTCGGGAGGAGGACGGGAGGAGGACGGGAAGAAGGGAAAGGGGAAGGAAAGTGGGAAGGATGGAAGGTAAGAAAGTGAAATTGGAGATTGAAGGAGAAGGATACGAATAAAGTCAACTGAGGTGAGATCTTAAGGAGGGTGGGATTGTTAGGGAGAGAAAATGTGGAGAAATATAAGAGATTGAGAGTTGGAAAACAGAGAAAAGGGACTAAAGAAAGAGGATATGAAAGGGAATGAAGGAACAGGGAAGGAGATGATAGAAAAATAAGAAAGGGAATAAATTTTAAGATATAAAGGAGGAACAATAAAATCACATTGTGCAGGGGAAAAGTGTGTGACGGTAAGGAGAAAGAGAAGAAAGGAACGGAGAGGAGAAACAGGAGAAAGAGAGGGCACAAAACGATGAAGACGGAATAGTAAAATTTGTTGTTTGTTTAATGGGTGCCTACTGGTTTAGGAGGGGAGAGAAGAAGGGAGGAGATAATGGAAGAGCAAGGAGAGGGGTGGAAAGTGGTAGAGAGAGGGAGAGAAGAAGAGAGGGGGACCAAAACTAGAAGAAAGTGAGGGAGAAGGATGTGAGAAAGATAAGGCCTTTGGAGTTTGATGCAGTCATCTGGGGGGTAAGGGAGGAGGGGGTGCTATGTGGGGGTGTTCTTCTTCAGACGAATAACATTATATGGCGATATCTATAAGATGGCACTCGTGAACGCTTTGGTACAGATCACCTTAAGCACTTAGAGAATGACGTGTTCTTCTTCTTCGACTGAATAAACTTGACTGGCACTCAGCAGGAATGAGTAATGAGAGGGTTAAGATCAGGTCGCCTGCCTCTTAGTGATCAACATTGAAGAGGAGGGGGAGATTTTTCTTCGCACTTTCATAATGCCTCTCCATCGTCTACCATCTTTCCTTCGTTCTCTATGTTCAACGCGAGCCAGTTATCGAATGCCTTGTATCGATTCCAGTGCATTCCCCCTCGCTCCTGATCTCCCTCCAGATCTCCCGGAATATGACAAACGAGACCATCAACCACTACACGAAATCCCTCCCTGGAATGTCTCCAAGTGGCCGAAGACTGCGGTCGTTCTCCACATTTTTTTTTCCTTGGTCTCTTTAGCAGAGAAGTACAATCGCTTCCTAACAAATTTTTGTAGAAAAAAAAGGGCTTCCTTCTGGTGCCTCTGGTTCATTCTTCGATTTTTTGTTTTTTCATAAAAATAGGTCTTACCATTTCTTTCAAAAATATTTCCCCCTTCCCAATATATCTCTCAGAAAGAAAGGTGTCCTTGTTCTGAGTTAAGTTTCAAAAAGAGAAAGACTCCTCTATTATCTCATGCAAAACAAGTAATTTCTTTCCTGTCGATATACTTTTCAGAAAAAGGTCTCATCCTGGGCTACCTTTCCCCCCCCAAAAAAAAAAATCCTGGTGTCTTAAAGAAAAATTGGTTGTTATATCACTCCCTATCCACTGAGAATGAAAGTGAAGAGTGATCTCAAAAGGACGGAGAGGAAAGCTACGAGGAGTTTCGTCAGAGGAAAGGTGGCTTTAGGGAAAGGACTTTTAGGAAGTTAAGGGAAAATGTGTGAGAGAAAAATAGGAAGCTACAAGGTGTGGCTGTGCGGTGAAATTTAGGGAAGAGGGGAGAGGTATGTAGGGGGAAAGTGAAAGGAAATAGAACATTACGAAAAAAAAAGTTTGAAACGCTTATGGGAAAAAATTAGGAAACAAAAGTATGGAAAAAAGAAAAGTAGTAGAAAGTAGAATACTGTAAAACAAATATATAGCTTTAAAGAAAAAAAAAATCAATGGGGTACGGGGAGAGTGATCTAAAGGAAAGACTTTTATGAAGAACGGGAGACGAGATCTGTTTGTGTTATGCAAAGCACTGCAAGTATAGATTGGAATGGGTAACGAAGGAAGACCTAGACCGATTGCCATGTTCGACTTTGGAGTTTCCTCTTACTTCTGCTCTGAGATTTTGCTTGCTTGAGGGAAACCCTTCCTTATAGTCAAAGAGCTGGATAGCGTCGCCACACAAATAGTATTTTTCTTATTGGTTACTATCAAACAATTTCATCCAGATAAACTACTTAAAGTGTTGAACACTATCCTGATCTATCTCGTGGCGTCTCACTAATTTATGTAATTGCGGCCAGCACCAGACAATTTCATTCAGCTAAAAGAAACTTCCATTCTTCCATGTTCATCTCTTCGTTAGTGATGAAATACCATAGGTAAGAATAGTTTAGCGGTAGCCAGATGAAAGACGAAGGTATCATACGATAATGAAGGGATTCATCAGGATCGGTTACAAATCTCTTCTCCACCGTTGAGGTCCAACTGAGATAAAATTCTAAGAATCTCATTGAAAGTAGAAGATCGAACCGCCAATTACTTAGAATGATTTGATTCGTAATTTCTAAGTTCCAGCTGAGAGATCAGAAACGATATTGATGTAAAATGAGATGAACTCAAGGGTATTGTTTAATCTCTAGCACAAGGGTTCTCAGCCTTACTTGGCCCATTCACCCCTTTCACCATTTGTCTGAATGTCATTCCCCCCTCCTTTCCAAGATTATCTGTTTCAAAAAGTGCATTCTAGATAATATGCAAATATTACTAAAAACCCTTTTATTTTTTTTTCCAAATTAGTGTATATTTTTCCCATATTAGTATAATTCCAGCCCAGGTGACAGGCCAGATAGGCCAAAACCTATAATTGCTTTCCTCACCCCGTAAGCTGACTGTGGTCACAATTCACCCCCAGAAAACCCAAAATTCCCCCCTGGGGGTGAATTTCACCCCTAATGAGAACCCCTGCTTTAGCAGAAATGACCTACAATATATTTTTTTTTCTTTGACAATTCCTTAGTTCCTTTGCCCGAATACG
>NC_134794.1:37881229-37883729 GCF_046742065.1 Oratosquilla oratoria | reverse complement strand
TCATCTGTGTGTCGTCTGCAGTGGTCTAGCTTGGTGTCTATATCCGTAATAAAGATAAGAAACAACAATGGTCCGATAACAGATCCCTGGATGACTCCACTTGTAACTTCAGAATTCCTTGATTTCACTCCTTGGACGACCACTGACTGTGTTCTTTCTGTGAAATAGTTTTGTATCCAGCTTGCAATTTTCTGTTTTATGCCGATTTGTTTGACTTTTTTCATGAGGATCGACTGATCAACTTTATCGAACGCTTTCGAAAAGTCCAAGTATACGACATCTACTCCAATTTCTTTTTCCAAGTAACCAAGTATGTCCATTCTATGCTGTAAAAGTTGCGACAAACATGATCGTCCTTGTCGAAAACCGTGTTGGCCTTTATTATATAGCTCGTTTCTTTTCATGAAATCGACAATTCGCTTTACAAGGATCCTCTCAAAAATCTTTATAATATGCGAGTTTTTCCCCACAGGTCTATAATTTTTGGCAGCCGCTTTATCTCCACCTTTAAATATCGATGTAACTAGACTTTGTTTTAGCACTCTCGGGACCTGACCTGCATCTAATGAAGTACGCCATAGTATGTACAACGGAGTGGAAAGAGTGTGTGAGCACTTTTTCAGGAGTATAGCTGGAACCATATCTGGTCCTGCAGCAGAGAATGTATTTATTGATGCTCTATATCTTCTCTGTTGAATTCTATGTCTTCTAGTTGTGGGCCTTCTCTATTCTGTGATGGTTGGTATGTAGTTGTGTTACATAGTGGTTTGCTGTAAACTGAGTTATATTGTTCATCCAGGGCATCAGCAATCTCTTTGGGGTCCGTGATTTGCCTCCCTTGCCATGAAATGGGTCCCACAGAACTTCTTATTTCCGCCTTTGACCTAGCATAGGAGTAAAAATATTTTGGATTATTCTTTATGGCATCCACTGCTCTTCTTTCTTCTGTCTTCAATTCATTTTCGTGAGATTCAGCCAGTTTATTTTCAATAGTCTTGATTTTATTCTTTAGACTTCGGTGGTTATTTCTCGTGTTGGTTTTTAATTGTTTAACCAGTCTTGTCCTTTTTTTCATTAAGATTCTCCGATCACGGGGAATTGTTTTTTGTCGCCGTTTTATCTTTTGGGGGATAAGTGTAGTGCATATGTCTTGTAATTTGGTGAGAATGTACTCAACCATCATGTTAATCGATTTATTCTCTAATTCTGAATTCCAGTTAATGTTTGCTATCTCCTTGTTCACTGCGTTCCAGTCGACTTTAGAGTGGAAGAAGTTTAATGCTGCAAAAGACTCTAGTTTACTGGTATGATTTGCAGTCACTATATCACCCAGCATCGTCTCCACTATCACTAATCTGTGGTCTGATAGTATATTGTCTTCAATGTCAGTCGTATTTACCAATTCCTCGTTATTAGTAAATACCAGGTCCAGAATGTTCCATCCTCTCGTAGATTCGTTTATTAGTTGTTTCAGTAAAAATTCGTTTGCCATGTTCACCAACGTTGTAGAGTGTAGTCTGTCCACGGCTGTTCCCCCATATATTGTCATGGTATCCCATTTTATAATTGGCAGGTTGAAGTCCCCGTTTATAATTATTGTTGGCTCTGGGGGTCCCAGTCTCTGTATCTCCTCCGTTATACAATTATTAGAATTTAGAAAACTTTGTTGTGAACATCCTGGCGGTCTGTATACAGTAATTATGATAGTTTTCAGTCGCTCTATATATAGCACTACATATTCTGTTTCACCATCGGAACCTGCTACTAACATTTTTGTATGCCGAGACCAATCATCCCTCACATAAACTATTACTCCACCTTTTTTCCTTCCTGCTAGGCGGTCTCCTCGAAACTGTTGGAAACCACTAATTTTCATTTCCCCATCTTTTATATCTTGCCGTAAGTATGATTCGGTAAAACACATGAATGTTGCATTATATGTCCTAGCTAATTCACTCAGCATATTTCTTTAATAATGTTTTTTCCTGGGAAAAATACCCTCTATGTTGCAGCATATTATTGATGATCTATTGAGTAGTGGTGTGCTTAATTGGTAATCTGGGGGTGAGCAATCTTGCAAATTTGTTTGGTATGTAGGACTTTTTACCTGTAGCCTTGGCTCTAATCTTAGTTTTTTGGATTTATATCCTCTTCACATGTCATTGTGCGTCGGATAACTCGGTTTTTGGCTTCTAAGAATGCTGGGCATTTTATATTGAATATTGAATGGTCTGTTTGTGGCCTATCGGCATCTGCACAGTGGCAACATTTCAAGTTATCTTTCGTGGTGCAATCATTTGACCTGTGTTCTCCGGCACAATATCCGCATCGGGGTTTCAGCTGGGTACACTTTTCAGTCTTATGACCATACTGTGAACAATTACCACACCTCAATGCCCAGTAATGGTCATATGCATGACATCGTGACATATGCAGGTAGATGTATCCTCCATTTTTCATGACGGCATTTCTGATTCTTGGTGACACTCCTAGTATGACA
>NC_134794.1:37871229-37873729 GCF_046742065.1 Oratosquilla oratoria | reverse complement strand
ACATATATATATATATATATATATATATATATATTTACATCACAACTAACACCACAGTCGGACGAAAGAAAGAGTTGCGTAAGCGGAACTATATAATTATATATGTATATATATGTATAAATATGTATATATATATATATATATATATATATATATATATAGGTGTGTGTGTGTGCGTGAGTGTGTATAAAATGAGTGGAAGTGTGGTGAGGTAAACACCAGGAACCGTTGGAGTTTTATTACTAACGTTTCGTCCTGAAAGGACTTCCTCAGAGTGTACACAAACAATTCGTTGACAGCTTATATACTCCCAGCTTATCCCGTTCCTCCCCAGTCATCTTCGCTCCTCCCACACCTCTGCTTGGCCTCGCGAAGAACCAAGCCACTCGTTAACCTCGCCAACTTGACAAATCCATCACGGTGGTTGCTACATGGATGTAAACTGATGTAGGCTGCCTCATTTATTTTTCTTCTCTTCATTGTTAGTCCTTTATGTAGCACCTTTGTTTTTTCCTAATCTGGTAGGTGGCCAGAGTTGTCAAGGTGGACCACTAACGAATTTGAATTTCGGTGAGCTCTGACGTCACTTTTATGTTTATATGTCCGTTTTTTTTTTTAACTCCTCTGCTGGTTTCTCCGAAACAGCTAAATGGACAGCTTTTGCATGTATTTTGTAAATCAAGCTGTTCTCTTCCGCTTAGATTTTGCCTTGTTCTTCTTCCTCATAGCCTCACCTATCATGATACCAGTGCTAAAATCAATTTTTAACCCCGCCCAGATGAGCATCTGTCCCATTTCACTCGCGAGTCTTGAGTTGGGGACGGACAAAAACCCATCACTGTCAATTTCGGTCTCTCCTCTTTTGTCCCCTCTGCTTCGTTTTGTTATTCTCAGGGCCTTCTTTTCAAGATTGTATGATAAACCTTCTGGATAGCGTAGTTTTTTGAAAACATAACAAATGTGATTGATTTCTTCCTGGAAGAATTCCTCACTACATAATCAGAAAGCTCTCATGAAGAAACCAATGACAACTCCACTCTTGATTTTGTCGTTGTGGGCAGCCATTTTCAAATTTTACAACCCGTATTAGCACCGAACCAGAACTGTGTTGGAGTGAGCAGGCTTTAAAATTCAAGCAGGTTTGAAATTTTTGCGAAGCCTTAGGAGTCGATGCGTTTGAACTTGCGTTTCTCTAACACCGCGCAGCGTTATCTCGATGTTACATCGGTAACAATTCGACCCATGCATTTCCAGTACGATGCGGTGACGTTTATACCGGAGCGGGGTTTTAAGGTTCAAGATAACTTTAACTTCTTCGCTACCGAAAGTAATAAGTTGGAGTAAACGAATAAAGCCGTAAGACACAGATAAAGAGTTTATTAAAGTCAAGGGCATAGTTTGTGTTATGTTTTTCAGGCTAATACCAAGTGATTCTCCTCAGCCGAAGAAACTTCCTCTGTCAGAGTCAAACATATTTCCATTAAAGTGACTCCTGGTTCCCTATAACATTAATTAAATCGAATTGTCTACAGTTAGTACGAATAAAGTCTGTAGAGTACGCCACAGTAGCAAAGTGATAATTTCATCAAAAGCGTTCTAGCCATTCTGCTATGGTAACATATCTTTTAAAACATTTCTTCACTTTCTCCCAGCTTTCACCACTGTCTTCGTTCTCCACTTTTAAAGTTCTTTTCCTTTATTTTAAGTCTTCAATCGAGGTTAAATTAAACTGGTGACGAGTTTTCTTTATTTTCTTCTTCTTCAAATTTGTACACTTGTTCTTCTGAGTTTCACTCAAGGAATCCCTAGAGAAAGCGCAGGCCAGGTCCTAGGTGAGTTTTGCAGTGACGTTGTGATTTCTTTATTCCAATGATCTTTAGCTTACTATTTAAGATCCTCCCCAAAGGGCGTGATCTTACAATCGTGAACAAATTTAATTTTCTCCTCATCCATCCTTTCTTCAATCAGATCCGTTGTTACAAGGCTGTATGCAATATTGTTTACTTAAGCAATATGGAATCCCTGCATATCTCAGTTTGTAAGCAAAACATACGTCATCAATGGATACAGGCCATTTTTTATAACTCAAAGCGGAAAGCGAACGTATGCAACTCCTCGCCTACGATCTATATTGTTTACCAAACACCCAAACCATAAAAATGCAACACTCGCCTTCTACCCCTGTTTCTACTATTTTATCTATTAGCCTCTTACAATACCTTAAGCTGAATAAAATCGCTTCTACTTCTTTTATCTTTCTTCTCCCTCTCCTTCTCCTCCTATTTCTCCTTCTTCCGTTTCTTCTCTTCCTTCTCGATTTCTCCTCCATTTACTTCTCCCACCCTTCCCTCTTCGTTTTCTTCTTCTACTACTCCTCCTTCCTTGCCCGCTCTCTTGATCTTCTAACACCGCCTTCTTCACCTTCGTCTCCCCTTCCTCCTTTTCTTATCTTTTATTCCTCCTCCTCCATTTTCTGCTCATTCTCCTCCTCTTCTTTTTC
>NC_134794.1:37851229-37853729 GCF_046742065.1 Oratosquilla oratoria | reverse complement strand
ATATATACATGTATGCATATATATATATATATACACATATATAGTGTGTGTGTGTGTGTGTGTGTGTGTGTGTGTGTGTGTGTGTATGTGTGTGTGTGTGTATAGGTGATACTGTTCAAGTCCAGAGAGCGGTATTCATGGATGACCAGTCTTCCATAAGGAACTAAGATGAGAGGGAAGAAAAGCTGGTGGATGGGAGTTAAATGAGTGGGAATGAAATGGGTGGAAATAGGTACCTGCTTTTTTAATTGACCTTCCTTATATATATATATATATATATATATATATATATATATATATATATATATATATATATACATATATATATATATATATACAAAATATATATATATACACACATATATATATATATATATATATATATATATATATATATACATATATATATATTGGAAAACTGTAAACACCAGACTCATTTGAAGGGTTTATTTGCCCGACGTTTCGATTCCCGTCCAGGAATCGTCTTCAGGGAATATAATGGTTACAAGATTGTGAACCCCTTACAAATCGTCGAAGTGGTAAACCTGGGAAAGGTTCCCCCAGGCTAATTCCTTTGTTCTGTTTTCTAGTCTCTGTCTGCTTCTTTTCGACTTGTCGTTTGTTCACCAGTTAGCTTTTGGCCGACCTCCTTTCTTGAAGGCGGTCTCCCAGTGAACCTTTTCAACTCCCCTTCCCGTGACTTTTGTCCTTTTCTGTTTTAGCTTACTTCCTTTTTCTCTTCGGTTCTATTTTTCTTTTCATCTTCTCTGTTCTTTTATTTGTCTGATTGTAATGTAGTCGTTTGTTATTGAGACCTGTTCCTCCTGGTCCCACCTGCTCCTTTGTGAACATTTGGTCCACTTTCATTTGCGTCTTTGGATTGTTCTGTTTTGGTTAACATTTTGGTTACGTTTTGATGTTTTTTGTCACACTTGCTTTATGTTCATTGCCATTTAACTTTTATTTTATTTAGCTTTTATTTGACTGATTGTAATTTAGTCGTTTGTTCTTGACACTTCTTTGTGGACATTTGGTCCACCTCCATTTGCGTCTCTGTCCTTGTTCTGAATTTTTTTACGTAAGTGGTACGTTTGAGTTTTTTTTTTTTGCTACACTTGTTTTTTGTTCACAGCCATGCAACTTATTTAATTTTCATTTTTTTATTTGTATTTTTGTAGTGTATTTTGTTTGATTGTAATTTAGTCGTTTGTTTTTGATACTTCATTTGGACATTTGGTCCACCTTCATTTGCATCTCTGTCCTATGGTTTGATGTTTTTACGGTAGTGTCACGTATTGTTATTTTTACTACGCTTGTTTTATGTTCACAACCATGTAATTTTTTATTTGTAGTTTATTTTATTTTAACTGGTACTAATATTTCATTTCTATTGTAATGTATTTATTATTGTAATGAGGTATGCTTTGTACATGTGACTGAGAGGATGAACCTTTCCCAGGTTTACCACTTCGACGATTTATAAGGAGTTCACAATCTTGTAACCATTATACCCCCTGAAGACGATTCCAAGACGGGAATCGAAACGTCGGTCAAATAAACCCCTCAATTGAGTCTGGTGTTTACAGTTTTCAAATATGGATCCTATACTCAAAATCTTCACTTACACATATACATAATATATACATATATACATATATATATATATATATATATATATATACATATATATATACGTATATATACATATATACATATATATATGTATGTATATATATATATATATATATATACATATTATATACATATATATATATATATATATATATATATATATATACAATAGTAGGGTAGCAGGTCCTCTTTCAGGCAGATTTGATTAAACTTTGCAGCAGCTTCTGCATTCACTAGTTTCTTGCTGACATGCTCAGCTTTTCTAATACTTGAACGTTGAATATCATTGAGTTGTCTTATTATGTGTCCAAACTTCATTTGGAATGAATGTGAAGACAATACTAGCTTCTTGATTTTACTTGTAGCGCTTTCGCCTAAATTTAGGCATCTTCAGTACAAATTGAGTACAATTAGTTATTTACATTATTATAGTTTTTATTTACTATTTTATTATTATTATGATTTTTTTCGCATCCGACCTAGATATGGACCAAAAGATCTCCTGTCGGCATGCTCCGCCTTTGTAATCCTTTGTAATCCTTTGTGACACTACATACAAAAACATATGGACCATTAGGAGAGACAGAGGAATTCGGACAGTCACTCAGGGGACAGGATCTATAGCTCCGCCCACTGGGTCAACGGTGAACCTAAACCTGTGATCTATATACTTAGAAGTAGGGATGATGAATTGGTCAGGATTTTGTTTGTTCATGGTGGGGTTTTGTCCTTTAATGTAAAGTGCTTCTAGGATGAGAAGGCGCCTGTAGTTCGATTCCTTTTGTAGAATGTTGATTCCTTCTTCCAGATCCTTCCTTGTGACTGGGGATTGATGTGTGTCAATGTGGTGTTGTTTAATGGCTCCATT
>NC_134794.1:37843729-37846229 GCF_046742065.1 Oratosquilla oratoria | reverse complement strand
CACACACACACACACACACACACACACACACACACACACACACACACACACACACACACACACACACACACACACACACACACACACACACACACACACACACACACACACACACACACACACACACACACACACACACACACACACACACACACACACACACACACACACACACACACACACACACATATATATATATGTATATATAATATATATATATATATGTATATATATATATATATATATATATATATATATATATATATGTATATATAATATGTATGTGTGTGTGTGTGTGTGTGTGTGTGTGTGTATGTGTGTACGTATGTATATACATATATACCCTGTCTGGGGTATTGACTACATGTTGTTATGGTACGAGGGGTGATCAAAAAGTAATGACAGTGATACCATATATTTTCACGGTACAGAGGTAAATCCAAATAGTGGCCTACATTCCTTCAAAGTACTCCCCTCCTGCCTCTATGCAACGTTCCATCCTCTTTCGCCACTTCATGAAGCACTCACGGTACTCAGAAGCCGATATACCTCGTAGCTCTGAATTGACTGCTCGCGCCAGATCTTGGATGCGATGAAACAGCTTCCCTGCGATCGCACCCTTGATCTTTGGAAACAACCAAAAATGACAGGTCAGGCGAGTAGGGTGGGTGGGGGAGAAGTGTGATCCCCTGCTGCTCCAGGAACTGCACAGTGAGGCGAGCTTTGTGGGGGGCAGCATTGTCATGGTGCAGCAAAAGGCGCGATCGGCGACGGGTTGGTGCAGTCTTGGCCTGATATTCCAGGACTCGAGGAAGTACGTGATCAGTGTAGTACTGGGCTGTGATAGTACACTGTTGAGGCATTACATCCACACACATTGGTCCTTGTGAATTGAAGAAGATGGTGAAAAGGCGCTTCCTGCTGCGAAATCCTTCCTTCAGAATCTGAGGTCGAGGTTCTTCATCACTCAACCACACAATGTTAGACTGCTTGTCTCTGGTGGTGAAGAAAGAAATCCAACACTCATCTCCGGTAGCTACATCTGAGAACCGTTTCGGACCATTTGGTTCGAATTCAGCCAGCCATAGACGACAAATCCGCACCCGTTCGCTCTTCTGCTCTTCCGTAAGCAAATGAGGTATCCATCGAGCACACTTCTTCCTCAGCCCTAAGTGTTCATGCACGATGTCATGTGCGCTCCCATAACTGACACCGAGCTCCAAGGATAAGAATCGAAGAGTAACAGTTGGATCTTCGTCAATGATGGCCCGCGCACGGACCGTCGTTGCTTCGGTCACGGATGTCCGAGGGCGGCCAGGACGATGATCATCTTCTAGCTGCAATTTTCCGGCTGCGAAAGCTCGAATCCAGCGGAAAACAGTTTCCAGTGATGGAGTAGACTCGGGAAAAACTTGCAACAATTTCTCTCTGATCTCCGTTGCTTTTTTCCCGAGTTTCCACCTTGTGAAGGTGTAGAATCTGCAGCCTTCTTTCGAAAAATCCATGTTTCCGGTTAGAGAGGCAAACCAACAATGACGCAATCGCACAGCGCAACGATAAAATGTAAGCTAGACAAACAGCGACAAGCTCAAACATGTAACAACAGGCAACACTTGCTGCCCCTTGCTCCCCGCCCCCCCAACACTTATAGTATCTCAGCTACGAGTCCGACTGTCATTACTTTCTGATCACCCCTAGTAAAATAGCATGCAGTTGATACTTTAGGGTCTATATGGGGCACCCCTACGGACCAGAGCAACACACCATTTTGTCTGTGGTAGAGGAGGACTCTGCTGACAAAGAAATTATGAGACTTTTATTATATTGCTACTGTCCCTCCGTTATTCTGTCCCCCAACCCCTTGTTGCTGTCCTGTACAATTTCTCTGAATTTCATTTCCTTGTTTCGCCTACCCTGTGGTGGGTGAAAAAGAATATTGCCACGAAGTATTCCCACTTGCATCGTAAGAGGCGAGAAAAATGGGACGGGGATTGGGACCAGGAATCCTTCTCCCTGTAGCTCCACAAAGGACATTCCTAAAAAAAGTAAAGGCATAAGAGGGTCTAGGAGTTTTCCAACCAGCACCCTAAGGTTTAGGTCTTTTAATGTGCGTGGATGTGGTACAGATTAGAGTGAAATGGAAGAGATAGGTAGTATGTTTGTGAGAAGAAAGATGGATGTGTTGGCTTTAAGTGAAACTAAGTTGAGAGGGAAGGGCGAGTGTGAGTTTGGGAGTGTAATTAGGAGGTTCTCAGGAGTGAGGAGAGGACGAGGGAGAGAAGGGGTGGCTATACTAGTAAGTGAAGAGATAGGTAAACGTGTAATGGAGTGGAAGGAGGTTTCTTCAAAGATAATGTGGATGAAGGTGAAACTAGTAAAGGAGATGTGGGTTTTTGTGAGTGCATATAGGCCTGGTAGTGAGAAGAGTGTAGAAGAAAAGGAGGCTTTTTGGATAGATTTAAATGAATGCGTAAAGGGATTAGGGAGGAACGTCAATGTA
>NC_134794.1:37818729-37833729 GCF_046742065.1 Oratosquilla oratoria | reverse complement strand
AACCCTCTTTCTATCAAATTGCCTGGTGGTTCTAAGCAACCTGCGATCCCTCCCAGTGTCTTCAATGTGCCTGTTTCATTTCTGCCATCTTCAAAACCTGTAATTTGCCCGGCGAAGGCCGAAGACAAGCAACTGAGGTATTTTCTTTAGAAAGATACGATTACTTCATTTGATACTTTTAGACCTGAACATGACCTACAGAAGCAGTACAAGAACTTAATTATTTCAAGATCGGAAGAAAGGTTAGTGTGTCTGTTCATGACAAAATTTCAGTGAGCGCAGCCTGTCTGTGATTGTCGAAAACACGCCCACGTTGTGTAGCCCACTGATCTCCGTTCACTCAAGAAGGGCATTAGTGTAACACTGGGTAAGACACTTCATCCTAACAATGGTTTGAGGTCGTATGGTTATTTCGCCGAAGCTGTGCGCTTAGCAATTAACTACGACATCCCGTTTGACAAAATGATTGAGATTGTTGTCACTCTTCTTCAAACCCACACGTCAGCCTGTGTGAACACCGAGAATGAGAAGAAGCTGGTATTTTTGACACGTCAGTTGGAACTTTTATCACAGAAACAGTTTTCCATGAATGATTATTGTTTTGCTCTTGAATCATACCCCAAGTGTAGTTATGAACAGCTCAGAGACTTTTTGGTGCTGCCAAGCAAACGCAAGCTGCAGTACATCACTTCATCTATTGACAAGGATCAGGTGATGAGGGAAACATTTGCCAAAGTGAAGACACTGCAGCAGAAGAATGTATTTCTCTTGATAGATGAAGTACAGATTCGGCCAACTGTTGCATTTTCTGGTGGGGTTCTGAGTGGCATGGCAGTGAACAAGCCAGACTGTAAGGCCACTTCTATGCTGTGTATTATGATGAAGTCGCTGCACAGAGGACCTGGTATTATGATTTCTGTGACACCCGTCCACAAGCTCACAGTAGCATACCAGCTTGAGCGTGTGAAGGAGGTGGGAGCTACTGTTGAGAGGGCAGGTGGGCGTGTCATCAGGTCTATCACAGACAACCACAAGATAAACCAGCAGTACTGTAAGTTCATCCAAATCATCCTCAACTGGTGGAATTTAGTGAATGTATGTGGGAGGGCGCAAGATCAGTGCATGAACAATCCATATCGAGCTGTTCAGGATCCCCAGTCAACCAGCCTGCAGACTTTCCTGTTGATTTTCCAAGAGGCTTCTTCAGGACATGGAACAAAATGAATCAAGGGTTTCACCCATGACACCAAGAATGCACTAGTGCAGACTATGCAGGGACTGATTGCCGTTTGCCGCTACTTGTTCAGAGACACTGACTTCCATTATGTCCTACTGCATGAGATCCAGAGTGACCGGCTTGAGGGGGAGTTCTCAGTCTACTGTCAATCAACTGGTGCAAACTCTTTCATGACCACTGGGGATATTTTCTCCGCATGCAAACAGCGCCTCACGAGATATACTGCCGTAAACCTCCAGTCCATCGATGTCCACCCTATGTCGAAGGAACATATCAGCTTGGGGACTACGATTGACCTAGAGGATGCAGCCTCTATTGAGAGGTGCACCACAGATGTGACACTGACTGTGAATGAAGAGTGCAGTGCGGCCTATGTGGCGGGGTGGCTTGAGACGAAGTGCGCGGACGATGTGGTCTTCAGCGCCGAGGAATCTCTTGTGACCAGTGACATTAAGGACTTTATCGAGACAGTGTCCAGAGGTTCCCTGACAACTCCACATATGTACACTTTAAATCTTGTCAGATGTGAACTGTGTTTCATAAAGGAAGCCCGTTACCGTTCCTGCTGCCAGAAAAGACTGATGGAGATCTTATCGACACTGGCCAGCTTCAGTGGGATTGACATTGACTGTCACAAGATGTTCCGTCGTCTGGCAAATGTTCTTATAAATGGACTCCACAACCTAGAAAAAGACCAGCAGAAGAATGCAGTTCTTCTCCAGACCTCTGAAAAGAAGGATCGGCTCGCCGATTAATCGCTGCAGTCTGGTAAGCGTTTGCTTCTATGTCTGTTTTTTTTGTGTGTGTAAATGTTTGTTCGTTTGCAATCACAAAGGTTTAACTATAATCCATTTTGTAAAATGTAAAACAACAGCAATTTCGGTTCCTTTAAAGTGTCCACTAACCTCATACAATTGATATATTTGTCCTATATACAATGTTAGGTCTCTAGTTTTGATATATTTGTCCAATATAAAATGTTAGGTTACAAAGAAAGCAATGGCCTCCACTAGCGGAGCCAGGAAACTGGGTGTGCACGTCCTGTTTAATAGTAGTCCTTGATATATACTGTATATATATATATATATATATATATATATATATATGAATATATATATGTATATATATATATATGTATATTATATATATATATATATATATATATATATATACATATTACTGATGGTCCACTTTCGGAGAAGAATAAGCGAAAGTATAAAGATCTGTATATTTCGATCACTAGTTGTGATCCTCTTCAGCAGATGTGAATTACAGAGTAGAGAACAATGTGTATTTATACAGAAGTAGTGAGGTAAGCAGGAAGGGACGGGGGCTCAGGTCACGTGTTCGGCGTTGTGTGGACCTTGGTGGCTTCTGTCCACCGCTAATGTAGATTCTATTTATTTTATTTATTGCAAATGAGGAAATACAATCTGGTGACCATTGACCAAAAGAAATGTTATAATAGATGCATAAAATTACCTTATAATAAATCAATTAATGACTTGTCTCATTTGTTACCAAAGGAAAAAGTAAATTTTATCTTCAATTATCCCAACAACTTGTTCAGTAAAGTTGTCAATATACATCATAGATCCAAGAGTAATACAACTCCTGGAGTTTATAAGTTACCTTGTTTAGATTGCAAGGATGTATATTGGGGACAAACGGGTAGAGACCTCACCACCAGGGTCAAGGAACACAAGAACTCTGTAAAATATGGGCAGGAAAATTCCGCGGTATTTCAGCATGTCGCCAACAAAAACCATCGGATAAATTGGGACGATGCTGAAATAATTTACAAATCCAAATGTAGTTTCAGAAGAAAAATGGTAGAATCCTCTTTGATAAACAATTTTCCAAATTATAACATTTCTTATGGTCAATGGTCACCAGATTGTATTTCTTCATTTGCAATAAATAAAATGTTACCATCTACATTAGCGGTGGACAAAAGCCACCAAGGTCCATGCAACGCCGGACACGTGACCTGAGCCCCCGTCCCTTCCCGCTTACCTCACTACTTCTGTATAGATACACATTGTTCTCTACTCTGTAATTCACATCTGCTGAAGAGGATCACAGTTAGTGATCGAAATAGACAGATCTTTATACTTTCACTTATTCTTCTCCAAAAGTGGGCCATCAGTATTATTTTACAAATGTGCTACGACATAACTTTGCTGTGATATATATATATATATATATATATATATATATACATATATATGTATATATATGTATATATATATAATTATATATTTATACATATATATGTATATATATATATATATATATACATATATATGTATATATATATATGAATATATATACACATATATATGTATATATATGAATATATATGTATGTATATATATACATATATATATGTATATATATATACATATGTATATTATATATATATATATATACACACACACACACACACACACACACACACATACACACACACACACACACACACACACACACACACATATATATATATATATATATATATACATATATATATCACATAAAAAATGTTGCAGTATATTTGTAAATAATAATCACGAGGAACCCACAGTCGGAATAAAAGGAAACTTAGAAGAACGCATAACTTCTACATTTCGGCTAATAGCTATAGGGCTCTTCAGGAAAGTACAGATTACAAGAACTTGCAGAGACATAAGTACAATTGAGATGTGAGTAGAAGGGGAACACGTAGAGGTATAACAGGACAATCAGTCACGCAGGGCGGAGTCAGAGGTGAGGGAATGTGTGGGTGGAGGTGTGAGGTCAGGAGAGAAGCGGGCTGGGAGCGGAGTCAGTAGGGTGATAATTCTTAACCAAGCAGTTCACAGCTAGTCGTGAGATTATGTCCGGGGACCATTGACCTTTGGAGATGTTCAAGTTCGGACATTCTTCAATTAAGGCTGATTCAACAATTTTTCTTCTAAAGCTACAGTTGGACTTACACAAAATTTTGGCCTTGTCCCAGTCAAGACTGTGATTTTTGGTACTGACATGTTGGAACACAGCGGAATTTTCTTGGGCATACCTAATGGATCTTTTGTGCTCCGTTAACCTGGTGTTAAGATCCTTCCTGTCTGACCAAGGTACACTAAATCACAATCTTTACAAGGAAGGCTATACACTCCTGGGGCCTCATTTCCCTTTAACCTTTGATGAACATTAACAATTTGTTTATTTACAGTGTTACGGTAATGATAGGCAGCTGTAAAATGTAAAATAACAGCAACTTCTGTTCCTTTAAAGTGTCCACCAACTTCATACAATAATACATGTTAAGTCCGGTTAAGAGTGGTATTTCAAAGCATAACAGTGCCTTAGAAATAATTTCTTATTTCACTATATAAGTTTATATTAACTTATACTGCATTGAATAAGTCAATAGTTGATATATATGTCCTATATACAATGTTAGGTTTCTAGTTTTGATATATTTGTCCAAAATAAAATGTTAGGTTACAAAGAAAGCAATGGCCTCCACTAGCGGAGCCAGGAATTTGGGTGTGCACGGCCTTTATAATAGTAGTCCTTGATATATATATATATATATATATACTGTATATATATATATATATATGTATATGTACATATATATACATATATATATGTATATATATGTATATATATATATATATATGTATATATATATATATATATATATATATATATATATATATATATATATATATATATATATATGTATATATATATGACGGGGATTGGGACCAGGCATCCTTCTCCCTGTAGCCCCACAGGGGATAAAACGAAAAAGAAAAGGCATAAGAAGGTCTGGGAGTTTTCCGACCAGCACCCTAAGGATTGGGTCTTTTAATGTGCGTGGATGTGGTACAGATGAGAGTAAAAGGGAAGAGATAGGTAGTATGTTTGTGAGAAGAAAGAGGGATGTGTTGGCTTTGAGTGAAACTAAGTTGAAAGGGAAGGATGAGTGCAAGTTTGGGAGTGTAAATGGGAGATTATCAGGAGTGATTTAAACACTTTCATCAGGATTTAAAACACTTTCATGGGGATTTAAACACTTTCATCAGGATAGAAACCACAAGAAAGGTGGGGGTGTTCTATTGTACGTTAAAAACAATGTTCATGCTTGTGTTTTAGAGAAAGTGAAACAGGATGCATATGACAGTTTGTGGGTTGAGTTAACCCAAACAAATGGACAAAAAATGAATATAGGTGTAATATATAGGCCAAAGACATTATCATTAGCAGACGACAAAACTGTTATTTCAAGAACTGTCTAGTTTCTGCAACCGGGATTTATTGATAATGGGTGATTTCAATTTTACTGACATTGATTGGATGACCCTTGAACATGGCCATATAGGTAGTCGCTTGATTGATTTTCTTGGTGACAATTACTTAATTCAGCATATAAAAGAGCCCACAAGATATGGAAACTTACTCGATTTATTGATCACTAGCCGCGAAAGCATAGTAACTGATGTAGAAGTCGGTGAATCTGTTGCAAATAGCGATCACAACTTAGTCAGATTCAAACTCCTAAACAATTTTAGAATAGATACTTATGCTTCTAAAATACCCGATTTCAGTAAAGCTCAGTTCATAGAACTACGTCAGGAGCTTCAGCTTACAGATTGGGAGGCAAAATTAAACGAAAGGCCTGTAGATCAGATGTGGGAAATATTTCAAAATACGCTCACTAAGATGATTCAAACTTACATTCCTTTTAAGGACAGACGTCCCCCAAATCAGGCTCGCCCAAAGTGGCTCGACAAAGAAACTGAAAAAAGTATTGCTAAAAAGAGACAGGCTTATAAGAAATATAAGTGCTCGGGTGCATCTAATGACTATGAAAGTTATGTATCAATACAGAGAGATTTAAAAAAGACAATAAGAAAAAGAAAACGACAATACGAAATGAACATCGCTGATAAATCCAAAGAGAATCCCAAAGAATTCTATAGTTATATTAGAGATAAAAAGGTTGTTAGGAATCACATTGGTCCACTATTATCTGCTGACGGTCAACTTGAATATTCAAATGAAGGAATGTGTAATATCTTAAACAATTATTTTAGCTCGGTATTCGTAAACGAAACACCTCAAAGTGAATTCCAAACTGAAACCTGTGAAAAGTCTGGGGTAAACTTACTCACTACGGTAAATATAACAAAAGAAAAAAAGAAAAAGTGTATAAAAAAATCAAAGTTAATAAAACACCAGGGCCTGACGGTTGGTATCCAAGAATTTATAAGGAAATGAAAAATGAGATTGTTGTTTCATTAGAAATGATTTTTAAGAAATCCATCATATCCGGAGATGTCCCAAGAGAATGGAAGCTAGCTAACGTTACTCCCATATTCAAAAAAGGTGACAAAAAGAAACCAAATAACTATAGGCCTATAAGTTTGACTTCGATCGTAGGAAAAATAATGGAAACTATCATCAGAGATGATATCGAATATCATTTAGAAAGTAACCGTTTGATAAATGATAGCCAGCATGGTTTCAGACGGAAACGTTCTTGCGTGACTAACTTACTCGAATTCTACAACACAGTTATCTCTAATTATGACAAAAGAAACAATATAGATTTAATATATCTAGACTTTGCAAAAGCTTTTGATACCGTCCCACACGAAAGACTACTTACTAAATTAGCTTTGCATGGAATAAGTGGTAGCCTATTAGGTTGGACTAGTAATTGGTTGAAAGGTCGAAAACAGAGAGTTGTTTTAAATGGAAAAACTTCTGGATGGAAAAGTGTTGCAAGTGGAGTTCCTCAGGGTTCCGTTCTTGGGCCACTTCTATTCATAGTATATATAAATGATATAGACCATGGACTAAAATCTACTGTTTCCAAATTTGCTGATGATACAAAACTGTGCGGAGTGGCAAATGATCACTCAAACCAATTAGATATTCAAGAAGATTTAGATGAATTACAGCAATGGTCTGAAAAGTGGCTAATGAAATTTAACACAAGTAAATGCAAGGTAATGCACATAGGTAAAAATAACAGTAAGTACGATTACAAGTTATTTGGAAATTCGTTAACAAAAGTGGATAGTGAAAAAGATCTCGGCGTAATTATCAGTAACGACCTCAAATCATCCAAGCAGTGTATTTCAGCCTCTGAGAAAGCAAATAAGATTCTGGGATTGATTGCGCGATCTTTTGATTTCAAAAGTCCATCACTCATTAACAAGCTATATAAATCGTTAGTTCGTCCACATTTGGAATATGCTGTTTCCGTATGGTCACCGAATCTCATTAAAGACATTGACAGACTGGAAAAAGTACAACGGCGAGCCACAAAACTGATTCCAAATATCAAAAATAAATCATACGAAAATCGACTTAAGCACATGAATCTGTTTTCCCTAAAAAAGCGTAGACTCAGAGGTGACTTGATACAGGTCTTTAAGATTTTAAAGGGAATTAACAACATCAAAAGTGACCAAATTTTCACATTGAATGAGAATCAGACAAGAAACAATGGTCTCAAACTGTCCGGAAATAGATTCAATTTGGAAGTAGGTAGAAACAACTTTGCCAACCGTGTAGTTAATGAATGGAATAAACTTCCTGCACAGGTAGTGCAATGTAGTTCAGTTCGAAGCTTTAAGAATCATCTAGATAAATACCTAAGTAAGATGCTGTAATGATTATAATTTATGTTATATTATTTGTTTTTTGTTTTGTTATAATTTGTCTGTGATTTTCATTTATTATTAGTTATGTCAATTTATTATCATTTACTATTTACCTGTTTGTTTGTTATTCAACTATACCTATGCATTTATTTATGTATTTTATTTGTTATTTACATTATTATAGTTTTAATTTATTATTAATATGTTTTTTTTTTTTTTTTTTTTTTTTTTTGCATCCGACCTAGATATGGATCAAAAGGTCTCCTGTCGGCATGCTCCGCCTTTGTAATCCTTTGTAATCCTTTGAAGAGAGGCCGAGGGAGGGAAGGGGTGGCTATTCTAGTAAGTGAGTGGAAGGAGTTTTCCTCAACGATAATGTGGATGAAGGTGAAACTGGGAAAAGGAGATGTGGGTCTTTGTAAGTGCATATGGGCCTGGCAGTGAGAAGAGTGTAGAAGAAAGGGAGGCCTTTTGGATAGATTTAAATGAGTGCATAGAGAATTTAGGGAGAAATGTCAATGTAATATTACTGGGAGACCTTAATGCTAGGATAAGAAATGGTCCAATTGATGGAGTGGTTGGGGAATGTGGAGTCCCAGGAAAGAATCGTAGTGGAGAGCTGATGGTGGAAATGTGTATAGAAAGAGAGTTGATGATAGTAAATACAGTGTTTCGGAAGAAAATCAAGCATAAGTGCACATGGGAGAGGGTGGTGGATGGAAGGGTGGTAGATAGAGCGTTAATGGATTATGTAGTGGTAAATAGGATTATGATAGGAAGAGTTAAGGATGTACATGTGCTAAGGGGAGAGGGTGGGGGAATATCAGATCATTTTTTGGTGGAAGGTAAGTTGAGAGTGGAGGATAGATGGAGAAAGAAGAAAGGGACAAAAGGTAAGGAGGTGCTTAGAGTGAACTCTTTAAATGAAAATGAAAAGGAGAAGGAGTACAGGAAGAAGCTGAGAGAGGAGTGGGAGGGAGTGAAGGATAGAGTGGAGCTGGGTGTGGAGGAGGAATGGGGATGGTTCAAGGAGGGAGTCAAAGTGTGCAAGGATGGTCTGTGGAACAAGAAGGACAGGAGGAAATAGAAGGAATGGTAGTGAATGGTGGGATGAGGAAACAAAGAAGGTTGTAGAAGAGAAGAAGCGAGCTTTCACAGATTGGTTACAAAATAGGACGAGGGAGTCATATGAGAGGTACAAAGAAAAGAAAAGAGAAGTAAAGAAAAAGGTAAAGGAGGCAAAGAGGAGAGCAGATGTGAAGTGGGGTAAGAGTATGACAGAAATTTTTGAAAGTAATAAAAAGATGTTTTGGAAAGAAATTAAAAGAGGAAGAGGAGGCGAATCAAGTAGAGAAGAAAAGGTAAAAGGTGTAGATGATAATGGAAGAGAAGGCAGTAAGGGGAAAATGGGCAGAATATTTTAGGGAGTTGCTAAATGTGAAGGAGGATAGGGAGAGAAAGATAGTTGCAGTGGGAAGTGTTAAGAAAATGACCGTGATGAGTAAGGAAAATGGAGGAGAAATAAGGAAAGATGAAGTGAAAGCAGTTGTAAAGATGATGAAAGCAGGTAAGGCACCTGGGCTGGATGGATGGCATGCAGAATGTCTAAAAAAAAAAAGGAGGTACAGTGATGGTGGACTGGCTGGTGAGGTTATTTAATGTTTGTTTGAGAGAGGGTAGAGTGCCGGAGGACTGGAGGAGTGCCTGTATAGTTCCACTTTACAAGGGAAAAGGGGACAAGTGTGAATGTAGTAGTTTCAGAGGGATTAGCTTGTTAAGTGTAGTTGGGAAGGCTTGTGGGAGGATCTTGATTGAGAGGATTAGGAGAGGAACAGAGGGAGTAGTTGGTGAGAAACAGTGTGGGTTTAGGACGGGTAGAAATTGTGTAGATCAGATCTTTGGGGTAAGACAGATATGTGAGAAAGCTATAGGAAAGGGGAAGGATTTTTTTGGTCTTTTATGGATCTAGAAAAGGCTTACGATAGGGTAGACAGAAAGGCACTGTGGGAGGTTATGCAGATATATGGGACAGGAGGAAAGCTTCTAGGAGCTGTCAAGAGTTTTTATGAAAGTAGTAGAGCTTGTGTCAGGATTAAAAATAGAGAGAGTGAGTGGTTCGAGGTAAAGGTGGGACTTCGTCAAGGATGTGTTATGTCACCCTGGCTGTTCAACTTATACATGGATGGGGTAGTGCGAGAGGTAAATGCAAGGGTAGTGCGTCAGGAATTGGAGTTGATTAAAGAAAATGGAGAAAAGTGGAAGGTGAGCCAGCTGTAGTTTGCGGACGACACTGCGCTTGTGGCAGGATCGGAGGAGGGATTGAGGAAGTTGGTGACAGAGTTTGGGAGAGTATGTGATAGAAGAAAGCTAAAGATAAATGTGGGTAAAAGTAAGGTAATGAGATGTACAAGGGGTGAAAGTGGCAGTAGACTGGAAGTGAGCATTAAGGGAGAGCGACTGGAGGAAGTGGATAGTTTTAGATACTTGGGTGCAAATGTGGCAGGAAAAGGTGGAGTAAAGGTGGAGGTAGAATGTAGATTGAGAGAAGCGAGTAAATGCCTTGGTGGATTAAAAAGTGTAATGAGGAATAGACATTTGGGAATGGATGCTAAGTGGAGACTGTATGAAGGAGTGATTGTGCCAACAGCACTGTATGGGGCAGAAACATGGAACATAAGAGAAGAAGAGAGGAGTTTGAATGTGTTTGAGATGAGGTGTCTGAGAAGTATGATGGGGGTTACTAGGCTAGATAGAATGAGAAATGAGGAGGTGAGGTGGAGAAAGAGGTTGGAAAGGTAGTTGGGAGATAGGGTTGATGAAAGAGTATTAGGATGGTTTGGACACATGGAAAGAATGAGTGAAGAAAGACTAGTAAAAGAGGTGTGGAAGGCAGATGTGGAGGGAGTGAACATGAGGGGACGTCCTAGGATGAGGTGGATGGATGGGGTGAAGGGGTCTTTGGGGAAGAGGGGAATGTCTGTTGAGGAAGGACGGGAGAGGACAGAAGACAGGGGTGAATGGATAATGGTTGTACATGGATGATGTTGTGATGCATGAGGTGGAATGGGCGGGGGGATGGGGGGTGAGGGAATATGTGTGAGCAAAATTTGACGCAGCCTGAAGGGATTTCTCCTCGTCTTCTCCTTTTATGCATGGGGGGACGGAGAGGGGGGGTCGCCGATTTAATGAAGCGGCCTTGCTGTGGATGTGCTGTGTCTTGCGACACTGCTTCTGACCCAGGGCAGTGGACAAGGTGCAGGGATGACCCGTCATCCAGGAGGTGCTAAGATAGGAGGGAGGGTGGAGGGGTGTGGAGTGTATTCTGGGATGGAATGGGTGGGAATGATTTTATGCCTTTTCCTTTTTGGCTACCTCCTTTGTATATTTGTATGTATGTATGTATATATATATATATATGAATATATATATATATACATATATTTATATACATATATGTATATATATGAATGTATATGTATATATATATATACATGTACACGTATATATGTATATATATACATATGTATATTGTATATATATATATATATATATATATATACATACATACATATATATATATATATATATATATATATATATATATATATATATATATATATATCACATAAAAATGCTGCAGCACATTTGTAAATAATAATCACGAGGAACCCACAGTCGGAATAAAAGGAAACTTTGAAGAACGGAACTTCTATATTTCGGCTAATTGCTATAGCGCTCTTCAACGAATGGACGGCTTAGAAGACGTTCTGAAGAAAATTGAAGTCTGTGGATCCCAACGCAAAGAGAAGTGCCTATTGTTTTTACAGGGTGGGGGGGAAATTGCTCGTGGAGTAGTGGGAAAGTAGGGAAAGAGGAAAAGGGGAGGGATTACTGAGGGAAATGGAAGGAAATGAGGAGGGAGTAGACTTGGCCCAGGCAGACAGGCGAAAGGTAAACAAAAGGCCCCCCGATCAGCTGAGCGACGATGAAATGTCTAATAAAAATGTAAAGATTAGAAGCATAGATAAGAGCAATACAGTAGAAAGTGATGAGAATATTTTCCAGGGATTTAAAGAGGGTGGGGGGGGACACAAACCCCCCCCCCGACTGACAAGACTAGAAGAGAAGGTCGATAAGATGATCGAGGACTTGGAGCGTAGGTTCGGTGATGTTAACAAAATTATACGGAGAGTTGAAAAATTGGAAGAACTAGAGAAGGCGAACAAAAACTTAACTAAGGAAATTGAAGAATTAAAGAAACAGTTGAGGGAAGTAAAAGATGAGAATAAAGTCTTAAAGGAGAATAATAAGGAGAACAAGGAGGGTTGGAAAAAAATTCAAGAAAATAGCAAAGTTGCATTCACTGACATAATCAGACAGCAAATGAATGAACAAACTGAAAACTCGGTTATTAAAGTGATGAGACAGAAGGAGAATATAGTAAGACCTAGCAGACAAAAAGAAATGTATAATTATATTAGGAATGGAAGAGAAACATAACCCAGATAGAACCACAAGAATCAAGGAGGAAAATGAAAAAGTAAGAAATTTACTAGAATTAGTTCAGGAAGATGAACCAGAAATAATGAAACAAATCGAAGATAAATTCAGGCTCGGGAAATATAGTACAGACAAGATCAGACTAATTAAGATTAAATTCAGGTCACAAACTACGGCTGAGAATATCTTATCCAAAACAGGGAAACTAGCAACAAGTGAACAATATAAAAAGGTATGGATAAAAAGGGAAATGAATAAAGAGGAAAGAGAGGAAGAAAAACAGAAAAGACTTGAAGCAAAGGAAAAAAAACGAGATAAGAACGGAGTCAGAAAAAGAGAGATTCTATTGGAGAGTAGTGAATATGAAACTAAAGAAAGTCGACATACAAGAGAAAAACAAAAGGGAAACAGAGAACACAATGGAAGTGGCAGAAAACTAAGAGTGTCTTACACAAATATAGATGGATTAATAACAGGATTGAATGAGCTGAATGATTATTTGAAAGAAAAAGAACCAGACATAATGGGAATTGTAGAAACAAAATTAAAAGGTCCACTACCACCCAACAGTGTAGGACATGATGCATATAATTATTGGATTAGAAACAGAGTGAAAAAGGAAGGGGGTGGAGTTATGTTCCTGACTAAGAAGGATATAAACGTGAAGTGTGTCACATATGGAAAGAATACAGTAGAGATGATAATGATGGAAGTAGAAGACAGAGATAAGAAGAACAGAAAGTTTGTGATAAATTATGTGCCCTCAAAAAACAGTTCATGGGAAGAGAGTGAACATGAAAGTATGTTAGAGGACACAAAGATAACATTAAACAAGATAATGGAAGAGGGAGGAAAAATAGTTATGATGGGCGACTTTAATTGCAAAGAAATCTGCTGGGAAGAAATGACAGTAAAGGGTGGAGACGGCTCATGGGGAAACGCTCTACTTGAGATAGTTACTGACCATACAATGACACAATGGATACAGGAGAACACTAGGTATAGAAATGAAGAAGAGCCCTCGAGACTAGACCTAGTAATTACATCCGAACCTAGAATAGTGGACAAAATTGAATATAAAACACCAATAAGTAAAAGTGACCACATATTGATTGAACTGGAACTTAATGAAGAAAAATATATGAAAATAAATTAACAATACAGAAAAGGAAGAATGATGTATGAAAAAACAAACTTTGATAAAATAAGAGAATTCTTTCAAAAGGAAAACTGGGAAGAAATATACAAAGAAGAAACAACAGTAGAAGAGAAATGGAATATTTTGACAAAAATTTACAAAAAAGGAGTGGAAAAGTATGTCCCAAGACAAAAACAAGAAAAAGAATATGTAAAATGCTGGTACAACAAAAGCTGTAGGGAGTTAAAAGACAAAAGAGACAAAGCCTGGACCAGATGGAAAAAAGACAGAAGACCTGAAAAATGGAAAATATATACCTGTTATAGAAATGAATATGTACAAATGTGCAGAGAGGAAAAGAGAAAATATGAAAAAGATATCATAGAAAAGTGTAAAGATCAACCAAAACTATTCTACAGATTTGTAAACAATAAACTGAAAAACAAACAAGACTTGGAGAAATTAAGACAGGAGGGAGTTGAATACACTGAGGAAATGGAAATGGCGGAAATTATGAACAAACATTTTAAATCAGTGTTTACAAGGGAGAACATACAACCTGAAGAGAACGAAATGGAAAGAGAAAGTCCCCCCTATGGAAGAAATAGAAGTAACAAAGAATGAAATATTAACACACTTGAGTAATCTTGATGTCAGAAAATCGCATGGACCAGATGAAATAGCAAAATCGAAACTGAAATAATGCAGGAATGAACAGTCAGACAAAATAGATAGCATACTAAATAGTTCCTTGAAAGAAGGAAAAGTTCCAGAAGATTGGAAAAAAGCAAATATAGTACCTATATATAAAGGAGGAAATAAAGAAGAACCTACAAACTATAGACCAGTCTCTCTAACAAGTACAATAGCAAAAATTTGTGAAAGAATTATCAAAAGTAGATGGGTAAAATATTTAGAAAAAAATAAAGTGTTAAATCCAAGGCAATTTGGATTCAGACAAGGACGATCATGCGTCACCAATTTAATATGTTTCTATTCAAGGCTAATAGATATAATACAAGAAAGAGATGGATGGGCGGACTGTGCATTTTTAGATCTAAAGAAAGCTTTTGACAAAGTACCACATAAGAAGTTGCTTAAGAAATTAGAAACTGAAGGAGGAATACAGGGCAAACTACTAAATTGGATGGAGGACTTTTTGCAAGAAAGAAAAATGAGAGTAGTGATAAGAAATCAGCACTCAAAATGGGATGAAGTAATAAGCGGTGTTCCGCAGGGAACAGTTCTGGCCCCAATAATGTTTGCTATATATATTAATGATATGGATGAAGGAATAGAAAGCTATATGAGCTTCTTTGCAGATGATGCAAAACTACTGAAAAGAGTGAAAACTGAAGAAGATTGTGAATCACTACAGAGAGATCTAAATAAAGTACAGGAATGGAGTAGGAAGTGGGAGATGGAGTTCAATACAAAAAAAGTGTAGTATAATGGAA
>NC_134794.1:37801229-37811229 GCF_046742065.1 Oratosquilla oratoria | reverse complement strand
AAAAAAAAAAAATGTCTACGCTTTTACTGATTCAACTATATCTTCGTCAAATATGACCTTTGCCCTCCCCATTTTTATTTTTGCTTTCCAATCCTCAACAAGACGACGTGGTTTCATTCAACTTAAGCAATAATTTTTCGCTGCAATAAAGTTATTTTTCTTCTTGGTTTTCCCCTGTTATACATTCTGTGGATACGTAGATTACCTGTCTTTATAATCATATTTCGAGGTACAATAACCTACAATAGAGCGACCTATTGTACCAAAGGAAGGCTGACCACCTGAAACAGGATGTGGTTACAAATGTATTAATGTTAAGCTAAGCATACGTCTAGCATTAACAAACTTCATACAAAGAAGTATTTGTATGAATTTTGTTAGCGTATGACGTATTCTCCGTCCCCTTGCAACAGCGCCTTCGGCGGCTGCCGTGTTCATGGGAACCTCTTCATCCTATTCCATATTTTGTGCTCTATCGCCTCCTTTTCCATCTCCTCTATAGCTCGAAGCAAAAATCTATCCACTCGTCATGTTTTCTGCTATCATACCTTCCACATCATAACAAGTTGAAAAAAGATAGATGCATTAAAAGATCATATTCAACGTATCTATGGAAATTAATTTCTGAAAATGAGGGATCCTCTCGAAGCGGTGGATATTTATTTTTACGACTGTGTGTTCAGTTGGTTTCTTATATCGTATATCGCCTCTGCGCCTTCTGTTCACGCATCTGTTCCTCTCTTTGATTTGAAACCTTCCATAAACTTTATTCAAAATCTATCCCATGAATAGAGACCCAATTTCATCCCCTACTTTCCCTCGATAAGAACTGGGCTCTCAGGTAGGTCGGCTAGGTGCAAGGTCTTCCCTTTTATCCTATGTACGTTGAAGAACCCGCATTTACCTTGGATTAAGGTATTGTTTAGAAGGAACGAAAGAAAGAAGGAAACGAATAATCATGTAAATAGAAGAAGAAAGAAAGAAAAATATGCAGAGAGATAGGCCGAAAGAAATGAAAACATATGGAAGGAAAAATAAAGAAACAAATACACAAATATGTATAAATTGAATAGAAAAAAAAAAAAAACAGAATTAAAGAAACAACTTCAAGGCTGAGATAATTCAAAAGCAATAATCATCACGCCGTAGGAAACCTTGTGCTCTGGTGGCAATATCGGAAGCGAAGGAGATTCGCAGCTTCTTAGTTGCGAGTTCGAGTTCAGCATTTCTCTCCGATTCCCAGCAGTGACTGTTACTTACCTCATCATTCCCCAAAACGCATAACAGGACAAAGGTATCATTTCAGCCGCAGCTACAATCCTCCTACTGTAATTTCTACACCACATTAAAGGTCAGAGAGCGCGATATTTACATTTTTTTAACTCCAAGCAGCGTAAATAGGAAAGCATTGCCAACCATTCCCACAACAAAAAAGCTATTGAACTTGAATTAAAAAAAAAAAAAAAAAAAAAAACGATATTCTCAACTGAAAAAATCATCTGCACCTTGAAAACAAGTTCGGGAATCGTCGAAAGTATGACGCTTGTGGAGTCATACGTTGCTATTCACGCGCCATTGTGAACATTGAATCTACTGAATGTCTGTAAGAAAATTGGATAAATTATGGTCTTTTGTGTAGATGTACCAACAAAACCAACACTGTCAATAATTTTAATTTCCACATCTCTAAAATTAAGCTCCCAACACCTGCTCATCTACCCCTATCCTATTTCTGATGTTTTGGGATCCTCCCTTGTAATATAAAGTATCCTAACACATATAAATACAAATATTTTCATACAGAAGGTTCCCTCATAGCATAAAGTATGAAATTCCCTCCTTCTCTATGACTGTAGAATATTCAACAAGGGATATTACAGAGAAAGGATTTTTCTTTTTATCTTTTTGGTCATGAATTTATACTGGTTACATCATTTAATAGTCCAACTTGACCTAATTATGACACAATAATAGTCTCCCATAATCAATTTTCATATCTCAAACTTATAAATTTGGTTGAATTTTTCACTTATGCAAGATTGTATGCCAATTTCAGCTCTATACGTGCATGAAAGGTATGTCTTTTTTTGGATGAGAGAGAGAGAGAGAGAGAGAGAGAGAGAGAGAGAGAGAGAGAGAGAGAGAGAGAGAGAGAGAGAGAGAGAGAGAGAGAGAGAGAGAGAGAGAGAGAGAGAGAGAGAGAGAGAGAGAGAGAGAGAGAGAGAGAAACATAATTTTCTCACTCATAGCCGGAATAGCAAAATATTACCCCTTTTTTCATCTTTTGTGGTCTAGTTCACGATTCTGAAGAGTAGCTGAAGAGACGGTCCGGGCACACGAGACCATCAACCACAATCAATAGACTATAGGTCTAGGGAGCCTATGTAACGCACATTTTGTGAATCTGCACAGATTATGAAAATCCATAAAATGTGTAGCATCGATGGTAAATTCATAATAGGACGTATAGATAAATCCATTTGGCTCTTCCAAGGAATCCTCCGAGAGCACGTATATAAGATTCAACTCGTTCGGGCTGTTAATTACAAACAACCTACGTATAAAATGCAGCAAACCGTCTTCTACCCCTCTTTCTACCCTCTTTTCTACCAGACTTTTACATGGCTCGGCAGCTACCACTTGGTCGTCCCGACCAACCCTTTTCTACTAGCCTCTTAATGGGCTCCGGCATACTACAATTCTCATGCTGGCAGATGTTGAATTCTCCTTAATGTCTTCGTCTTCACATTACAATCAATGATGTTAAGGCAGCGAAAATTATGGGAGGAAAAGGATAATCACGAAAAGAAATATATCATAGTTATTATAAGAGTTATCTATGTTTGACCTCAATGGATGTAGCTTTCTTATTTCCAAAGGTGGTGACTTTTCGTGGAAGGTAAGGTTGATATCTGTGAGGTATGTTTGATCAGTTATATGCACTGTATTCAGGGGTTTGCAATAGTGGAGTGTCCCTGCATGTATTTCATACTTGACAGAAACTAAGATTGGACCTTCAATTGATTTTGATTTAGGATCTAATTCAGGACAGATAATGGATAATCTGGTTTTGTTTGAAAAGAAATATGAAATGTGAAATTCCTATGTTACTTGGAGTAACCTGGTTTATAAATATTTTGTTGTAGCAAAAGTTCTGCATTACAGACATATTCTTAACTAGTAAAGCGTCACAAGAATTTTTCACTACTTCACGGAACACAAAAAGAAATGCGCGACACAGGTATTGATTCTTGATTGTGATCTTACAATCATTAAGGTTATCATTAGAGATTATATTCTCTTTTAAAATCTAAAACTATACTTATATGTTGCTATACCACCCGGAGGTTGCCTTCATGAGTGACCAAGGCACCAGGCATAGGATTGGCATGCACCATACATATTGATATCATAATTTCAGTCTTCATCTGTAAAAAATGGTATTGATATTAAATTAATACATATGATCAATATATTCCTGATATCCTTCAGAACTCAAATTTTCCCCTTTGTTCCTAACAACCCAACCCATCTAGAATTGTATTCATTAATATCATGTAAGTTAATGGACTATTACATAACCCAATTGGCATTCGTTTGAACTCATAGAGTCCCTCTGGAGTAGAAAATGCTGTGAACTCTTGTGAGTCTTCATGCATCTCTATATGCCAAGAAATGCGTGACACAGGCAGAGATTCTTGATTGTGATCTCACAATCATTAAGGTTATCATTAGAGATTGTATTCTCTTATAAAATCTAAAACTATACTTATACGTTGCTATACCACCCGGAGGTTGCCATCATGAGTGACCAAGGCACCAGGCATGGGATTGGCATGCACCATACATATTGATATTACAATTTCAGTCTTCATCTGTAAAAAATGGTATTGATACTAAGTTTATACACATGATCAATATATTCCTGATATCCTTCAAAACTCAAATTTTCCCCTTTGGTCCTATATCAGTGTAAAACAGTCCTGAACGTGGCACGTCTGCTCTTTACAGGGGATCGGCTCCTGGACATCCCGTGCAAAGTGTGTGGTGACAGATCCTCCGGCAAGCATTACGGCATCTACTCGTGTGACGGTATGTACTCAAAGCTCTAGCAAGGTCTAGTTAACAACTAGTCAGATAAAAAAGAGATGTGATATGACTTTTTGAGAAGGTACGGCAGCTGACAAGTTCGACTTGCATACTCGTTGTCTCAGTACACATGCTTCAAGGCAGACTGGCGGCCACCTAGTACATATCCTCATGATGTTATATTATCAACTTTCTTGGTGTTGTACTACTACCACGCGCTCCCCTAAGTGATCTGTACGTTCTAGGACATGACCTCCCTCATTTCTTTCCACATACCTTCTCGCATACCACATGTTGTCTCACACGTCTTCCCGCATAACTTTACGCGTGTCCTCCTACATGACCTCCTGCGTGCCCCCCACCCCCCTCCCATGTCACCCCAAATAACCCTCATGTCTTCCTCATGGATTACCGCATGCTCAGCTGTATGACCTCTCTTCATGTCTTCCTGCATACCCTCCCGCATATATCCTCCCGCATATCATCTCGCACGCTCTCCCACATCTCCCGCATGCCCTCCAGTATCTCCTTCCACATGCCCTTTCATATGTTTTCTGTATGTCTTCCCGCATTCCTTCTCACATTCCCGTGAGCATGCCCATTCACATGCCTTCTTGCATGCCTCTTTGCATATGCTTCAACATGTTCGCTCAACATGTCTGCATGTTCGCTCAAATGCTCTCTTACTTGCCTTACCGTATACCCTCCCTCGTGGAGTCACACATGGACTCTCACATACCCTTCCGCATACTCCCCACGTACACTATCGCATACCTTTCCGTATGACCCTCCCGCATATTTTTCCGCATGGCTTCCCGCATGCCTTCTCACATGTCCTCCCATACGGCCTTCCACGTGCCATCCTGCGTACTCTCCCATGTGCCCTCCAGTATCCCTTCCAGCATACTCACCCACATAGATACACCTCATACTCTGAAGCATGTCTTCCCACTGTCAAATGATTAGTTTGATATTCTACTCTAAATCTGGTAAACGCCAGATTTTAGTAGATTAAAAATAAAATCTCCCTTCAAGAGTAAACACACACACACACACACACACACACACACACACACACACACACACACACACACACACACACACACACACACACACACACACACACACACACACACACACACACACACACACACACACACACACACACACACACACACACACACACACACACACACACACACACACATGTGTGTGTATATATACAAATATATATATATATATATATATATATATATATATATATGTATGTATGTATATGTGTGTGTGTATGTATGCATGCATATATATATATATATATATATATATATATGTATGTGTGTGTGTGTGTGTGTGTGTGTGTGTGTGTGTGTATTCACTTGGTCTTTGGATCACGTGTTGGACTCTTGATCGACAGCTATTTCCCTCCTGGAAGAGAGCTCAGAGCTCGTAGGTCCGAAACACGTATATGTGTGTGTGTGTTTGTGTGTGTGTGTGTGTGTTTAGCTGTTGCCATCACATTCAATTCCCTTCTCCCCTTAATTGCTGGTTTTATTTCAGTTAACTGTTCCTTATTTGGTATTATATTTCTTTATTCACTTTCATTTACCTTCACCTAAGTAATTATGTCTTTCATCATATCTTTCCGTAGTAAGAAATAATATTTCTCAATGGGGTAAATTAAACGTAAATTTTCTTCTTCGTTTCTTCCGAATAACATTACACTTGACTTAAAACGTTACATCGAGCTCCCGCCTGGGATCCCCGATCCACTCACCAAGCCCACTCTGCTCCGACGTCACTACTTAATTCATCTAATAATTTTGACCGTTACAAATAAGTGCCTCCCCTTAAGGGCGTGACTTTTCTTCCGTGTACCAATAATTTTTCTCCTCCTCCACCCTTTATCTAAGACTGTTACATTACCTCAAGCAATACTGCTTACACAGGCAATCTTGGTCACGAAGCGGAGTGGCTTAGTGTTTACATTTCGTCATATCAGCGCCAATATAGATACCCTATCTTGTGTTTACAAGGTTTAGACGGTGAGCGAGATTATGCAACTTTGCGACTCCGTCGCGACTATTGTTTTCAAAACATCTAACTCGTAAAAATTAATTTCTTGACAACTAACCCCTCTATCTACCTACTTGTCTACTACTTGTCTACTTTCACCTACCGGCCTCTTACAGGGCTCGACAGCTACCCTTGGTCGTCCCGACTAATTATATTCGACTACCCTATTACAGTGCTTGCTAATATATACTTGGAAAATCATCATATACAAGAAGCTAGATATTTAAACTATTTCTGCATAAACTGGAAAAAAAGGTATCAGCAAAATATATGTAAAACATATATATTTCAAAGAAACAAGCAACCCCTCCAAAATGCATAAATATTAATAGCATCAAAGGAAACATACCAATGAGAAAAATGGTGAATAGCGTACTTGTCAGAAACAACAAAAGCATAAATCCAAGTTAATTTGCAACACAGATATAATGCAATGTTAAATAGATCCGCAAAACTCACTACTTTGATTAAGAATATTAGATCTCAATGGAGAATGTTTTCATCTTTTCAAAGATGTTGAGATAAGCAATATGCAATAAAAGTTATATACACGCTATTTTCACACACATTTATTCACTTTTTCTACAACACATACTGCATAAGAATTTTCAATGCTTCATAAAATACTTATTTGCGTTGTCCTTATGTATTGGCAAGGTTCAGAGTTTGACACACAGCAGGTCTAAGGTCTTCATGTCTGACCAAAGTAGTATGTCTGCTTGACACCAAGATCCAGTAGTTTAGGCCTCCCACCACAAGTACATACATTTCAACAATAGAAAATGATCAGTAAAATATATCAGGATTAATATTAAATTCCCGTATGATATTATTAACATAGTCCCTATACTCTTTAGTGTTTAGAGTTTCATTAAAACTGATATATAGAGTATCACAGGTATCATATCATCTAAATGATTAATTGATACTTTCCTAGTTTCTAAGTGTAAGATCTTGTATTCATTTCCACCTACAGAATCAATTACCCTATATGGACCTGAGTACCTTGGTGAAAGTTTATTATTGGGTAAATGAAGTTTGACTATGACTAAATCTCCTATTTCTAATTCTAGTTTATGTGCAATTTTGTGTTGTTGCTTTTTCATCTCTTGTGTATACTCCTGCATATGTTCTCTAACTCTTTGGTGAATAGTTTGAAAAGTATTTATTCTATTTGAGATATAATCATCTATATTATACACAGATTTCTACTCTGCAATCAATATTTCATATGGAAGAGTTTTGTCTCCCCCAAAAATAATAAAAATTGAGGTTGTTCAGAGTACATTTAACATAAGGAATCCAAGTATCCTAAGTTATACTATGAGGAATTATCATGCTTCTAAGACATGTAATAATTTTCTTATTTAACCTCTCTACAACTCTATTACTTTGTGGATGATTCACTAAAATATTGATCTTCTGGATCTTGAATAAACTATAAACTGTCCAAGATTTTGTTATTAAATTCAGTTCCATTATCTGAAACTAAGATCTTAGGTGTAGTGAAATTACAGATTATCTGGTCATAGATTACTGAAGCAAATGTTTCAGCTTTCTTATTTGGAATGGGTTGTAAAATACAAAATCTTGAAAAATAATCAATGACAACAAACACATACTTATATTCATTCTCAGACATAGGTAACTCCAATATATCTGTGTGAACTCTTTCCCAAGGTTTCTTCGGAATAGGATATGTTAACATAGGAGCAGGTTTTGGTGTATTTCCTTTCACCTTAGCACAATTATTTTTTCTATATAATCATATATATCTTTCTTCATACCCGGCCAAAAGTATTTATGTTGTGCTTGTCTATAAGTTTTTTTCTTTCCTGGATGTGAACTACAATCACAATCATGAAGTAACTCCAATATCTCTTTTACAAGATCTTGTGGTATTATCAATTGATTTACTGGGCCTCTAGAAATATCTTTCCCACTTACAAAATTTTTTCTATACAAAAGTTCAGTAATCAAATGAAATTATTCTATCTTATACCCTTTTGATAGTTTTGGAGGATTTCCTCTTGGGTTCATCAAATAATTGGCATTAGCATTTCCTCATTTAAGGTTATTAACTCATCTATACTGCAAACAAAATTAATCAACCCTGTCGTTGGTTGGCTAATGTTTCTAGAAAGTGCATCTGCTGCAATATTCTTTCTAACCGGAATATATTCAAACTTAACTTCATGGCACTGAAGTACTGCAAACCATCTAGCTATTCTGCCCTTAAGATTCTTATGCTTAAACAGGTTCTGAATAGCTGTATGATCAATCCACGCTCTGATTGGATATCCCAGTATCATATATCTAAAACTTTCTAATGAATATATCACTGCTAAAATTTCTCTTTCTGTTATAGAGTAGTTTCTCTATGCACTATTACAAAGTCTAGATGTGTAAGCTATTTCTTTGAAAGTTCCATTTCTCTCTTGCATAAGTATGCCGCCTAACCCTATGTCAGATGTATCGGAACAAAGAATGAATTCTTTATCATAGTCTGGAAATTTTAAAACTGGAGAACTCGTAAGTTTACATTTCAACTTGTCAAAAGCTTGCTGTTGTGCAGGTCCCCACATGAACTTGGAGTCCTTTCTCAACAAAGAACTTAATGGATTTGGAATGTCAGCATATCGTTGAATAGATTTTCTATAATAACCTGTCAATCCCATGAAACTTCTAACTTTTTCTATGTTGTTTGGAACTGGAACATTCTTTACTGCTTCAACCTTTGAATTCACTGTACCTGTCTATCTTATGTCCCAAATAAATAACACTGTCCTGCAAGATCTTAGATTTTTCAAGTTTCACTTTCAATCCTGCTTCAACTAGTCTTGAGAAAATCAAATATAATTTCTTAAAATGCTTAGCCGCTGTTTGGGAAACTATTAGAATATCACCTAGAAATACACTGGCAGTGTTTCCTAACAACCCATCTAGAACTGTATTCATTAATCTCATGTAAGTTAATGGACTATTACATGACCCAAATGGCATTCGTTTGAACGCATAGTGTCCCGTTGGAGTAGAAAATGTTATGAACTCTCGTGAGTCTTCATGCAACTCTGTCAAAAAGCAGATTTAATATCTATAATGCTAAAATATCTATTCTCAGTTCTCAAACTTCTAAGATGTCCCCTATCACTGGTAATTTATTCTGTCACGTATGGTGTGCTTATTCAATTCCCTATAATCAATAACTGGGCGCATAGTACCATCTGATTTTGGTACCAGAATCAAAGGGAAGTTCCACTCGCTTTTACTATGTTCAATGATATCCTGCGATAACATTTCAGTGATCAGTTTAACTACAATGGCTAGTTTAGAATGAGGAACTCTGTAGGCAGGAATATAAAAGATGGTTGAGTGCCTGGTTTTAATTTGACCTGATGTTTTAGAATAATTGTTTTACCTAAGGCGTCCCCCGGCAAAGCAATTGCTTTATTGTGCTTCACGAGCAAAGGAACTAAGCTTTCATCCAACTCATGCAAGTAGTAGGTTCTAGTTCATTCTTGTATTTATTTCTTAACTCTGTTTCTACCTGAACTGAAAAGATTGATCAAATTGGTCATTCCACCTTCAAGTATTCTCATTTAAAATCTTAATGGTTTTGGTACACACCTGAAAACATCCTATTTGTGTACCTCTTCTTACGACTATGTATTATTCAAAGTATTAATCATTAATATTTCTACCATGTTCTTATTTGACTTATCCCTGAGTCCAATTTCAAATCTTTTAATCTAATTGATTCTGGGATGGTTAAAACTTTAGAGTCTACAGTGATTCTTTTCAACTGCACCTCTACCCTGTTAATTGCTCTGGAGTTTAA
>NC_134794.1:37776229-37796229 GCF_046742065.1 Oratosquilla oratoria | reverse complement strand
CGTGTATAGTTCCACTTTACAAGGGAAAGGGGGACAAGTGTGAATGTAGTAGTTTCAGAGGGATTAGCTTGTTAAGTGTAGTTGGGAAGGCTTATGGGAGGATCTTGATTGAGAGGATTAGGAGAGGAACAGAGGGAGTAATTGGTGAGGAACAGTGTGGGTTTAGGACAGGTAGAGGTTGTGTAGATCAGATTTTTGTGGTAAGACAGATATGTGAGAAAGCTATAGGTAAGGGGAAGGATGTTTTCTGGGCCTTTATGGATCTGGAAAAGGCTTACGACAGGGTAGACAGAAAGGCACTGTGGGAGGTTATGCGGATATACGGGATAGGAGGAAAGCTTCTGGGAGCTGTCAAGAGTTTTTATGAGAGTAGTAGAGCTTGTGTCAGGATTAGAAATTGAGAGAGAGTGTGGTTCGAGGTAAAGGTGGGACTTCGTCATGGATGCGTTATGTGACCCTGGCTGTTCAACTTATACATGGATGGGGTAGTGCGAGAGGTAAATATAATGGTAGTGGGTCAGGGTTTGGAGATGGTTAAGGAAAATGGAGAAGAGTGGGAGGTGAGCCAGCTGTTGTTTGCGGACGACACTGCGCTTGTGGCAGGATCGGAGGAGGGATTGAGGAAGCTGGTGACAGAGTTTGGGAGAGTGTGTGATAGAAGAAAGCTGAAGATAAATGTGGGTAAAAGTAAGGTGATGAGATGTACAAGGGGTGAAAGTGGTAGTAATCTGGAAGTGAGCATTAAGGGAGAGCAACTGGAGGAAGTGGATAGTTTTAGATATTTGGGTGCAAATGTGGCAGGAAAGGGTGGAGTGAAGGTGGAGGTAGAATGTAGATTGAGAGATGCGAGTAAATGCCTTGGTGGTTTAAAAAGTGTAATGAGGAATAGGAATCTGGGAATGGATGCTAAGAGGAGACTGTATGAAGGAGTGATTGTGCCAACAGCACTGTATGGAGCAGAAACATGGAACATGAGAGAGGAAGAGAGAAGGAACTTGATTGTGTTTGAGATGAAGTGTCTGAGAAGTATGATGGGGGTTACTAGGCTAGATAGAGTGAGAAATGAGGAAGTGAGGAGGAGAACAGGGGTGGAAAGGGAGCTGGGAGATAGGGTGGATGAAAGAGTAAAGATGGTTTGGGCACATGGAAATAATGAGAGAAGAAAGACTAGTAAAGGAGGTATGGAAGGCAGATGTGGAGGGAGTGAACATGAGGGGACGTCCTAGGATGAGATGGATGGATGGGGTGAAGGGGGCTTTGGGGAAGAGGGGAATGTCTGTTGAGGAAGGACGGAGAGGACAGAAGACAGGGGTGAATGGAGAATGGTTGTATATGGAAAATGTTGTGATGCATGAGGTGGATTGGACGGGGGAATGGGGGTGAGGTAGTGTGTGTGAGCAAATATTTTTGACGCAGCCCGAAGGGATTTCTCCCCGTCCTCTCCTTTATATGGGGGGACGGAGAGGGGGGGTCGCCGATTTAATGAAGCGGCCTTGCTGTGGATGTGCTGTGTCCTGCGACACTGCTTCTGACCTAGGGCAGTGGACAGGGTGCAGGGATGACCCGTCATCTAGGAGGTGCTAAGATGGGAGGGAGGGTGGAGGGGTGTGGAGTGTTTTCGGGGATGAAATGGGTGGGAATGTTTTTGTGCCTTGTCCTTTTTGGCTACCCCCCTGGTAAGGGGGAAAGAAGCCTTGGTATATGTATGTATGTATGTATGTATGTATATATATATATAATACATATATATATATACATATATATATAATACATATATATATATATACATATATATATACATATATATATATATATATATATATATATATATATATATTTATATATATATATTGCCGTGCAGACCACCTGACCCCACATGACCACCAAGCCTAGGAACACACGGAATCCCACCCCACGTCCCTCATAAACCACAGCAACTCCCCTACAAATACCTATGCATTCATTCTGTGTAAATATTACCTCTCAAGAAGCCTCAAAGGCGAAACCGGTCCGTAATAAAGTCTCTTGTTCTCAATCGTGTCTCTCCCTTCCCCCCATACATATATATATACAGTATATATATATATATATATATATATATATATATATATATGTGTGTGTGTGTGTGTGTGTGTGTGTGTGTGTGTGTGTGTAGGTATATATATATATATACATATATATATATATATATACTGTATATATAAATGTATATATGTATATATATGCATATATACATGTAAATATATATATATACATATATATATATATATATATATGTGTGTGTGTGTGTGTGTGTGTGTGTGTGTGTGTGTGTGTGCGTGTGTGTGTGTGTGCGTGCGTGTGTGTGTGTGTGTGTGTGTGTGTGTGTGTGTGGATGTGTGCGTGTGTGTGTGTGTGTGTGTGTGTGTGTGTGTGTGTGTGTATGTGCGTGTGTGTGTGTGTGTATATGTGAAGAGAGGCCGGATTTACGATACCTTGTGGTTCCTAACTGTGACCTCTCTCACATGCTTTCCAAGACACTAAGACAAACAGGACCCATCATAGTAAATGACACCGGAAAAAAGATAGTGCACTTAATCACAGAGAACAAAACCAAGAAGAACTGTGACAGTAGCATCGTCTACACAATTCCTTGTAATGGATGCGACAGTGAGACGTACAGAGGACTTAAGGAACAGACTTAGAGAACACAAAGCGGACATTAAGCACCACCGAAACAAACGTCTTATTTAACCAGATAGACACAGAGGGACACCTACCAAATTGGGAGGGAACCAATATTCTAGCCAAAGGTCTACACAAAAATCAACAGAAAATAATTTAATACTTTTACATGGTCATTTACAAAAAACACAAACAAGAGGACTGGGGACTTGAGTGGCTTTTCAAACCTCCCGAGTCGGACTAGGTCTTCACATCCATACCTTCACCACATTTTCTTACCTTTTTAATTTTTCTTTATATCAAGATATAACGAAATGGCAAAGCTGGTTAAAAAAACATACGTATATCTAAACATAATTATGAAATTAAAGTTACTAGTCAAGCAAGATCTAACCCAAAAGGTTTCTTTCATCTCTGTAGAACAAAAAATAAAGAAAGAATAGGACCAATTAAAAACGATGAAAATGTCATGATAGAATCAGAGGAAAAAATGAGTGAGGAGTTTAACAATTATTTTCTATCGGTGTTTGCTAATGAGAGGTTAGATAAAGTACCTGACTGCGACCCGATTTTTATAGGGTATGAAAAAAGTAGTCTATCTAATATCAGCATTAGTAAAGTAGAAGTAGTCAAGCAGAATGAAAGACTTTAAAGTACAAAATCCTCGGGTCCAGACGAAATTTTTCCGAGAATGCTAAAGGAGTGCAAATTTGAAATCTGCGACCAGTTAACTGAAATATTTAATAAATCAGTAGACACTGGTTTTGTGCCTACTGCTTGGCGGCAAGCAAACGTTGTTTGTTCCTGTTTTTACTACAGGCCAATCAGTTTGACATCGGTTATAGGAAAAATGCTTGAATCAGTAATAGTAAATAGACTCAGAGAACACATCGAAAGACATAATTTAATTCGTGATTCACAGCATGGTTTCTCCAAGGGTAAGTCATGTGTGACTAATCTTCTATCCTTTTACACTAAGGTATATAAGGCGTCAGATAACAATGATAATTACGATATCATTTACCTTGACTTTAGCAAAGCGTTCGACAAGGTGCCACACCAGAGACTAATAAATAAAATCAAAGCCTATGGTATAGGAGGAAAAGTGTTAGAATGGATTAGACATTGGATTAGTAACAAAAAACAGCGGGTCACCATAAATGGAATAGAATCTAGGGGGGGCAATGTCACTAGTGGGGTCCCCCAAGCCTCGGTTTTGGGTCACTTGTTGTTTACCATGTACATAAACGACTTAGACGATGGGATAAATAGTGATGTTAGTAAGCTTGCGGGTGACACTAAAATAGGATGCCAAATTAGGTCAGGAGACGACGCAGAGATTCTGCGGGATGCTCTTAACAAATTGTTGACATGGTTGGTGAAATGGTAAATGAACTTCAATATATCTAAGTGTAGTGTATTAAACGTAGGGCTACACAACCCCAGAAATAAATACAGCTTAAATAACACGCTTTTAGAGAAAACTGTGTGGGAGAGAGACTTGGGAGTTCTAGTGAGTCCGGACCATAAAAACAGGAAACACTGCATTAGCACCAGGAATAAAGCTAACAGAGCATTAGGTTCCATTGCTAGGACGGTAACGAGTTAAAGTGCAGAGGCAATTATTAAAATCTATCTAGAGTTAGTTAGACCCATCCTTGACTATGCGGGACAGTTCTGGTCTCTGTCTTATAGAATGGACATCAATTCATTAGAATCAGTACAGAGGAGAATGACCAAAATGATACATGGACTCAGAAATTTGCCTTACGAAGAGAAGCTTAGGCACCTTAACTTACACTCTCTGGAAAGACGCAGAGTGTGGGGTGATCTAATAGAGGTGTTCAAGTGGATCAAAGGCTTTAACAAGGGTGATGCAAACAAGGTCATCATAATAAAACAACAGGACAGGACTCGCAGTAATGGTTATAAACTGGACAAATTTAGATTTAAAAAGGAAATAGGCAAGAATTGGTTTACTAATAGGGTGGTCGACGAATGGAATAAACTTAGTAACCATGTAGTAAGAGCTAAACTATCGTTGTTTTAAAAGACGATTAGACAACTTTATGGATGGGGATGACAGGTGGTGATGGATACGGAGCTCCTATGTTCTTATGTTCTCATGTAACAATAAAATATTAATAATTCTTGTAGGTACAAATATAATCATTTTCAATCTTGTCACATCTTCGCGCATGAAATGCACATTCTACACCACGTGTTTTAACGGGGGGTGGGGGGGGAGGTAGGGCGCAACTCTGTCACGATTACCAACTGTACAGGAACATCGATTCTGTTGTGTCACTCGTCTCCCACGAACACTTAAAACCACCAACCGATACTTTTTTGAGTGACTGTACATGTTCTAAGGGGGGAGAGTGGGAGAATATCAGATAATTTTTTGGTGGAAGGTAAGTTGAAAGTGGAGGATAGATGGAGAAAGAGGAAAAGGACAGAAGGTGCTTTAAGTAAATGGCTTAAATGAGAAAGAAAAGGAGTAGAAGAAGACGCTAAGAGAGGAGTGCGAAGGAGTTAAGGAAAGAGTAGAACTAGGAGTGGAGGAGAAATGGGGATAGTTCAAGGAGGGAGTCACAAGGTGTGCAAAGATGGTGTGTGGAACAAGGAAGGTGGGAGGAAATAGAAGGAAGGGTAGTGAGTGGTGGGATGAGGAAGCAAAGAAGGTTGTAGAAGAGAAGAAATGAAGATTCACAGATTGGTTACGAAATTGGACGAGAGAATCATATGAGAGGTACACAGAAAAGAAAAGAGAAGTAAAGCATAAGATAAAGAAAGCAAAGAGGAGATTATATGTGAAATAGGGTAAGAGTATGACAGAAAATTTTGAAGGTACTAACATTTTTTTTGGAAAGAAATTAAGAGAGAAAGACGAGGCAAATCAAGTAGAGAAGAAAAGGTAAAAAGTACAAATGGAGAGATGATAATGGAAGAGACGGCAGTAAGAGGAAGGTGGGCAGATTATTTTAGGGAGTTGTTTAATGTGAAGGAGGATAGGGAGGGAAAGGTAGTTGCAGTGGGTAGTGCTAAGAAAACGAATGATGAGCAAGGAAAATGGAGGAGAAAAAAAAATGAGGTGAAGGCTATTGTTAAAATGATGAGAGCAGATAAGGCACCTGGGTTAGATGGGTGTCATGCAGAATGTCTACAAAAGAGGTACAGTGATGATGAATGGCTGGTGAGGTTATCTAATGTTTGTTTAAGAGAGGGTAGAGTGCTGGAGGAGTGGAAAAGTGCCTGTGTAGTTCCACTTAACAAGGGAAAAGGGGAAAAGTGTCAATATAGTAGTTTCAGAGGGATCATTTTGTTAAGTGTAGTTGGGAAGGCATATGGGAGGGTTTTGACTGAGAGCATTAGGTGCGAAACTAAGTGAGTAATTGATGAGGAACAGTATGGGTCTAGGACAAGTAGAGGTTGTGTGGATCATATTTTTTTTTGGTAAGACAGATATGAGAGAAAGTTTTAGGAAAAAGTAAGGATGTTTTTGGGGCCTTTATGGTTTTCGAAAAGGGTTATGACAGAAAGACACTCCGACTTCACCTCCAGCAAACATCAGAGCTTAACTTCACCATAGAGGACAGTGTTGAAGGAACTATTCCATTCCTGGACATACTCGTCAAACAACAAGACGAGTCTTTCAATACCAGCGCCTACACCAAACCTACAGACACCGGACATTGCCTCAAAGGAAATAGTGAGTGCCCACAGCGCTATAAGGACTGATAACTGGTACAAGAACGGTAACAGCAACCAACATAAAGAGAATATTAATAATAAAATAAACCTGTACTATAAAGCCACCTTCTCCACTGCTTACAAGGAAGAAGAGAGAATTATGAAGGAAATAATAAAACAAAACATCAAGCCAACAGACTCTGACAAAATATTAAATTTTATTATTCATTATAAGTCTAAGAAAACTAGTCATCTCCTCCTTAAGAATAGTCCGCAACAACACACGGAGACACTTCAAAAATCGCATGTCATTTACAGTTTTAATTACAATAGAGGGGACTGTAAAACCCTCCCATCTTCCTACATTGGCATGACATCCATGAAGTTATCTCGAAGACTTTCGTACCACCTTTCTTCTGGAGCACCGAAAAATCACCTGAAATATATGCACAATGTCACCCTTACGCGGGAAATCTTAGAAAATGGCACAGAGATCTTGAACACGTGTAATGATGTAAGACGCCTCCCCTTATTAGAGGCATTATACATCAAAGAGTTGTCCCCTAATCTTAATATTCAAGCCAACGACCTGCGAGTCGTACCTAGCGTAAGGCGGACGGCAGCAGACAATTCAGAAATCAGTGATCTGCGGGTCGTAGTTGGCATGAGGCGCTCGGCCGAAGACCAATCAGAAGCCGCGATTACCGGTCTCAGCCAATCAGGAGTGAAGACGAACGCCAGGGTCCCCACTGAACCGATATATTAACCAGGACAACTCTGCACAGATCCATTCTTACTCCTACCACGATAGAGCAAGAACACACCAATGAGAAGACGATCGCCATCGCCACTGAAGAAGGCTCAAGTGAGCCGAAATCCGGATCTGGCAACAATGACCGACTACGGTAGAGTCATTTTTACTCTGCCAAAAAAGATTAAGACCTTTCTAAGGTATAGAGAAAAATACCTTCAAGAAATTGATTAATACTAAACAATCCATCACATTCAACGAAACTTGCATAAGTGAGAACCTCCTGCCCATATACTCTCTCTCTCTCTCTCTCTCTCTCTCTCTCTCTCTCTCTCTCTCTCTATATATATATATATATATATATTATGTATATATAAATATATGTATGTATATATTTGTATATATATATATATATATATATATACTCATATATATATATGTATATATATATATATATACACACACACACACACACACACATACAAACACACACATACAAACACACACACATACACACATACACGCACGCACGCACACACACACACACACACACACACACACACACACACACACACACACACACACACACACACACACACACACATATATATATGTATTATCCATCTGGACAGATGAAGGTAGGAGGGTGGTAAAGAAACACACAAGTCTGAGATGAGTTTATTTCTCTAACGTTTCGGCTATTTACACCTTCTTCAGAAGAAGGTGTAAATAGCCGAAACGTTAGAGACATAAACTCATCTCTGACTTGTGTGTTTCTTTACCACCCCATATATATATGTATATATATACATATATATACATATATATACATATATATATGTGTATATATAAATATGTATACATATATATATATATATATGTATTTATATATATTTATATATGTATATAAGAATGGACGACAAAATAAGTGGTAGGATGGTGAGATAAACACCGAGAATCGTTGAAGTTTTAATTACTGACGTTTCACTCTTAACGGAGCTTCTTCAGAGTGTACATACATGGTCAGAAGATCAACAATTTATACCTTGTATCATTCCGTGTTCCTTCCTTAACCCACCCCATCCATCCCTTTCGTATACTTCAACTCCCGTAGGACCATCCAGCCGGTCGCTTTGGACAGCTTAATAAAACCATTCCGATGGTTACAGCAGGGTTAGGATGTTATGAAAGCTGCCTAGACTATTTTTCATTTCTTCTTGTCTAACCCTTGTTGTGATATTTCCGCTCCGTCCCAGTTGAGTAACTGTTCATATTTCTCCACATGAACCACCAAGGCGTTTGATGTTCGGTGGGCTCTCAGGTCACTGTTGTGCTCATATGTTCGTTTGTGTAGGCCTCTTCCTGTCTCTCCGAAGTAGTTCAGGTCACAGCCACCACATGGGATCCTGTAAACCATGCTGTTGATATTGTGTTCTCTTCTACCCTTACATTTCACTATTTTTCCTATCTTCGTACTGGATGAACTGGCAATCTTGAGCCCTGCTCTGCGGAGTAAATGTCCCAACTCTTCTGTGTACTTGGAGTTGGGAACCACAATAAAGCCATCTTCCTTAGTCTCCTTTACCTCACCCTTTTTCTTTTTCATTTCTTTAAGCACCATTTTATTTTTCATTGTTTTAAGCGCTATTTCCTTTGAACTATAGAGTAAATCTATAGTTTAAAAAAATAGCGCTTAAACAAAGAAAAAGAAAAAGGATGAGATAAAGGAGACTAAGGAAGGTGGCTTATGTGTGTGTGTGTGTGTGTGTGTGTGTGTGTGTGTGTGTGTGTTTGTGTGTACGGGGGTAAGTCAATAAGTATCTGCACTCATTTTTTATAATCTATTATAACAACACTACATAAGTTACAATGACACAATTTTTCAACATAGTCACCATGCTTTTTAATGCACTTGGGCCATATATGTACAAGCTTTCCAATACCCTCGGAAAAAAAAATGGTTGAGCAGCAAGCCACGTATTCACCGCTTCCTTCACCTGTTGATCGGTAGTGAAACGACAGCCTCTTAAAGCATCTTTAAGTCAACCAGACAGATGGTAATCCGACGGGGTGACATCGGGACTATATGCAGTATGCTCCAGCACCTCAAAATGCAGCCTTTAAATATTTTGAACAGTGTAGGTAGCGATATGTGGAGGCACATTGCCATACAACAAAAGAACGCCTTCATAAGTCGACCGTGGCACTTGTTGCGAATTGAAGGCTTCAACTTGTTGCAAAGCGTATCACTATAACGTTCACTAATTACTCTTGACACCGTTTCCATGTGATGTTCCAGAATTGGCCCTTGTGAGTCCCCCCCCCAAAAAAAAAAAAAAAAAAAAAAACTGTGAGCATTACCTTTTCTGCAGAGGGCCAACTTTTGAATTTCCACACTCTGGCGTTTGCTCTCTGGTTAGAAGTGGTGAATCCATTTTTCATCTCCAGTGATCATTCGTTTAAAAAAAGTTTCACCCTCGTTAGCATGACGGTCCAGTAGTTGCTGGCAGATTCTCACACGATTGCGCTTGTGCTCTTTACTGAATTGTTTTGGAACTCATCTCGCACAGACTTTATGAAAGTTGAGCCTGTTATACACTATTTCATATGCAGAACCATGACTAATGTGCATATGGTTTGCCACTTCATCAATAGTCAGTCGTCGGTTATTCAGAATCAGGGCACGAACTTGCTCAATTTTGGCATCAGTAGTAGATGTGGCTAGACGTCCTGCTCACTTCTCGTCCTCCACAATTATTTGACTGCTTTTGAACTTTTCAGTCTACTGGTAAACACTTCACTGCGGTAAAACATTGCTCTCGTATTGTACTGAAAGTTTTTTATGAATGTCAGCTCCTGGTACACCTTCAGATCACAAAAAATTAGATTACCGAATGCTGTTCTTCTCTGGTGCAAACGGAAAGTAGCGAATCCATATTTACTTCACAAAAGCACAAAGCGCACTGAGCTGATGACTCTGAAACCTGCCATGAGCGAAGAAAGTGGCGCCATCTAGTAGCCGGCAAAGGACACAAAGCTGTAAATCCAGCATACAAACAGTTAGAACAAAAATGCAGATACTTATTGACTTACCCTCGTGTGTGCATATATATATATATATATATGTAATATATATATATATATATATATATATAATATATATATATATATATATATATATATATATATATCATATGCTTATATAAACATCATTGAATCACTCAGCCAGAGGTCCTGAATCCACTATTGAATAAAGAACATTTTATAGCAATCCATGACTTATATTGTTGCACCTACTTTTGACATGACATTTCTGCAACCTTCTCTTTCTCTTCTCTTTATCCCCTGTCTGGTTTCCTTCCTTCAAGTTTCCTATCATGAGGCGTCCATTCAGTAACACCCTTGCTTCATGGATAATCAATAGTTCGCGCTTATCTACCTGTCCAGTTCAACTTCCTTTCTTCTACCACCTCCACAATATGTTTTACTACTGTTTGTTCCCTTTCGGTCTTTCACTGTTATTCCCACCATTGATCTCTACTTTCTCCTCTGAGCATTTCTCAACTTTGTCTCCACCGCTTTCGTCAGTTTCTAAGTCTCACATGCATTGATCATTACTGGCAGTATATGTTGGTTATAATTATTTTGTTTGAAACATAGAAATAAAGAGCCTTTCATGTGCTTGTTATGCTTACCAAAAATTTCCAACCAATTGTAATACACCTTTTTTCAACACTCTCCATGGATTATAATCTTTTTGCCTGTGTGTGTGTGTTTGTGTATGTGTGTGTGTGTGTGTGTGTGTGTAAGTGTATGTATAAATATATATATAATATGAGATGGGTAACGGGTATGTGGTACGTAGCGTCAGGGTATTAGGGTGACGCTGCCCTTGCTCGAGGGTGACATCACACGTTTGGCCTCCAACAGCGGGCACCGCTAGCACACAGAACATGACGAGCAGTATCTGTTATTAGGTGCAGCAGCTGGCCAGTATCGCGTCAAAAATCTGCAAGACACTACCCTTGTCAACTGTCTTTCGCACGACAACGCGAAGATGCCCGAATACAGCCGCATTAGATTTCGTTCGTAAGAGGATGCAAAAGTTCCGGAATCACTGCCATCAGCTACCAGGTGGATGATTGTGTACCGATGACATAATCCAAGCCAAATCTACAGTCTCTAGTTGATCCCTCTCGTGAGCAACCATCCGCTTTGGACTAAACATTAACGTAAACAAGACTGAAGTCCTCTACCAACCACCTCCTAGTCAAGTACAAACTCCTCTAAACATTACCGGAAATGGTCACCAGTTAAAAGTAGTCTCTCATTTTACATACCTTGGGAGTACATTGTCAAATGAAACCACTATAGCTCAGCAATGCAGCGCGTCTTTGATAACAGGAATCTCACCATTAGGACAAAACTCCAGGTCTACTGTGCTAATGTTGTCACCTCACTTCTTTGTGATTGCGAGGCTTGGACGCTCCCTCGAACAACGTCGTAAACGGAAACTGACAGCCGCTTTCGAGATAGAGTGATGAGAGGGAAAGGCCGCAAAGACCTCAAGGAATAAATATGGAAAGAATGAAAATGTTGGAGTTTTAGGATATGCAGACGATATTGACATCATAGAGTAAAATGAAAACAACTTGATAAGAAGCATAGAAGAATTTGAATAAATTGCATGAAAAATTTGAATCCACATAAATGTAAATAAAGCCAAGTTAATGCATGTAACGAAGGGAGGAGACCAACAAAGGCCAGTGCTGATTAATGGTGATGAATATAAAATGGTATCAGAATTCAGGTACCTGGGATCTATAGTACATAATAACAATGATAAAAGTAGGGAAATTAAAGCACAAATTCCGCCAGCTAACAGATGTTTCTATGGTGTAGAGAATATATACATATAACAATAAATATAAGCAGAAAGAGTAAGTGTAAGATATATGATATATTATAAAGCTAGTTCTTTTGTATGGGTGAGAAATGTGGGCAATGGCAGCGGAGATGGAACAAAAGTTAAAGGTTTTTGAAAATGCTGTGGTAAGAAAAATTTTGGGCCGGACCCTCGATTCAGGAATGGGATAATGAAAAAGGAGACACAATCGAGAACTAAGGGAGATTTATGCTAAGCCCTGTGTGATGGGAGTTGTGAAAGCCAGAAGACTAAGCTGGGCTGGTCACTTGGCTAAGATGCTGGAATACAGATTCCCTAAAAGAATGTTAGATGGACGTGTTAGGGATGACATAAGATTATCTGGAAGACTCCGGAGAAGATAGGAAGACAGCTTGAATAGTGATCTGAAGAAGGTGAGTGTAGCCGATTGGCAAGACTAGAGGAACATAGCACAAGACAAAGAAATATGGCATTGGCTTATGCCAACACTCAGGGTTCTACAAGAGGATTGAGGACCACGGGAGTAAGAGTAAGTAAGAGTAAGAAATTTCCTCCATTGGCATTAAATGACCCAATCTCGATTAATCCTTCCAGGTCTAGGATATCCCCTAGGAAACTTTACATGGGAAAGGGCACTGGTTTTCAATCTTCTCCGTCACAATATCATTCGATGTTAATGTAATCGACGACATAAAAAATGCTGTGTCTTACAATTCATGTAAGTTTCAGAATCTATAATAAGGCAGTTTGCGGAAAGATTTCTAATCCAGCTGTTTGCCTCTAAAATTCTATAGGCCCAATTTTGGCTCCCCCAGTTTTGGAAACCCCAACCCCTTCACCTAGTTGCCAATTTTACTCTGCTTGGGAAGCCTTGGATCTGAAACGTTTACTTCGGTGATTATTTTGATGACTCATCCCCTCTCCTCCTTCTCCTCCCTTACTCCACCTCCAGGTTGTTCCGGGTTCTTCAAGAGAAGTATTCACCGAAACCGAGTGTATACGTGCAAAGCAACTGGGGACCTGAAGGGAAAGTGTCCTATTGACAAAACGCACCGAAATCAGTGTCGAGCTTGTCGACTCAACAAGTGTTTTGCGGCCGCCATGAACAAGGACGGTAAGTGTTCTTGTCCTGTTATTTCGTTTTACCCCTATGCTGCGAAGGTTTGTCTTAGTTGAACTCAGAACATCGTCTGGCAGCTGAATCAACGGCTACTATCTTGAAGTGTTGCTCTGTGTTTATCAAATGGATAAATACCTAAGCTTCATTGTATAATGACGATTTTGTTTGGTTGCTTTAGTTGCCCATTTGGGTGTTTGTTCACTGTTTTATATCTTTTTTTATGTGACTGACCACATTCTTGACAAAAAATTATCTTATTAGTATGTTTTGCCTCTGTAATAGATTGTTACCCACTATAAACCTGAAAACACAGAGGCAGGTTCAACGCTTACAATGAAAGGAGTTTCCTTCAGTTCAACAAAATAAATTGGTGTAAACAAGAAAAAGGTGTAAGTCGCAAAACACAACAAAGAATTTTCCTACTCAGGAAATCATCTAATTCAATTATTCTGTTGTGGCTAACCTCGGGCAATTTTAATCCGCTTAGCTGGACCTCTGGTCTGTAAAGAAAACAATATCTGAATTAAACGCTACCTGATTTTATTTAAAATCTAATGGAGCCATTCCAAATACTTTATTCTGGTTTCATTCAGCTTTGAGGGACCTCTTGGTCTTAAAAGGTTGAATATCCAGATTAAATCAATATCCGGATTAGCCTGAAACCCAGTGACAATTTTAATTATTTTATTCTGGTTGACGTCAGACCAGTTCATTTAACCTGGAACTCTATTCTTGAACAGGTTGAAATATTTCAGTTAATGAGCGTGGTCTGATTAGCATCAAATAGTTTCATTCGACTCAGCGGATCATCCGGACCCTCAGTGGTTGAGAACTCTATAGAGGAGGAAAGGGAATTACATTCACCTTTCTTATCCTTCCCAGACAATTTCATTCAGCTCCAGCATCAGCTCTTGCCTATTTAGATTTTTATGACCACATTTTTCTCTCAACTGAATGAAATTGTCTGGCGTTAGATGGGAGGAAATTCTTCAAGTTTAACGAACTCATCACAACCTTCCATTTAGGGTTAATCGAAAAAACTTAATTAAAGAAATTTCCTTTTACAGCCCAGGTTTTCCTCTGATATAGATAAGAATTTCTAGAATTAGTCAGAGGTAAATAATTATGTATGATGAATTTGTTGCAGTCATCTATTCAAGATGAAAGGTCAAAGGAGGAGTGGTTTTGATTTTTTTTACCTCCACTCAAAGAAAAATGGTGATCATCATGAAGCCTTCCTTTTAACTTCTCTCCTTAAGTCTCTCCTTTGTCACCCCTCTGATGCGATAATTTCCCAAATGTTAGAAGCGTTGATTATGGCTGACAAAAAAAGAAAAAAAAATCTCTTAACAAACTAACTGTCCTCTGAGTGCACCCACCTAATTGTCTTCACCTTACATGACATGCTCTCTCCCCCGCCATTATAAGTTATGCGATTCATAGGGTGAAATATCAAAGTTTATCTTTAATCTAATTAATGACAGAAGTATCATGACTTATAGATTTCGTTTATTGTAGAATTTATATTATACAGAAAAGATTACTTTAATCATCAAAATTATTATCACTACTACTATTGTCATTATTAGAGTGATAGAGTGAGAAACGAGAAGGTGAGGAGGAGAGCGGGGATGGAAAGGGAGTTGTGAAATAAGGTTGATGGAAGAGTATTGGGATCGTTTGAACACATGGAAAGAATGAGTGAAGAAAGATTAGTAAAAGAAGTGTGGAAGGCAGATGTGGAAGGAATGAACATGAGGGGGCGACCAAGGATGAGATGGATGGATGGGGCAAAAGGGACATTTGGGAAGTGGGGGATGTCTGCTGAGAAAGGAAGGGAGAAGATAAGACAGGGGTGAGTAGAGAATGGTTGTGTATGGAAGATGCTGTTATGCATGGGACGGAGTAGTTGGGGGTGGGAGAGGTTAGGGAGTATGTGTGAATGATATTTTGACGCAGACCAAAGACATTTCTTCCCGTCTTCTCTTCTTCTTCATGATGGGACGGAGAAATGGGGTCGCCGATTAAATAAAGCAGCCTAGCTGTGGATGTGCTGTGTCTTCCTGCATTGCTTTTGACCCAGGGCAATGGGCGAAATACATAGATGATCCGTCCAGTGCTTTCGTCCTTGCAAACAATATATATATATATATATATATATATATATATATATATATATATATATATATATATATATTATATATATATATATATATAATATATCTATGTACTAAAAAAATAATTTGTTGTCGAAATGGCCGGAACGGCTGTTCCGCCGAAAAGAGGACATCGCCGGGTATAGTTGGCCCAGTAACATGGTAACGTTTTCTTAGGATAAACGAAGGCCCCTCATTGTCTAAGAGATTGGTGACATCACGGAAACGGAGACGACTGATTGGCCAAGAGCGGTGACGTCATGGAAACGGAGACAACTGATTGATTGAGAGCGAGACGTGCGCAAACCCCCGCTGAAGCCTCAGGAAACACCCGGGGAGCCCTTTGGGAGCCCTTGGATAGTCACTAGGCAGCCATCTGAGAATCCCTGTGGGGATTCTCTCTAGGAGCTCCTGAGGAGCCTATTAAGAACCCCCTGGAACTTCAAGGGGAGCAGTTGCGGAGCCCCTGGGGTGAACTCTGGAAACTCCTGGGTGGCCCCTGTGGAACCTTTTGGAAGCCCTTAGGGGAGCCCCTGGTACTGATAAACGATTTCCTGTAATCGGACCGGAAATCAGAAATCCCTCAAGGGGACACGTCCCCTCCGGCACGGTTGTGTGAATTGTCCCGATGTGTCTCTGCAAGGTTGTCGAACACCATGGCCGGTACCCCGCAAGACATACGCAGGCAACACCATTTTTGGAGTTGGATAACAAAGGGAAATATTCACAAAGTGATGTGAGGAAGAATAAGAGCTTAAAACAGGAGTTACTTAAAATTCACAAAAGTGAATTACATGAGAAGTACTTGTCCTCATTGTCTCCTTTTGGCAAGAAGAAAGCTAATGGAACGTCTGAAATCAAGAAGATTATTTTGTTGTGATTTAGAAAAATTAGGTGTCTAGAGGAGAGTTTAAGAACAATCCAACTCAACAGCTGTGTCTTGAGGATCTTACAGATTACGATGGAGATGTAGACCCTGGGCTGAATACATATCGCTTATATCCAAAAGTCAGTGATTTAGCGCTAACGATGATTTAAAATCCTATTATTTCCACATGAAACACAAGCAGCCCGTAGGGCTGGGAATCAATGGAGCCTGCGAGCAAAACGAGCTCCCCCGAAAGGCCGACCCTCCGCATAGCAGGGTTGGGCGCAGCCTGTTGCTCATATATATATATATATATATATATATATATATATATATATATATATATATATATATATATATTGTTGACAGGGAGGGGGAAAAAGTCTTGTATATATATATATATATATGTATATATATATATATGTACATAGATATACAGACATATATATATGTATATATATATATACATATATATATATACTTACATTTATTCATATTGTATATATATATATATATATATATATATATATATATATATATATATATATATATATATATATATGCAAAGTAGACCACTTGGAAAAAGAAACTAACGAAGCAGAGCGCTTTCGTATATTACATCTTCAGTGCAACAAGTACATAGTGATAGGAATACATAGACATTATATACATAATACAAAGGAACCAGGACAGTTTTGAAAAGCATACCGACCAATTACCCCCTAGAGAGCGGAAGGTCATGGTCACGCTCTCTAGGGGGTAATTGGTCGGTATGCTTATTCAAAACTGTCCTGGTTCCTTTGTATTATGTATATAATGTCTATGTATTCCTATCACTATGTACTTGTTGCACTGAAGATGTAATATACGAAAGCGCTCTGCTTCGTTAGTTTCTTTTTCCAAGTGGTCTACTTTGCATAAGTGAACACACGTACCCGTGTTCTTATTAGCATATATATATATATATATATATATATATATATGTATATATATATATATATATATATACTATAATAAAGTAGTAGCCTCTGTCTGTCTGTCTGTTTGTTTGTTTGTTTGATCACGAACTCCTCCTAGGGTTTTGCAGATAGACCCCCATAACCATATATATTCTGATACCCTATCCCTCCAGGTACTTGGATAACTATATTTCATTTCCCCGAATTTTTTTTATTGGTTAGGGTGAAGGGTTAAATTAGGTGGTTTATGGTTAGGAGATTGATTATTCACGAATTGCTCCTAGGTCTTTGCAGATAAACCCCTATAACCATATATGTTCTGAAACCTTATAATCCAAGGTACTTGGAAAACTATCTTTCATTTGTCTGCCTGTTTGTCTGTTTGTTCATTTGTTTGTTTGTTCCCCCATAACCATATATATTCTGGTACCCTACCACTTCATGTGCTTGGATAACTATATCTAATTTTCAAAAATATATATATTTTGGTTAGGGTTAAGGGTTAAAGTTAGGTGGGGTATGGTTAGGTTAGAGATTATTCATGAACTCCTCCTAGGTTTTTGCAGATAGACCCCTATAACCATATATATTCTGAAACCTTATAACCCTAGGTACCTGGATTACTATCTTTCCTTTGTCTGTGAATTTGTTTGTTTGTTCACGAACTCCTAGGATTTGCAGATAGACCCCCATAACCATATATATTCTGATACCCTATCACTCCAGGTACTTGGATAACTATGTTTCATTTAAAAAATGTATTTTGGTTAGGGTTAAGGGTTAAAGTTAGGTGGGGTATGGTTAGGTTAGGGATGATTCATGAACTCGCAGCAACGCGCAGGTAATTTGGCTAGTATATATATATATATATATATATATATATATATATATATATATATATATATATATATATATATATATATATACATATACATAAGTAGCACAGGATATTTTGTCACAGTACGAAGTCGGAGGCTTCCCCTAGCACATGATATTTCATCATTGCCTGAGTTACCACATAACCTCTTCCGGGTGACTCTTGACCTCCCCTAATGACGAACAAGTATAGAAATTTCAGTATGTAAAGTAGAATAATTAAATATAACACTAGAATGATTCTTATCCTGACCAGATAGAATATTCCTTGGACCTACTGAAGAAGGGTCTTGAACCCGAAATAGTGATATAGCAAACATGACCACCTACAGTGAAGTCGATAAACCTCCTTTCAAAGGAACATAAGTCCATCATAAGGCATATGAAAAATACATTTAGAAATATTGGGAAGTTCAGAGTAGGTGAAAAAAATGTCAGAAGCGAGATGTTAGTCAATTTTGCAGAGAACTACAACATGAGGATAATGAACACTTTCTTCCAAAAGCGGGTAGGTTGTAAATGGACGTGGAGAAGTCCAAATGGAACAACAAAGAACGAAATAGACTTCATATTAGGAGATGAGAGCAAAAGCGTTAACAATGTTACGGTGATAAATAAAGTCAACATATGTAATGACCATAGAATGGTAGGTTGCACAGCTAAATTCAATTTCAGAGCCGAGAGAAATAAATTAATCTTAAGAAAGAAAATAAGTCTTGCAAAGGTTAACGATAACAATTAGAAATTTCAGTTATAGATTAAAAATAGATCCGAAGCTCTAAGAGCTAACGAGGACACCGTGGAAGATATCAATTTGAATTTAGTGAACATCATTAGGGAATCGGCAGAGAAAGTAGGAAGTACAATAAACATTAGAGAAAACAAATACTCCAAAGCTGCAAATGACCTAATTAAAAGAAGAAGGACCATGCAGATTAAAAGCAGGAGAGATGAAATAGAAAGAGTAGAACTAAACAAGCTTATCAACAGAAGGCAGAGATCAGAGAAAAGAAAGAAAAACATGGATAAAATAGAGGAAACCATTAGGAAAGGTAAAAGTATTAAAGTGACTGAGCGCAGACATGTTTTAGGAAGACAGCAAATGATATGTTTAAAAGATAGAAATGAAGAAATAATCAATTGTAGAGATAGAATGGTAAAAAGAGTAGAAGAATTTTACCAAGAGCTATACTCGTCGGAGACCGTAATTGAGTCAATAAATTCATCTGTAGACGTTAGTAGTGTACCAGAGATTGCAAAAGAAGAAGTAGAATTTGCTCTAAAATATGAAACGAGAAAAAGCACCTGGGGAGATGATATATCGATAGATCTGTTGAAAGACGCAGGGAAATTAGTTCATGTCAAGTTACCTCAGTTGTACACCCAGTGCTTACGCCAAGAAAGCGTTCCTGAAGCCTGGTGTGATACTATAGTGATTTCACTTCATAAAAAAGGAGACCAGAAGGACCTTAGTAATTATCGACCGATTAGCTTACTATCAAATGCATATAAATTATTCTCCAAGATCTTTACAACTAGACTAGGTCAAGTTTTAGATGGAAACCAACCGAGAGAACAGGCAAGCTCTAGGAGCGGATATTCGACTCTAGACCATTTGCAGGCGACAAACCCTCTAATCGAAAAACGACAGAATACAATATACCTCTGTGTTTAGCTTTTGTAGATTACGAGAAGGCCTTTGACTCGGTAGAACAAACAGCAATACTAAACTCGCTACGCAAGTAGGGTACAAACGAACAGATCGTAAGAGATTTAGAAAAGATTTATGCGAAAGGTACCGCTATAATTCGACAACATAAAGATACAGAATAGACCAAGATGAAGAAAAGAGTACGTCAAGGATATACCATTTCACCCAAATTATTTACAGCTTGTTTGGAAGAGATTTTAAGAAGGTTGAGTTAGGAAAAGAAAAGTTTGAAGTTTAATGGTAAATATTTGAACCACCTAAGATTTTCGGATGACATTATTCTTATTTCAGAAAGA
>NC_134794.1:37768729-37771229 GCF_046742065.1 Oratosquilla oratoria | reverse complement strand
TAATAATGATAATAATAATAAATAAGAATAATAATAATAATAATAATAATAATAAAAATAATAATAAAAAAAATAATAATAGTAATAATAATAATAACAATAGTAATAGTGATATTAATAATAATAATAATAATAATAATAATAATAATAATAATACATACATACATATACCAAGGCTTTTTCTCCCTTCCAAGGGAGGTAGCCAAAAAGGGAAAGGCATAAAAACACTCCCACCCATTTCATCCCTAAATACACTCCACACCCCTCCCACCCTTCCTCTCATCTGAGCACCTCCTGGATGACGGGTCATCCCTGCACCCTGCCCACCGCCCTGGGTCAGAAGCAGTGTCGCAAGACACAGTACATCCACAGCGAGGCCGCTTCATTTAATCGGCGACCCCCCCTCTCCGTCCCCCTTTGCATATAAGGCGAGGACGGGAGAAATCCCTTCGGGCTGCGTCAAAATTTACTCACACATACTACCCCACCCCCCACTTCCCCGCCCATTCCTCCTCATGCAGTCACAACATCATCCATATACAACCATTCTCCACTCACCTCTGTCTTCCGTCCTCTCCCTTCCTTCCTCAACAGACATTCCCCTCTTCCCCAAAGCCCCCTTCACCCCATCCATCCACCTCATCCTAGGACGTCCCCTCATGTTCACTCCCTCCACATCTGCCTTCCATATCTCTTTTACTAGTCTTTCTTCACTCATTCTTTCCATGTGTCCAAACCATCCTAATATTCTTTCATCAACCCTATCTCCCAAATCCTTTTTCACCCCTGTTCTCCTCCTCACCTCCTCATTTCTCACTCTATCTAGCCTAGTAACCCCCACCATACTTCTCAGACACCTCATCTCAAACACATTCAAACTCCTTCTCTCTTCTTCTCTTATGTTCCACGTTTCTGCCCCATACAGTGCTGTTGGCACAATCACTCCTTCATACAGTCTCCTCTTCGCATCCATTCCCAAATGTCTATTCCTCATTACACTCTTTAAAACCACCAAGGCATTTACTCGCTTCTCTCAATCTACATTCTACCTCTACCTTCACTCCACCTTTTCCTGCTACACTTGCACCCAAGTATCTAAAACTATCCACTTCCTCCAGTCGCTCTCCCTTAATGTTCACTTCCAGTCTACTGCCACTTTCACCCCTTGTACCTCTCATCACCTTACTTTTACCCACATTTATCTTTAGCTTTCTTCTATCACATACTCTCCCAAACTCTGCCACCAGCTTCCTCAATCCCTCCTCTGACCCTGCCACAAGCGCAGTGTCGTCCGCAAACAACAGCTGGCTCACCTCCCACTTTTCTCCATTTTCTTTAACCATCTCCAATCCCTGACTCACTACCCTAGCATTCACCTCTCGCACCACCCCATCCATGTATAAGTTGAACAGCCAGGGCGATATAACGCATCCTTGACGAAGTCCCACTTTTACAACAAACCACTCGCTCTCTCTCCATTTCTAATCCTAACACATGCTCTACTACTCTCATAAAAACTCTTGACAGCTCCCAAAAGCTTTCCTCCTATCCCATAGATCTGCATAACCTCCCACAGTGCCTTTCTGTCTACCCTATCATAAGCCTTTTCCAGATCCATGAAAGCCCAAAAAACATCCTTCCCCTTTCCTATAGCTTTCTCACATATCTGTCTTACCACAAAGATCTGATCTACACAACCTCTACCCGTCCTAAATCCACACTGTTCCTCACCAATTACTCCCTCTGTTCCTCTCCTAATCCTCTCAATTAAGATCCTCCCATAAGCCTTCCCTACTACACTCAACAGGCTAATCCCTCTGAAATTACTACATTCACACTTGTCCCCTTTTCCCTTGTAAAGAGGAACTATACAGGCACTACTCCAGTCCTCCGGTACTCTACCCTCTCTCCAGCAAACATCAAATAACCTCACCAACCAGTCCACCATCACTGCACCTCCCTTTTTCAGACATTCTGCATGACATCCATCCAGACCAGGTGCCTTACCTGCTTTCCTCATCTTTACAGCTGCCTTCACCTCATCCTTCCTTATTTCTCCTCCATTCTCCTCACTCATCACTCTCATTTTCTTCGCATTTCCCACTGCGAATAATAATAATAATAATAATAATAATAATAAAAAAAAAAAAATAATGATAATAATAACAATAATAATAATAATAATAATAATAATAATAATAATAATAATAATAATAATAATAATAATAATAATAATAATAATAATAATAATAATAATAATAATAATAATAATAATAATAATAATAATAATAATAATAATACATACATATACCAAGGCTTTTTCCCCCTTCCAAGGGAGGTAGCCACAAAAGGAAAGGCATAAAAACACTCCCACCCATTTCATCCCTAAATACACTCCACACCCCTCCCACCCTTCCTCTCATCTGAGCACCTCCTGGATGACGGGTCATCCCTGAACCCTGCCCACCGCCCTGGGTCAGAAGCAGTGTCGCAAGACACA
>NC_134794.1:37746229-37751229 GCF_046742065.1 Oratosquilla oratoria | reverse complement strand
TTATTCCGACGTTTCGAACCCTGTCCGGGGTTCGTCTTCAGGGTAATACAGTGGTAGCAATGGAAATGTACATAAATAAGGGGAATTTGGTACACTGGGACAGGTCTCCACAGTAACCGTTACAATCCGACGCAGTTAAACCAAATCAAAAACACAAATGAGAAACAAATATAAATAAAACTATAAAATAACAGGTGCAATACTTCCTTGAAAACATTCACCGAGTTTACCATAGAAAAATATGTATATATATATAAAGAAAATATAGTGAAAGTTGTAAGGATTCACCCCGCTACCGATGTATATATATATATATATATATATATATATATATATACATATATAGTTATACATATATATATATACATATGTAATATATATATATATATATATATGTGTGTGTGTGTGTGTGTGTGTGTGTGTGTGTGTGTGTGTGTGTGTGTGTGTGTGTGTGTGTGTGTGTGTGTATGTGTACACATGCACACAGAAAGTCACACATACGCGGAACGGAAACATCCTTGTCAAAATCAATGGTGTTGACAGAGAAATTAAAATTCTAATATGTGATATGTAATGTATTACATTCATTTATTTAAAATAAAAATATTGGGACAGGATGCAATAGATATCCATGAACTGGAGGCTAATTAAAACCTCAAACTGGTACATGGTTCAAAACAATAGTTACTTTAGATGAAGGAAATAGTGAATTGCCTATTGATAACCGGTCGGAACAAGATAAGAAGAACGGAAAGTTTATAAAGTATGTAGGTAATTTGTATCACCAAAAAACGAAAATGGCAGCTATGAACGAGATATTTCAAATAGTGAATGATTTAGTGATGCCTGAGAACGAAATATAAGCACTCAAAAAAGTGGCTTGGCAAATGAATAAGATAAAGCAGAATTAGATTAGATTGAATAAAAGGACATTATCAAATTAATCCCATGAAATAGAGCTTCAGGAGTTAAAGGAAGGTATTATCATGTTGAAGGATAATTTGAATCAAAGCAAAGAGAAGGCTACTGAAAAAAATGTTAGAGAAAAAAAAGAGGACAGAAAGGGTAGTTAAAGCTAAAAAGAGAGGAATAAGTAAATTCATAGAAATTTATATAACAAGAAAAAGATAAAAATATGATGTGGAGGTGATAAACGCATCTAAAAAGCGAGAAATGCTGATAAGAGGATTGCTAGAAAAGTAAAAATGTGTTATAGTCATTGAATGGCGAGAGGAACATTTACTAGTAAGAAAAGAATGAGAAGTATAAGAAAGTAAAGAAAAAACAAAGGAAATTTTACAAACAATAATGGCAATGAAGAAAGGAAAGATAAGGATATAGAAGCAGCAGTGGAGGAGAATTAGAAGAAGATGAAAAGGGTGGAAGGTAGAAAGGTACTTAGAGTAAGCAATCTTATTGAGAAGGAAAAGAAGAGGGAATACCAAGAGAAACTGAGAGAAGTGTAGGAGAAGGTGAGGGATAGAGTAGAGGTGAGAATAGAAGAGGAATGCGTTTGTTTTGAGTAGGAAGTGACAAAGTATGCAAAGATGGTACGTGGAACGAGGAGGATAAGATGATAGGGAGGAAGAGAGGGAAGGGTATTAAGTGGTGGGATGATGAGATGAAGATAATAGTAGAAGAGAGAATGCGACCATATGTGAATGGAGAAGCAAAACATAAGTTAGAGGAGGCAAAGAGGAGAGTAGATGTAAAATGGAGTGGTAGCATGGCAGGATTTTTTATTTATGTAATGAATAGATGTTTTGAAAAACAGTAAAGAGAGTGAGTGCGGTGAGTCAGTTAGTGGGTGGAGAAGGTAAAATGTGTAGATGGACAGATGTTAATGGAAGTGAGGGTGCTAAAGGAAAGATGGGTAGAATGTTTTCGAGAGTTGTTGAATGTGTAGGAGGTTAGGGATTGGTTGACTGTGGTAGTGGGAGGAACCAAAAAATGGCTGTGACGGGTGAGGAAAATGAAAGACAGAAAAAAGATGAGATGGAAAGAATTTTGATATGGAACCTGGGTTGCTTGGGTGTCATGCGGAGTGTCTAAAAAAAGTGAGTTTATAATGTATTTGCTAGTGAGGTTCTTTAATGTGTGTCTAAGGGAGGGGAGGATGTCGAAGGAATGGAGGAGTGCTTTTATAGTTGTTAAGCTTTACAAAGGAAAAGGGTCAAATGCAAATGTAATAGCTTCAGAGGGATTACTTTGTTGACTGTAGTTGGAAAATCATCTGGGAGGGTTTTGAGTGAAAGAATTACAAGAACAACAAAGGGAAAATTTGGTGTGGAGCAGTGTGTGTTTAGGAAATGTAAAGGGTGCGTAGGCTCAAATCTTTGTGGTAAGGCAGATTTGCGAGAACTTTCTTGTAAAAGCTAAGGATATGTTTGGACCTTTATGAATTTAGAGAAAGTTTATGACAGGGTAGACAGAAATACACTGTGGGAGGTATTGTAGATATTGGATTGGGGGAATAACGTTAAAGACAGTCAAGAGTTTTGACGAGAGTAATAGAACTTGTGTTATGATTGGGAATGGAGAGAGCGAGTGGTAGGTGAGTGCTGGGCTGGGTCAGGGTGATGGTGATAAGAAGAGGATTGGAGATGGTTAGAGATGGTGGAAGGAAGTGGAAGGTGTGCCAGTTTACTGGTGGTATTGTACTTGTGGAGTGGCCTGATGAGAGTCTTGGGAATTTAGTGACGGAGGATATTGAAATTAAACGTGGACAAAAGCAAGGCGATGAGATGCACAAGGAGAGAAGATGGCAGCAAATTGGAAGTTAGTCTTAGAGGAGAGAGACTGGATGAAGTGGATGATTTTAGTATTTACGGTCATATGTAACCTAAAATGGATGATGGGATGGATGTGAACTGTTGACTGAGGGAAGGAAGTAATGCCTTAGGGGAATGAAGTGTCGGGAGAAATGGGTATTGACTACTTCACAAAGAGGATTATTTGTACATTGCAAATGATAGATAGCTGAATTATTTGAAGGAGTAAGAAATCTTGGCTGACAATCAATTTGGATTTAGAAAAGAGAAGTATTTTCTAACCAGTCTGATAAGACTTATTCGAAAGTAGATGATGTGCTGCATGAGAGAGAGGTGAGCAGAATGTGTATAATTGGATTTGAAAGAGGCATTTAAAAGTTTCGCACAAGATTGATAAGGAAGCTATAAAAACGTTGGGGGCCTTAAAGCAAGCACACTGAATAGGGAAAAGGCCTCTTAAGTGATAAACGTATGAGAAGAGGAGTAATATGAAAAGTCAGACCAGATAGGAGTGGCCAGTGGGTACCACGGGGCTTAGCTCTGACAAGTGTATTGTTCCTACAGTGTATCAATGACATGACTAATGTAATAGATGACTATGCACACTTATTTGCATATATCGTCAAGATCACAAAGAAAGTGGAAAACAAAACTTTATAAGCTACTACAGGAAAACCTCGGTAAGGTTCATAAATGGAACTAGAGGTAGTAAGATATCTAGTACAAAGAAATAATTTTTTTTTGCAAGATATAAAATGGAGGATGAATTAATAACAGAAGCAAAAGAGAAAAAGGGTGTAGGGATTGTAATCAAGGATGATATTTCACTAAGAGATTACAGCAAGAAAATGACAGGAAAATTTGATAAATTATTGTAGAATATAAGACTGGTTTTTCGTTGAATGAATAAACGATGAAGGAAAATAGTGAAAAGGAACTCGTTCTAGACTAGATTTTCCAACAGTGATGTGATCACCACACGTACAGAAAAACGTAAGAAAAATAGGAAGTATACAAAGGGCGGGTACCAATATGAGCAGAAGTCTAAACGAGAAGACATATGAGAAAGCTGATGCTTTCCACATTAGAAGTGTAAAGAGAGAAAGAGGGCTTGATAATGATATTCAGATCAGAGAAAAGCAAAGAAAAAATGGACAAAGAGAATTTGCTAGTATTGGATGTATAATCAACAAGAGATCGTAATCGAATATCAAAAAAGCAAGTTTATTTCTAAAAATGCTTTGAAATATAGCTTTTCATATAAACACGTAGAATTATAGAATAAGTTAGGTAAAACTATAATCCAAGCCAACACCATGAACAAATCTAAGGCTACGTCTGATAGATAGAGGCAAAGAAACGGGACCCCATGAGCACAACTCCAACTTCCATATATTACAACTAGGTAAGACTAGGTAAATACACGCACTCAAATACTCACACGTATACGTGCGCACAAGTACACACGCCTCAACACAAACGTGCAAGTGCACACAAATACGCACACGCCCTATGATCATCTTCCATCTGCTAGACGCACTTGCTTCCCGACGAGCTTTTTATCTTTTATTTATTTATCTGTTTTACAAGCATCGCATTCAAAACCCAAATCCTATTCTGATAAAAAAAAGAAAAAAAGAAAATCCCCAGCCGCTTAGAAGGCCGGCATTGACTACGGAAAGCAGCGGCGAAAAAAAAGGACAAAAAGAAAGAAAAATAATATTAGTAAGTGAAATATATGTATATATGTATATGTATATATATATATATATATATATATATATATACATATATATATATATATATATATATATATATATATATATATATATATATATGTATGTATATTTATTGTTAGGACAGAAAGCTCCTTTGTAGGGCGAAAAACGCCAGCACGAGCTTGGCTCTGCGCATGGACCCCGCACCAACGCTATCGAGCCGTGTGGAGCGGTTTCTCGATTGGTTGACGCAGGCTCCGCCTCCTCGTGACGTGACATTGCCTGATTGGCTGGTGTCCTCTCATGATGACTTGTTGTCCTTCGTTACTGGTCACCAGCTGCGGGAAGTTTAATGATTGGCGCTCTAATAGCACACAACTTAGCGTTAGGAGACATGAGGATAACAATCGCGAGATGGGGGACCTTGGGGAGGGGGGAGGGATACCTCCCCCCACCCTAAAAAAAGAAAAATCTCATCTTTCCCAGCATTTACCCACACACACATCCTCTC
>NC_134794.1:37712680-37725180 GCF_046742065.1 Oratosquilla oratoria | reverse complement strand
TCTGTTTTCGATCATTCAACCACTTTCTAGTCCAACTTAGTAGGCTACCGCTTTTATATATACATACATACATATATATATATATTATATATATATATATATATATATGTATATTTATGTATGTATGTATGTATGTATGTATGTATATTTAAGAGGCTGATAGAAAAGAGGTAAGAGGAGCAGAAGACGGATTGTTGTATTTTGTATGTATGTTATTTGCAAATACAGCTAGAGAAACTGTCTGAATCCACCTTTCCTCCTTGTTTATAAACAAGAACCCGGGAGCTCGATTGTACATTTGAATTTTTGATTATGTGACATTCCTTTGTAACCTAAATGAGAATTATGTAGACTCCAGATTATTCCCCCCAAAGGGGGGAGTATGGTAGTTTAAGAGTAATTATACTCTATGACAGCCCCCGTACCTGTTTCCTTGTTATGAAAAACAATCTGTCTGGTAATGGCGGCATATTATCAAGAATCAATGTTATATATGAATATCTTTATACTTCTGGGGACTGCGCATCCCGTAATTCTACATACACTGGGTTCACGACATGCCAACTGAGTAGACGGTTGTCCCTAAATTTACAACAAGGAGCAAATAGACACCACCACCTCCAATACCACCAGGCTGTAATCGATAGGGAGACTATCGTGAGAAACACTAAGATAGTCGCAGATTGTACCAAAATAAAGGAATTAAAAATGCTTGAAGCCATCTACATAAGGGAAAGAGCTCCAATAATCAACATTCGATCCAAAATGATTTCTGCCATCTCGCTATTTAATTCTTCTTCTAGACTTGGAGCCCAACGACAGCAACACCCACCTCTTTCCTCTCTCCCTCCTCTACCTCACCAACCCCCACTTGATCGGCGTGGTGTCCCTGCGAGACGGCCTATCCAACCCGACTACCCCCCTCCCTCCCCCTTCCCTTCCCCCTCTACGGCGAAGTGTCCGCCTACGCAGAGGGTCAAGATTCTTCCAGCGTCTCCAAACGGCATATATTTAATCCATGTTTTCTGTACAGTATTGTCAATTGTGTATCATGTAGCTTTGTAAAACTGTGAATTAATTCTTGTAAACTATTCTGAGGATGACTCCCTGAAGTCGAAACGTCAAATTAAATATGGAAGACTATGGAAGGCTTGTATTTGCCCACCCCCTTGAAATGAGATCTACTGTGAAAAAAATTAAAATCTCAGTAAGAAGATTAATCAGTGCCAAAATGCTGTCGTGTTTAACACAGTATATATATATATATACATATGTATATATATATATATATATATATATATATATATATATGTATATATACCTATTGTAAGCAATCACATCACCGTGATACAAAAATGCAAAATAACCCCAGGAGAAAGGAAACTTGTAGACAGTAAGTACTTTCGTATATTGCATCTTCAGACGAAGATGTAATATACGAAAGTACATACTGTCTACAAGTTTCCTTTCTCCTGTGGTTATTTTGCGTATGTATATATATATATATATATATATATATATATATATATATATATTCTGTATCAACCTACTCATTTTATACGTGTGTGTTCACTTAACATGTTTATAATTTATACTTTCAGATCTATAAGATCTATATTTTCTGATTGCATATACTTCTGTGTTTTTAGCTGGTTTCAAGGGGTTGCTGGCACCTCCTGATTCCTTCTGTTATATATGCGGCGAGTATATAAAGAAGAGAGGCAAAAATTTCTCCTTGGAAACGTCGGTGAAGGTTTGTAAAGCCTACCAGAAGTACTTCGGGATCCCAGTTAAGGACCAGAACAAGCCCTGGTCCCCTCACTACTGTTGCGAGCATCGTAAGAATACGCTGGAAGGGTGGCTTGGAGGCGATGAAAGGTCCCTGAAATTCTCCAACACATGGGTTTGGCTAGAGCCGTCAGACCACTCCACAAATTATTTTTTTCTTGCATGGTGGATGTTAGCAAGCGGCGGAGAAGAAAGAGTGCTGCTGCTTTTCATTACCAAGATCTCCCATCATCAATTGCTCCAATTCCTCACCGTTTCAAATATCCCGTGCCAGTGCCACCTGTTACAGGTGAAGACCAAGACAAGTATTTTGATAAAAAGGAGGAGAAGGATGCTGAGGACTTTGCTTACCTGTCTGTGGTACCAGAGAAAGCGCCTCGTTTCCCAAATAAAAAAGAAGTAAATTACTTGGTCAGGGATATAGGTCTGACCAAGTTCAATGCAGAGCCATTAATTTTCAGGATAAGGCAATGGAACTTGGTCATGGAGGAAGTGCAGGTGACAAGTCAGAGAAGTCGGCAGGAACATTCCTCAGGCTTTTACACTCTTAGGGATGGCCTCTGCTTCTGTCATGATGTGTCTGGACTGTTTGACGTTATTGGAGTGCCGTTTGTGTTCAAGGAGTGGCGGCTCTTCAGAGACAGCTCTACCACAAGTTTAAAGACTGTCCTCCGCAATGGAAACAAGTTCCCGACGCTGCCCCTAGCCCATTCAATATGTCTGAAAGAAGGCTACTGCAGTGTGAAAGTCCTCCTGGAGGCTCTGCAATACAACCAGTACAATTGGGAAATCATTGGAGACTTTAAGATGGTGGCTTTCATTCTTGATCTCCAGGGAGATTTGATAAAATTGCAATGCTTCCTCTGCTTTTGAGACAGCAGAGTCACCTTTCACAATTACAAGAGGAAGAACTAGGAACGGCGAACTGAATTTGTAGTTGGGACCCGGAACGTCACGTGGGAGCCACTGGTTGACCCCAAGGTCGTGTTCATGCCATCACTACACATTAAATTGGTTTTTAAATAAGAATCAGCCGATTTTAAATACCTTATTGAGTTATTTCCCAAGTTATCTGAGGCCAAAATCAAAGGTGGGATTTTTGTTGGACCTCAGATAAAGAAGGTGACTGAGTCTACCAAGTTCTCTAATAAGCGTGGAACTGTTTCATAGCAGTTGTCAAGTGCTCCCTGGGCAATCACAGAGCTGAAAACTACTAGCAGCTGATGGAGGATCTGTTAAAGACTTTTGATGCCATGGAATGCAAGATGTCCCTTAAATGTCATATGCTAAACGTTCACCTGGACAAATTCAAGGACAATATGGGGATCTACTCAAAAGAACAAGGCGAGCGATTCCACCAAGATGTGAAGGAGATAGAGCGGAAGTATCAGGGCCCCTACAATGAGAAAATGATGGGGGACTATATCCGGGGGCTGGTGCAGGAGTGCGACCTGGACTACAACCGCAAAAACAGGAAATTCAGTAATTTCTGACGTGTTTAAATTGCTTTATCAACTGTCATTTGTTTTCTACTTATTTGTTTTGGATAAGCTTGTTATAGAATAAATACATACTCTATTTATTTAATTATATGAACTGATATATTAAGAAATATTGAAAAATATGAACCCTCTGATTAAATGATAGTGTTCTTTATGATAATGACATATAACAAAGCAGGAAATGACATTTAGAAGAGGGGGACAAAAAGTGTTGAACGATGTTATTGGAATGATTTGGACACATGGAAATAATGAGTGATAAACTATTAGTAAAAGAGGGGTGGAAGGCAGATGTCGAGGGTGTAACTAGAGGAGACGACAGAGGATAAGATGGATGGATGGGTTGAAGGGAGCTTTGAGCAAGAGAGGAATGTCTGTTGAGGAAGGAAAGGAGTAGGCATGAGATAGGGATAAGTGGAGAATGATATTGTTAGGCAAGAATTGGGGGGTCGGGGGTGCTTAACTGAATATTCTGACGCAGCACGAAGAGATTTCTCCTCATCTTCTCTTTTTCTGCATGAGGGGACATAGAGGGCGGGTCGCCGATTAAGTGAAGCGGCCTTGCTGTGGGTGTACTGTGTCATGCTGCATTGCTTCTGATCAAGGTCAGTGGATGGATAGAAGGATGAGCCATCATCCATGAGGAACTAAGATACAAAGGGGGAAAGGGTGGTAATGGGAGTGATATGGGTTGGAATAGATACGTGACTTACACTTGGCTACCTCCTTTATTAGTGGGAAAAGGCTTTGGGCATATAGATTAATAGCGCGCGCACGCACACACACACGCGCGTGTGGTATATATATATATATATTTATATATATGTATATGTATATGTTATATGTATATGTATATGTATATGTATATGTATATTGTATATGTATATGTATAGTATATGTATATATATATATGTATATACTTATATATGTGTGTATGTATGTATGTATATAGGGTGCTCCAGAAAAAATGCCACTAATTTGATCTCAGTTTATTTAAGAACGGACAGACATGCAAGAACAACCTTTAGCATTCTGAAAAGCTAACATGATGGCAATTTGTTCAGCACTCAAGCAAACTTCTTTAAGTGCACGTGCTCGATGTGAGCACCACGTCGATTAAAACATGCTTTGATCCGGAGGCAGAAATTCTCCGCGACTTTGCGGCATGTCTCCGCCGTCACATTGTTGCGTAAGCTTCGACACTCTGCTTTTACTGGTCAAGGGTGGTTGGCTTGTTTGCATACACCTCTCCCTTAGACGCTCCCTAGAACAAAAAGTCCAAGGGATTGAGGTCAGGGCTATGAGGTGCCCACTCGGTGTTGTGCGGAAACTGATCACGCGGGATCTGAAAAGCTCCTTCAGCAAGGCGAGAGAATCGTGAGCTGTATGGGGCGTAGCTCCATCTTGCTGAAACCACATTCTGCTCTTCTGGTGGACAGTGAACCTTTGACCAAGTTCAATGTTGAACTTGTTGATGATTTCACAGTAACGCTCTCTGTTCACTGTCACTGTCTTGCCACGCCCGTCCTGAAACCAGTGCGGTCCGAGAAGACCATGTCTGGGGTTGAATGCGATCCATGCAGTCACTTTGGCGCCCTCCAGATGTTTCTCACTCCTCTCCTCAGGAGGCTCCTCGCCCAAGAAAACGTTATTGTGATTGTCTACAGTCCCATTGAGTTGATAATGAGCCTCATCACTGAACCAGGTGTTGCTCAACCACCCAGGTGAGCGCTCCAGCTTCTCGTCCAACCACTCACACATTTCAATGCGTCTGGTCTTGTCCTCATCCTTCAAGACATGATGAGTGGAAATCCTGTAGGGGAAGAGCTTCAGATCATTCCTCATGGAGCGCAGCAGTGTGGTTGGTGAAAGGCTTAGCTCTTGTGCCCGTCTGCGATAGGACTTTTTGGGGCTTCTCACAACTGAGTCCTTGATTTGCCGGCGTTTCTCTGGCGTGAGGATTGGTTTTGCGCCACTTCTACCCTTGTTGCAATTGTGGAGTGCTTGCTCCTTTTCGAAGTGTTTAACAATCCTCCAGAATGACTTGTTGTCCAGTGTTTTGACGCTACGGTGAAGTCCAAATTCGTTCTGGAACTTGCGACGAACCTCCACGTACGACTATGTCTCGTACCAGAATTGCACAATTCTTTGCTTCTGCTTTAAAGTGAATATTTTACAGCTGATCTGAAAAATAAAAACACGGTTAAAATTGACACTAAGTAGTTAACAAGCCCTGAAATAGAAATATTGGTAAAGCAAAAATTACGATTTTCACAGCCGAAACAAGTTGTGGTATTATTTCTGGAGCGGGTTTCTGTAGCGGGTTAGGGCGTCGTTACTTGCGGCGAAGGTCGAGGTGAGGGCGGTTTGAATCCTGCCATCAGCGAAGTTGAACCAAGGGCATGATTCATTGAATTCCACGCTACAAAGCCCTCTGTGAGGGGCACCGTCCTAGTCTCCCGATAAGGGGGGAGTGTGTGACGTTAAACCGTATCAATCAATCGTATATATATGTATCTATTACATATAAGAACATAAGAATGAAGGAGACTGCAAGAGACCATAAGGCCTACATTAGGCAGCTCCGTGTCCATCACCACCTGTCATCCCCATCCATAAAGTTGTCTAATAGTTTCTTAAAACAACTGAATGCTAAATTTATTCCATTCGCCGACCACCCTTTTAGTAAACCAATTCTTGCCTATTTCCTTTTTAAATCTAAATTTGTCCAGTTTATAACCATTACTGCGAGTCCTGCCCTGTTGTTTTAATATGATGACCTTGTTTGCATCACCTTTGTTAAAGCCTTTGATCCACTTGAACACTTCTATTAGATCACCCCGCACTCTGCGTCTTTCCAGAGAGTGTAAGTTAAGGTGCCTAAGCCTCTCTTCGTAAGGTAAATTTCTGAGTCCATGTATCATTTTGGTCATCTTCTTTGTACTGATTCTAGTGAATTGATGTCCATTCTGTAGGACGGAGACCAAAACTGTATCGCATAGACAAAGATGGGTCTAACTATCGCTAGATAGAGTTTAATAATTACCTCTGCACTTCTATTCGTTACCATTCTCGCAATGAAACCTAATGTACTGTTAGCTTTATTTCTGGCGCTAATGTACTGTTTCCTGGTTTCAAGATCCGGACTCACTAGAACTCCCAAGTCTCTCTCGCACTCAGTTTTCTCTAAAAACGTGTTATCTAAGCTATATCAGTTTTCGGGGTTGTGTAGCCCTACGTTAAACACGCTATACTTAGAGCTATTGTAGTTCATTTACCATTTCATCGCCCATGTGAACAATTTGTTGAGATCATCCTGCAGAATCTCTGCGTCGTCTCCTGACCTAATTAGGCGTTCTATTTTAGTGTTGTCCGCAAACTTACTAACATCACTATTTATCCCGTCGTCTAAGTCATTTATGTACATAATAAACAACAAAGGACCCAAAATCGAGCCCTGGGGGACCCCACTAGTAACATTGCCCCACCTAGATTTTACTCCATTTATGGTGTATATATGTATGTACACACACACACACACACACATTTCTCATGGAACACACACACACACACACACACACACACACACACACACACACACACACACACACACACACACATTCCTCATGGAACACACACACACACACACACACACACACACACACACACACACACACACACACACACACACACACACACACACACACACACACACACACACACACACACATTTTTCATTTTTAACACACACACACACACACACACACACACACACACACACACACACACACACACACACACACACACACACACACACACACACACACACACACACACACACACACACACACACACACACCCACACACCACACTCACACACACCACACACACACACACACACACACACACAAAACACACACACACACACACACCCACACACACACACACACACACACAAATTAGTGTATACATATTTAGTCTTGATGTTATATATCCTGACCTGACTAATTTCGCAGGTATACTTTCTCAAGACTAAGACTCCTGTGTTTCCTACTCCACTTACGTCAACCTGTCAGAATGTCTCAATATATATATCATATATATATATATATATATATATATATATATATATAGGAACACAGGAGTCTTAGTCTTGAGTTTATTCCTGACTAGATTCGCAGGTATGCTTTCTCAAGACTAAGACTCCTGTGTTTCCTACTCCGCTTACGTCAACCTGTCAGAATGTCTCAATATATATTTTAATAGTCAAAGTAGACCACTTGGAAAAAGAAACTAACGAAGCAGAGCGCTTTCGTATATTACATCTTCAGTGCAAAAAGTACATAGTTGAACAAAAATGTATAGTTTGTATATACGTGAAGAAGGAATAAGAACAGTTTACATAAGAGTAAACTGTCCTTGTTCCTTCTTTATGTATATATAGACTATGTATTTCTGTTCAACTATGTACTTTTTGCACTGAAGATGTAATATACAAAAGCGCTCTGCTTCGTTAGTTTCTTTTTCCAAGTGGACTACTTTGCAGAAGTGAAGACACGTACCCGTGCTCTTATTAGCATATATATATATACATATATATATATATATATATATATATATATATATATGTATATATATATATGTATATATATGCATATATATACATACATATATATATATTATGTATATATACTATATATATATATGTGTATATATATACTATATATATATATATATATGTATATATATATACTATATATATACATATATATATATATATATATATATATATATATATAGAGAGAGAGAGAGAGAGAGAGAGAGAGATTGTGAGTAATTGAGTAAGGTAAAAAAAAAAATGAAGACACGGGTTTAGATAAGAGTCTTATTCCTGGCCGGTTTCATTTTCCGTTTCTTCATAGGTATGTGCCTCTTGGTGTGAGCAAAAGAAATTAATTTGTAAATCGACTCCACGTTCCCATCATAGAGGAAGTACTTGCAGGATGTTCAGAAGAAGCATAGAATAGATTACATTAATCTATTACGAATACAATTAAGATGTCAATGAACATTTTTTGTTCTGTAAAAAGTGTTGTTTGAAATGTGGAAATGTGCCTGTAAAGTCTAAATTATGTAATATTGTGTTTTTGGAACCCATAAATGTTGTCTTGAAGATCGTATAAGTGAAATTATTTGAATTAAGTCAAATGTGCTAGAATACCTCGGAAATAGATCACTACTTATCATAACATGTAGTCGGGCAGAAAAGTGTGACAGATGGAATGTGGAACTGTGAAATGTGACTGTTGTTGTAAGTGTAAGATATATAATGGTGGTATGTACAGTAGAATGTTATGAAGCAATAGAAGTGCAAATCCGTTGAATACTAAGTAACCGAACGATACTCCACCGAGCTAAGTACGAGTAGCGGCGTCGTAGGGCAGCTTCTCATAATTGCGTATTTTGCTGTGATCTTTGTTCATTTCATGTATACTATTTTCTAAATCATGTTGTCTTCGGTGGCTATATGCAGAGCCTCACTTAATATTCATTGTCTTCTGGTTAGGCCTTTTCTCAGCATTTCTGCCTGTTATCAGTTGGGAAGATGACCTACTTTGTCCAAGTGATCCACTATCGCGTTGGAAAGTCGGTGGTTTCTTGAGGCCAACGCATTACAGATACAACGGCGGGGACGCGTCTCACTTGATTTCATGTGGGCCGTTGTGGTAATGGTTGGTCCTTAAAAGGGTACTTTAAGCTTGTATGTATCCTTGTGCGGTCAACTCAACTTATCGGGAATGTTGCAGTTAACCTACTGACACGCTGCATGCAAATAAAGGTCACGAATATTCTGGACTATTGGGTTTGATTTTATAACATACAGAACAAAACTATATTGCGTTAAACAATAGAGTATTTCAGTGGGCTCTTAATCTGATGAGGGTGTTATTCATCCGTGTTTCATACAATTAACAATGCAAGTACACCTAAGTCCATGTTATTCATAATCATAGGATCATTTTAAACAAACAGGTTTTTAAAGCCTCAGACGACTTGTAGCCATTGATAACGCATCTCTGAACAACGGCAGATACGGCCAGTGGCCGCTATTCACAGTAATATATTGACCAGGGGAAACAAATCAGGTGGCCACTATCCACGGGGTCGTAAGCAAGGTATTTAATCTTCAGTGGCCACATGAGGCGGGTGCCCGCTACTGACAGGTGGCCGCTAAGGTAGGTTTGACTGTATATCTATATCTATATCTATATCTATATCTATATCTATATATATATATATATATATATGTATATATATATATACATATATATACTCTTTATATTCTCTATTCTTCTATTTTCTTTTCTGACTAAGGTAGAGAATACACAATATTCTCGAACTTGCCCATGCTTGTTTGGATATGAAAACTAAGAAATTATGACGTTTCACCTATACATTATGCATCTTCTGGTAATTTTATTTTTTAAATTACATACATGTTTATATGTATTACATTCTTGTCGGCGAGTGTGGGGTCCCCGAAGAGCTCCAAAGTCCCACACATGTTCTGTTGGATATTAATTATCGCCGTATTCTGCTAGATATTAATTAGAAACCATGTGGCCATAATTAATATGCAACAGAATATGTGTGCTCTTCAGGGCACCCCATATCAGGCCAAGAAGACAATGACGCGTCCTAAACAATCTTGGACCCATCTTCACCTAAAGTTACCATTTTGTAATACTTATAAATATGTGTCATTTAGAAAATAAACTTACCAGAAAACGCCTAATATATAGGTGAAACGTCGTTATGTGTTAGTTTCAAATAAAAATATAAATATAAATATAAATATAAATATAAATATAAATATAAATATAAATATAAATATAAATATAAATATAAATATAAATATAAATATAAATATAAATATAAATATAAATATAAATATACATATACATATAAATATGCATATGCATATATATATAATTATAAATATAATATAATATAAATATAAATATAAATATAAAAATATAATATATACATATAAATATAAATATAAATATAAATACAAATATAAGTATATATAAATATAGATATAAATATAAATATAATATACAATAAAATAAAAATATATAAATATAAATTAAATATAAATATAAATTATATAAATTATAAATATAAATATAATGTAAATATAATTAAATATATAAATATAATATAAATATAAATATAAATATAAATATAAATATAAATATATATAAATATAAATATGAAATATAATATGAATATTGGAATATAATATATAAATATATATATCAATATATTATATATATATAAATATATATATATATAAATATATAATAATAAAATAAATATAGAATATAAATATAATATAAATATAAATAAATATAAATATAAATAAAAACATAAATAAATATAAATATAAATATAAATATAAATATAAATATATAATTATAATATAAATAAATATAAATTTAAATGTAAATTAAATATAAATATAGATATAAATAAAAATATAAATATAAATGTATGTGTAAATGTCAATGTAAATATAAATATAAATATAAATATAAATATAAATCTAATTATATAGTCTATAAATAAGTATAAGAATATAAATATAATTATAAATATAAATATAAATATAAATATAAATAATATAATATAAATATAAATATAAATATAAATATAAATATAAATATAATATAATATAAAATATATGGAATATAAATATATATAATGATATATAAAAAATAAATATAAATATAAATATAAATATAAATATAAATATATAAATATAAATATAAATATAAATATAAAATATAAAATATGAATATAAATATATGTATAAATATAAATATAAATATAATAAATTATAAAAAATATAAATAAAATAAATATAAATATAAATATAAATATAAATATAAATATAAATATAAATATATATATATAAATATAAGTATAAATATAAATAAATACAAATATAAATATAAATATAAATATAAATATAAATGAATATATATCATAAATATAAATATAAATATAAATATAAATATAAGTATATATATAAATATAAATATATATAAATATATATATAAATATATATAAATATAAAAATAAATATGAATATAATATGCATATAAATAGAAATAGAAATAAAAGCAGAAATAGAAACAGAAATATAAATATAGATATAAACATAAGTATAAATGTAAATGTGAATATGAATGTAGTATCAGTATCAATAAAAACATCAATATCAATGTCAATAATAATATGAATATGAATATGAATATGAATATGAATATGAATATCAATATCAATATCAATATCAGTATCAATATCAATTTCAATATCTATATCAACATCAATATCAATATCAATATCAATATCAATGTCAATATCAATATAGATGATGATGATGATGATGATGATGATGATGATGATGATGATGATGATGATGATGATGATGATGATGATGATGATGATGATGATGATGATGATGATGATGATGATGATGATGATGATGATGATGATGATGATGATGATGATGATGATGATGATGATGATGATGATGATGATATATCTACTGGTTGTGATGTTGATATTGGTTATATCAATGTAGATGATAATGATGATAGTGGTGATGTAGGTGAATGGCGTGAAAATGATGGTATCAATAGAGACGGGGGTATTTTGAGGACAGTTCTTATGAGGAAAGACTTAGAATGCTAAAGAGAAGAGAAGAAAAGGAGAAAGACAGGAGGAGAAGCAGACAGGAGAATGACAAGGGGGAACGGGAGGGAGGAAGGAAGGAAAGTAAAGGAGGTGTGGGAGTAGGTATACGAGGAGGAGGAGGAGGAGGAGGAGTAGAGACAAAAGAAAGAAGAGGACGAGGTGAGGGAGGAGGAAGAGGACTGAAATGATAAGGAAGACGACAAGGAAGAGGAGAAGTTGAAGAAAAATGAAGAGAAGAGAGAGAACGGGTGGAAAGAGGAAGAAGAAAAACAGAAATAAAAAAAGAAAAGAAATGCTTAGGAGTAGAATAAGAAAGGAAAAGAGGATAAAGAAGAATAGAAGGGAAACAATGAAGAGAGGAAGGAGCTGGGTGACAAGAAGAAGGATATGTATGAATAGAAAGAGGAAGACAAGGAGGGAGGAAAAGGGAAGGGTAATGAAGAA
>NC_134794.1:37690180-37692680 GCF_046742065.1 Oratosquilla oratoria | reverse complement strand
TGAGTGTGAAACCTGCCGGAAAATAGGTCATCGGATATTTCTCTTCCGATCTAAGTCGGCGCCGTCTTTGTGTTGCTCCTAATAGCTGCGTATTTTGCTATGTATTTTATCCATTTTATGATTTGGGAAACACTTTTTAATTAAATTTAATTTGATTTATTTTTCGTAGATTAATTAATTAATTATTTATTCATTTACAGGTCTCTATCCACCCACCCGCGTCCCCTGCCTAGTTGGTGGAATTGTGGTGTCGGGTCTGCTATGTATACCGCCAGCTTCATCCAGGAGTATCATTCCTCTGAAGAAGCTCTAAGCGAAACCGGTCAGGAATAAACTCGGTCCTAGACCCGTGTCTTCTTCCACCTTCCTCATATATATATATATATATATATATATATATATATATATATATATTTATATGTATATGTATATGTATATGTATATGTATATATATACATACATGTATATACTATATACATATACTGTATATATACTGTATGCATATATATATATACACATATATATATCTTCCCAGTTTCACCTTCATCAACATTAATCTTGAAGAAACCGCCTTCCACTCCACCACACTTACTAGCATAACCACCCTTTCTCTCTTTTGTCCTCTTTTAACTCCTGACAACCTTCCAACTACACTCCCAAACTCAAACTCGCTCCCCCTATCAGCTTAGTTTCACTCAATGCCCATACATCCATCTTTCTTCTCATAAACATAATACTTACCTCTTCCCTTTTACTCTCATCTGTACCACACACACACACATTAAAAGACCCCAGCCTTAGGGTTCTGGTTGGAAAATATCTCCCAGACCTTCTCATGCCTCTGCTTTTTTTTAGGGATGTCCCCTTTGTGGCTACAGAAAGTAGGATGAGTAATCCTAATCCCCGTCCCCTTTTTGTCGTCTTTTACGACTCAAGTGGGAACACTCTGTGACAGTATTCTTTCTCCCCAACCACAGGGTTTGGGGAAAAAGGAAATGAATATTTAGAGAAGTGGTACAGAACCGTATTAAGAGTGGGGGGACAGCATAACGGAGGGACAGTCGTAGTATATTAAAGTAGCATCATTTATCATTGAATAGAGATTTAAATCTAACTGGCTTAGGAGTTACGACTCAAAAGACCGTGCTGTGTTATGACTATGTCTTTATGTATTTGTATACATTTTGGAACTAGGCTATGTTGAATGCAAGATTTCAAGAAGTCTACAGCGACAATGGCGTTGTTGAGCTTCCACTGAAGCTTTAGTCTATATCTTTCAACGAGTTTCTGGACTAGTTCTAGGTTTCTGAGAAGGTTTCCAAAAGACGCTTTCAATAACTAATGGCCTTGTATTTCTCCAAGACGTCTTTCGACCTGACTCGGTCATCCTCAAGAAGGGAGTTACAAAAAGTTGCTGGGTATACTGGTTGTACATTTGGAGAGGCCGGACTCTTGTGGCTGTGATCCGTAACGCTACATATCTTGAAGTAACAACTTTTCTGTGGATCACAAAAAGGGTTGCTATTGTTTGTTATGTACATCTGTTGCTTGGGAGTGTGGTTGTAAGCATGAGTTGCATATTGATTGAGGGTTTCTTGATGCAAATAATCGCATATGTGGCCATTTTGAACCGGAGGGAACCATGAGCTTTGTAAATGATTCTGGTGTTCTCGTTTAGTGTAGTTCTTGTGATGGTGGTGTTGTGATTGTTTATCATGTGTCTTTTGATGGCGCTATTCTGGAGTTGGTACGTAAGCCTTTTGGAGAGGGTCATGAAAGTCATACCAATGTACGAGGTGGTGCAGTGCTGACAATCACTGACGGAGCAATCGGTGACTTAACCAACTGTGCTATCAAGAGGGAGAAAAGTTGGGCTCACTTTCTTACATATGTACGCTATCTTGTGTTCATACTACCAATTGCTCTATCATAGCAGGGTTGGGTTGAGTATAAATTCATGTATATGTATGCAACTCGAGCACACATATATAAGAAATTGTACTCAATGTATATCCCTCTCGATAGCGCAATTGGTTAAGTCACTGTTCATTTGTTATGTATCGGCTAGGTTCAAGTCCTAGCTCGACAACGTATCAGTTGCCGAATATGTTCCTATCGAGCTCATTGTTATCCTCGATCATGTTTTCAAGAAATTAAAATTGAAAAGGTAATGTGGATGATAAGACGAAAATCTATGAACTAGGGACCTTTCACTGTATGTTGTAATACTATACCACCTGTGTACATACTACCAATAGTGCTATCATGGCTGGGGTGGGTTGAATACAAAATTCATGTATATGTATGTAACTCGAGCATGCATGTACAATAAACTGTGCTCAACTTATATCCCTCCTGATAGCACGTATTTCCCATCTGATACGTATCGGCAAGGTTCGACTCTTAGTCCGAAAGCGTATCAGTTTTCGAATATGATTCCATCGAGCCCCTTGTTAGCCTCAATCGTGTTTGCAAAGAATTAGAATGGAAAAGTAAGTGT
>NC_134794.1:37672680-37682680 GCF_046742065.1 Oratosquilla oratoria | reverse complement strand
TGCTTTCTCAGAGGCTGAAATACACTGCTTAGATGATTTGAGATCGTTACTGATGATTACGCCGAGAAGTGGCTAAGGGGTTCACTGGTCGTCTCCTGCTTTGTTGACACTTATCACAAGAACGCCAGAAGGCTCTTATGTCTGTTCCCATGGCAGGCCAATAGAACTGCTCTGCGACCTTTAGTTCAGTTGTCCGTTGGGAGAAGTGGCCAGCCAAGAGGCTCTCATGAGCGACAGAGAGAATAACAGGGCGACAATTACGGGGAGCAACCAAGTTTAACTTGCCTAGTTTATCTGGATGATCAAAAGTTAAACACTTCCTGTAAAGGAGACCATCAACCACGACGATCTGGTAGGTAGACCCGTTTCTCACTAGGTCAATCTCTCCCGAAGCTGCTTTAGCTCTAGCAGTAGAGAGCGTTTCACACGAAATCTGAAGGTGACTGAAGTTATCAGTGGTCACAGAGAGGGGATATAGAGCAGACAGGGCTAAGTGATGATTGCGTTTTATTTGACCGACTTTGGTCTCGACTGCACATACAGGGCTAAGAGTCTCGTGTTGGACGTTGAAGAGTAGATTCCATATGAGAAGAGACAACTTCGTCAAGATCTGATGAAGCCAAACATTCAGTTACATTAGAATCCTTAAGTCCTGGAATGTAACCAATCAGGACACTGGCAAACTTAATTGGAGCTCTGATGACGTCCGTCCAACCTTCGCAATAAGGGCATCGAAGGTAGCAAGACACAAGGAGATATGCGCCTACTTGTCCCAAGCATTCGGCAACGAAGATTTTCCTACAGTTGGAGACATCAGCATCGGGTAACACACCCTCAGGTATGTCCACAGGAACAACCGGTGTCTCTAATAATGGTAGAAACCCAACCCACGCTGATGGTAACAGAGACTTGGAAATGAGGGACACTCCGATAAGATAGGCAAAATCCTAACTAACATCTTTGAAGGCACAGGAATTCTTAGGACAACGAGGACGAATATGCCCCCACTTATCCACAACCATAACACGTCACAGGAAATGGAGGGTCCTTTCGGCCGCTAGTATAATTCGGTGGAACTTTAGGAGGAGACAGCTTGGAAAGTCGAGCAAAATTCATAGAGGTAAGACTTGAAGCTCGAGAAAAAATAGGGTGAGCGAAAGTCAAATCATTAGCTAGTTGAATGGGTTCCGTTAAAGTAGTGGGTCGTCGTTCTTTGAGAAAAGCACGCAAGTCTGGGTGAAGGGAAGACAAGGACTGGCCAAAGATCATAAATCTAAATTCTTCAAAACTGTCACCTATCTTAGAAGATTCCAACCACGCCTGGAACAGTCGGGTCAAATGGAAAGAGAACTGTTGAAATGTTTCCCATGTAGAAATCTTGGCGTTTCGGAACTCGACACGGTAACCATCAGGAGTCTTGTTAAATCCAGATAATGAGGCTTTCTTCAATAGTTCATAGTTCTTGGTGATATCGGAGGACAGAGAATTGTACATTTCAGCAGCCTTTCCGGTAAGTGAGTTTCCCAATCTCACTGCATAGCTATGTGGGTTCACCTCGAGTAACCTGACAACCCGTTCAAAACAGTTAGGGTAGGAAGTAATGTATCCCACATCCTGCAATAGAATGAGCTTAAGACGACTTACCGAATCATTGAATAGAGTAGAAGAGGACTGCTGAGACGCAGAGACACGAGCCAACTCGATCTCCTTGTCTGCGCCAGTCTTGGCCAACTGGATCTATGCCTCTTCCTTAGCTTGAAGCTCCTCCTTCTTAGCTTAAGGCTTAGCTCACCGGACCTTTCTGTCTTCTTCCTTAGCTTGAAGTTCAGCCAGCTGGAGCCTACTTCGGCGTTCCATTTAACGTTCATTACGTTCCAGTGATTGCTGTTGAATAACATACTGCCTGACATCTTTCCCTGTTAGGCCTGCAGCCTAAGGTTTTAAATAGAAGCCATCGTAACAAAAGAAAGGGCAGAGGACATAGAAATAAGAGATACAAGTTAACAACAAAGAAAGAAAACAACACTAATGACCACAAGCTACAAAACCAATGTACATTGAAATAAGTAGAACGTTTAACTGTAAAAATAAAGTAAATGAAACAAATAAAGTTAAGTAAACAACACCCCCTTCAAAGGGGCACAACAATACGTATTAAAACACATATAGAGCACAACCGTGTAAGCAGGAAGAATCAACACGCCTCGAAGCACAAGAAGCAAAATAAAAAGTGATTTCTGGGCCACAGGCAGTGAGTGCGTACTCAAGGCGACTTACAAGCCCCAGCAGATAGCAGCACCAATCCTGGCAAGGTATCCAATGTAAAGGCAAGACGAGGAACAATGTTCTTTTGGGCTATCAAGGAATATATATATCATACGAGGAACTAGGGTCTCTCATTTAATCCAGGTGGTGCTCAAAATGTCTGCTGGGATATAATAATAGTACGAGAAAAAATATCAATGTATTGAACAAACATAACGCAAAATCAAATTCATAACCACAGAGGACAACCATGGACGACAACACGCCGTAGCAAAATGAAGATGTATACTGACAGATGTCAAAGTAATTAATCATCTTACGTCCCTTTTAGAAACAAGGGTCTCAATAATGAGAGACAATAGGGAAGGGGCATAAGAACAGTTGAATTACCTGAACTAGGGGGCTCACTGGTCATCTCCTGGTTGGTTCTGTCTGTCGGTGGCGAGGGGTGTGTAGTATTTGTACCCAGAATTCTGTCAGAGTGGCCACTGGTGTCGTGCGCAAAATTCCCGATGCCATGACATCACGCCAATTGGGCCGCTTCTGAAAACCATCAATGGCGCCGTGACGACTACACCACAAGTACCAACATTATATCATCATCACTTATATTAGTCACCACAGGTACACTCGTACGGACGAGTAGTTCCTAGTACTACCGACACTAGCAATGGTATCGAGAGTATTACCATTATCACTGTTTTCAACATCATCACCATTTCCATCACAGTCATTTTCGTAACCACTGCCGTTATCACAAACTTCTCCCACGACAGTAAAATCGTCTCAACCCCTCCATTTTCATCTCCGCCATGAGTATTTCTTTAATTATTCATCACCTGTCTTTATATAACACTATTGCCTCGTATATGCATCTGCTCCTCCTTTTCTCCCTCTTCTTCCTCCTCTTTTGGTCCTTCATCTTCATTTTTCTTCTCTTCCTATTCATTCCCTTCCTTTTCCTCCTCATACTCTCCTCTTCCTATCCTTCTTGTTCTTTCTGTTTCTCCTCCTTTTCCTTTTCATTCTCTTCTTCCTCCTCCTCCTGCTCTCTCCCTTTCTCCTTTTTCCCTCTCCTCCATCTCTTCTTCTCCTTCTCATCTGTCTTCTCCTCCGTTTCCTTCTCTCTTTTTCAAACCCTCTTCTCCTCTCCCTCTTCTTACTTTCCTCGTCATCTCCTCCTCCTCTATCTCCTCCTCCTCCCCGTCCTTCCTTCCCCTAGTACTTCTCTTTTGCCGAATGAGAAAACCATGCACCTAGAAAACTCGTTTGGATACATTTGAGTCCCCTCCTCCCTAATCCCCTCCTCTTCCTCCTTCTCTTCCTCCTCCTCCACAACCTCTTTCTCCTTCTCCTACCACTTCTCCTCCTTCGTCTCCCTCTCCTTCTTATCTGTTTCCTTAAGCTTCTTTTATTCTTAATTCTATTCCTTATACTCATAACATTTCACGCTCTATCTCTATTTACTCATTACACCGTTTCATTTATTTCTCTTCATTATTGTTAACATACCGGTTATCGCCTTCATTACTATTACCATTTTTGTATATTTTCAAAATTTCTTCGAGTATTCATTATTCCCTTTTCTTCTTCCAAATCACTATCTAAAACAAAAACTCTCACCCTCTTCTTCAATCTCTCTCGCCCTCTCTTTCTTTCTCTCTCTCTGTATATATATATATATATATGCAAAGTAGACCACTTGGAAAAAGAAACTAACGAAGCAGAGCGCTTTCGTATATTACATCTTCAGTTGCACTGAAGATGTAATATACGAAAGCGCTCTGCTTCGTTAGTTTCTTTTTCCAAGTGGTCTACTTTGCATAAGTGAACACACGTACCCGTGTTCTTATTAGCATATATATATATATATACATATATATATATATATATATATATATATATATTTATATACATACATATATATACATATATATATATATAATGATAGTGGAGAACAAAATATCACGATAGGATGTAATGATAATGGAGGAGAAAATATCACGGTAGGATATAATGTCAGTGAAGGACAAAACATAATTTTAGGAAGAGATACCGGACAGAATGTCAATGAAGGCCAAAATATCAAGATAGGATGTAATGACAGTGGAAGACAAAAGATCACGATGGGATGTAATTATAGTGGAGGAAAAAATATCACGGTAGGATATAATGTCACTGGAGGACAAAATATAATTTTAGAAAGGGATGCCGGACATAATGTCACTGAACGATGGGAGGCCGGCGTGAATCACGGTGACGTAGGGGGACAAAATGTACAAAATAGATCGGATGACCGTAATCGACCAGATGTCCGTGATGGGGGAAATTTTAATTTTGATAGGAGAAATGTTAATGAGGCATTGAATGTCAATGAAGGACCAAATAATAGTAATATAGAGCAAGGCATAAATAAAAAACAAAATGATAATATAAGACATGAGATTGAAACTCAAAATGTGGCAAAAAGAAATAATCACGAGTTTCTTAAAACTATGTACTTTAATGCTCGTAGTATTAGGAACAAATTTCAAGAAATACAGGCGTATGTCAAAAGCGAAAATCTCGATATGATAGGAATAACTGAGACATGGTTAAATGGTACAGAGTTCGAAGCTGAATTTAATATTGCGGGATTTAAACACTTTCATCAGGATAGAAACCACAAGAAAGGTGGGGGTGTTCTATTGTACGTTAAAAACAATGTTCATGCTTGTGTTATAGAGAAAGTGAAATAGGATGCATATGACAGTTTGTGGGTTGAGTTAACCCTAACAAATGGACAAAAAATGAATATAGGTGTAATATATAGGCCAAAGACATTATCATTAGCAGACGACAAACTGTTATTTCAAGAACTGTCTAGTTTCTGCAACCAGGATTTATTGATAATGGGTGATTTCAATTTTACTGACATTGATTGGATGACCCTTGAACATGGCCATATAGGTAGTCGCTTGATTGATTTTCTTGGTGACAATTACTTAATTCAGCATGTAAAAGAGCCCACAAGATATGGAAACTTGCTCGATTTATTGATCACTAGCCGCGAAAGCATGGTAACTGATGTAGAAGTCGGTGAATCTGTTGCAAATAGCGATCACAATTTAGTCAGATTCAAACTCCTAAACAATTTTAGAATAGATACTTGTGCTTCTAAAATACCCGATTTCAGTAAAGCTCAGTTCATAGAACTACGTCAGGAGCTTCAGCTTACAGATTGGGAGGCAAAATTAAACGAAAGGCCTGTAGATCAGATGTGGGAAATATTTCAAAATACGCTCACTAAGATGATTCAAACTTACATTCCTTTTAAGGACAGACGTCCCCCAAATCAGGCTCGCCCAAAGTGGCTCGACAAAGAAACTGAAAAAAGTATTGCTAAAAAGAGACAGGCTTATAAGAAATATAAGTGCTCGGGTGCATCTAATGACTATGAAAGTTATGTATCAATACAGAGAGATTTAAAAAAGACAATAAGAAAAAGAAAACGACAATACGAAATTAACATCGCTGAGAAATCCAAAGAGAATCCCAAAGAATTCTATAGTTACATTAGAGATAAAAAGGTTGTTAGGAATCACATTGGACCACTATTATCTGCTGACGGTCAACTTGAATATTCAAATGAAGGAATGTGTAATCTCTTAAACAATTATTTTAGCTCGGTATTCGTAAACGAAACACCTCAAAGTGAATTCCAAACTGAAACCTGTGAAAAGTCTGGGGTAAACTTACTCACTACGGTAAATATAACAAAAGAAAAAATTAAAAGGTGTATAGACAAACTCAAAGTTAATAAAACACCAGGGCCTGACGGTTGGCATCCAAGAATCTTAAAGGAAATGAAAAATGAGATTGTTGTTCCATTAGAAATTATTTTCAAGAAATCCATCATATCCGGAGATGTCCCAAGAGAATGGAAGCTAGCTAACGTTACTCCCATATTCAAAAAAGGTGACAAAAAGAAACCAAATAACTATAGGCCTATAAGTTTGACTTCGATCGTAGGAAAAATAATGGAAACTATCATCAGAGATGATATCGTATATCATTTAGAAAGTAACCGTTTGATAAATGATAGCCAGCATGGTTTCAGACGGAAACGTTCTTGCGTGACTAACTTACTCGAATTCTACAACACAGTTATCTCGAAGTATGACAAAAGAAACAATATAGATTTAATATATCTAGACTTTGCAAAAGCTTTTGATACCGTCCCACACGAAAGACTACTTACTAAATTAGCTTTGCATGGAATAAGTGGTAGCCTATTAGGTTGGACTAGTAATTGGTTGAAAGATCGAAAACAGAGAGTTGTTTTAAATGGAAAAACTTCTGGATGGAAAAATGTTGCAAGTGGAGTTCCTCAGGGTTCCGTTCTTGGGCCACTTCTATTCATAGTATATATAAATGATATAGACAATGGACTAAAATCTACTGTTTCCAAATTTGCTGATGATACAAAACTGTGCGGAGTGGCAAATGATCACTCAAACCAATTAGATATTCAAGAAGATTTAGATCAATTACAGCAATGGTCTGAAAAGTGGCTAATGAAATTTAACACAAGTAAATGCAAGGTAATGCACATAGGTAAAAATAACAGTAAGTACGATTACAAGTTATTTGGAAATTCGTTAACAAAAGTGGATAGTGAAAAAGATCTCGGCGTAATTATCAGTAACGACCTCAAATCATCCAAGCAGTGTATTTCAGCTTCTGAGAAAGCAAATAAGATTCTGGGATTGATTGCGCGATCTTTTGATTTCAAAAGTACATCACTCATTAACAAGCTATATAAATCGTTAGTTCGTCCACATTTGGAATATGCTGTTTCCGTATGGTCACCGAATCTCATTAAAGACATTGACAGACTGGAAAAAGTACAACGGCGAGCCACAAAACTGATTCCAAATATCAAAAATAAATCATACGAAAATCGACTTAAGCACATGAATCTGTTTTCCCTAAAAAAGCGTAGACTCAGAGGTGACTTGATACAGGTCTTTAAGATTTTAAAGGGAATTGACAACATCAAAAGTGACCAAATTTTCACATTGAATGAGAATCAGACAAGAAACAATGGTCTCAAACTGTCCGGAAATAGATTCAATTTGGAAGTAGGTAGAAACAACTTTGCCAGCCGTGTAGTTAATGAATGGAATAAACTTCCTGCACAGGTAGTGCAATGTAGTTCAGTTCGAAGCTTTAAGAATCATTTAGATAAATACCTAAGTAAGATGCTGTAATGATTATAATTTATGTTATATTATTTGTTTTTGTTTTGTTATAATTTGTCTGTCTGATTTTCATTTATTATTAGTTATATGTCAATTTATAATAATTTACTATTTACCTTTTTGTTTGTTATTCAACTATACCTATGCATTTATTTATGTATTTTATTTGTTATTTTTACATTATTATAGTTTTAATTTATTATTAATATGATTTTATTATTTTTTTGGCATCCGACCTAGATATGGATCAAAAGGTCTCCTGCCGGCATGCTCCGCCTTTGTAATCCTTTGTAATCCTTTGTAATATGTATGTATATATATGTATATATATATATATAAATATATATATATATATATCAATATATATATATATATATATATATATATATAAGAAAGGGTGGAGAGTGCCGGAGGACTGGAAGAATACCTGTATAGTTCCATTTTACAAGGAAAAAGGAAAAAGTGTAAGTGTAATAGTTTCAGAGGGATCAACTTGTTAAGTGTAGTTGGGAAGGCGTATGGGAGGGTCTTCATTGAGAGGATTAGAAGGGGAACAGATGGAGTGATTGGTGAGGAACAGTGTGGTTTTAGAGCAGGTAGGGGTTACAAGGGTAGTGGGCCAGGGATTGGAGATGGTTAATGAAAATGGAGAAAAGTAGGGGATAAGCCAGTTGTTGTTTGCGAACGACACTGCGCTTGTAGCAGGATCAGAGGAGGGAGTGAGGTAGTTAGTGACAGAGTTTGGGAAGGTGTGTGAAAGAAGGAAGTTGAAGACAAATATGGGTAGAGGTAAGGTGATGAGATGTACAAGGGGAGAAAGTGGCAGCAGACTGGAAGTGAGTATTAAGAGAGAGACTGGAGGAAGTGGATAGATTTAGATACTTGGGTGCGAATGTGGCGGGAAAGGGAGGAGTGGAGGTGGAGGTAGAATGTAGATTGAGAGAAGCGAGTAAATGCCTTGGTGGATTAAAAAATGTAATGAGAAATAGACATTTGGGAATGGATGCTAAGAGGAGATTGTATGAAGGAGTGATTGTGCCGACAGCACTGTACGGGGCAAAAACATGGAACATAAGAGAGGAAGAGAGGAAGAGTTTGAATGTGTTTGAGATGAGGTGCCTGAGAAGTATGATAGGGGTTACTAGGCTGGATAGAGTGAGAAATGAGGAGGTGAGGAGAAGGAGAAAGGAAGTGGAAAGGGAGTTGGGAGATAGGGTTGATGAAAAAGTATTGGGATGGTTTGGACACATGGAAAGAATGAGTGAAGAGAGACTAGTAAAAGAGGCGTGAAAGGCAGAAGTGGAAGGAGTGAACATGATGGGGCTTCCTAGGATGAGATGGATGGATGGGGTATAAGGGGCTTTAGGAAAGAGAGAAATGTCTGTTGAGGAAGGACGGGAGAGGGCAGAAGATAGGGGTGAATGGAGAAGGGTTATGTATGGATGATGATGTGATGCATGAGGTGGAATGGGTGGGGGATTGGGGTTGAGGGAGTATGTGTGAGAAATAATTTAATGCAGCCCGAAGTGATTTCTCCCCGTCTTCTCCTTTTCTGCATGAGGGGAGGGAGAGGGGGGTCGCCGATTTAATGAAGTGGCCTTGCTGTGGATGAGCTGTGTCTTGTGACACTGCTTCTGACCCAGGGCAGTGGGTGAGATGCAGGGATGACCCGTTATTCAGGAGGTGCCAAGATTAGAATGAGGGAAGAAGGTTGAGGGGAGTGGAGTATGATAGGGATGTAATGGTTTGGAGTAGTTTTAATGCCTCTCTTTTTGGCTACCTCCCTTATAAAGGGAAAAAGCCTTTGATATATATATATATACATATATATATATATATATTATATAATATATATATATATATATATATGTGTGTGTGTGTGTGTGTGTGTGTGCGTGTGTGTGTGAGTGTATATACACACATATATATGTTTATATATACATATATACTATATATACACATATATACATATATATGTATATATGTATATATATATATATATATATATATATGTGTGTGTGTGTGTGTGTATAATTTATATATATATATATGTATATATATAAATATATATATATCCTTCCTCTGTCTCCCTCCCTCTCTATCTCTCTTACTCTCTCTCACTCTTTCTCTCCCCCACTCTCTTTCTCTCATAAGTCCTCAAAACAGTGTATAGAAGTAGATGAAAAAAAAAGAAAAAAAAAAAGGTTACATCAGAAGACAGTTTCGTTACTTGAACCAAGAAGTAGTCTTGACTTGACGTGTTATAATTATCTAGTCCATCCCCATCTGGAATGCGCCGTCCAGTTTTGGTCACCGAACTTGAGGATGGACGTGCAGAGGCTAGAACGAGTTCAGGCACGAGCAACGAAACTTATTTTCGCCACTAGACACATAAGCTACCAGAGTCGCCTTAAGGCTTTAGAACATAAGAATATAAGAGTGAAGGAGACTGCAAGAGACAATGAGGCCTACACTAGGCAGTTCCATGTCCG
>NC_134794.1:37647680-37650180 GCF_046742065.1 Oratosquilla oratoria | reverse complement strand
TTCCCTCCCGGAAGAGAGCTTAGACCTCGTATGACCGATCTATGGGTAATGCTGTGACCTTACACGCACACACACGCCCAACTCTCCGCCCACTAGAGTTGGAGTAACGACTCGAAGCACAACGATACTGAAATTATTTCAGCCTTGAGCAGGATTCGAACCCGGACCGCCGTTGTGACAGTTGGGGACTCTACCAACCGCGCCACCGAGAGAGAGAGAGAGAGAGAGAGAGAGAGAGAGAGAGAGAGAGAGAGAGAGAGAGAGAGAGAGAGAGAGAGAGAGAGAGAGAGTGAGTGTGTGTGTGTGTGTGTGTGTGTGTGTGTGTGTGTGTGTGTGTGTGTGTGTGTGTGTGTGTGTGTGTGTGTGTGTGTGTGTGTGTGTGTGTGTGTGCGTGCGTGCGTGCTCGCGCGCGCATGTGTGTGTGTGTCTGTGTGTCTGTGTGTGTGTGTGTGCGTGCGTGCGTGTGTGCGTGTGTGTGTATGTGTGTGTATATGTGGTTTCCATCGGTTTCACAGGGAACGTAGCTACTTCCAGTGCCTCGGGGTGGTTGTGCTCTTCTTCTATCAGCGAAAATAACATTGGCATGGCGGTAGGACTCGCGCCTGCTCGGTGAAGGATTACTGGAATATCTGCGCCTTCTACTTTGAATTGCAACGCGCTGAATGTTAAGCCGCGTCCACACTTGTTGCATTTCCACGTATCGTATCATATTTGCGTACCACCTAGTGATACGATACGGTGCAACAGGGTATTGTACCCACTTGTTGTGTATCCGTATACGGCAGGTGGATATGCAACAAGTGGGTACATAACCCTGTTGCACCGTATCGTATCACTAGGTGGTACGCAAAGATGATAGGATACGTGGAAATGCAACAAGTGTGGACGCGATTTAAGGCTCATCCTGCGCGCTACCTTGAAGTCAATTCCCAAAATCATCTGCGCGGCGAGCCCCTCCACGGGAATCACAATAAATGAGTACGAGAAATGCAATCCAGCTGACTCTATCTCCGCTGTGATCCTGCCGACGTTTGCCATTACTGAGCTATCTGCTTACAGAATCTTTCTCCCTGTCTCTAGCTTCCCTATTTCTTTCAGCAGAACATCACTATATAGGAGAGATACCGCTGCCCCATAATTTAATAGGGCCTTTATTTCGCGGTCTCTGCAGATCCCCTATTGTAATTATGGCTAAGCCGCCCTCACTGTCATTGGCGCTGGCAACTCGCCACTCGACAACATCATTGTCTCGTTCTGGCTGTCTCACCTCGGTGCAATCATCTCCACTTTTTTTTTTTTTTTTTCCCGACCTCATTCTGCCCAGATCTGTGTTGCTTGTCGATGGGTTAGACCGTTCCTCTCCCTGGGCGTGCCCTGAGAATCCGCAAGCCTGGCATTGTCTCTGTGGTGGGTTGCGGTGGCAAAAGAAACATCCTTCGTCAGAACAGCTTGGCCTCCTACAAAGGAAACAGTAAGAACGCCAACGCCATTTACAGATCCCACAACTTCCGCGGCCCCTTTTCCATGACACCTCCATGTGGGGTAGATAAACGTCTTCCTCCTTGCCCGTGCCTCAGTCCCGCGTGAAAGAGGTGATGTAAAGTCTGCTTGTCTGGAGAAGGTTAAGTCTGAGCGTCTGGGTAATGTATAGTGGGATGTTTGGGTCCTTTGTGCATGTCTGGGTTCTTTAATGATGTGTATAGTTTAAAAACGATACACGCACCACGGGTGTACTCGGTCTTAATCTGCAAATTGTGCTGACGCACACAATCGACCGCGGCTCGTGGCACCACTAAAATTGACGTCTTATCATCCTTCGTCAAAATAAGCGCCACTACTTTGGCATGGTTTGTTTGGTTTTATTAATGGCCACATTAATTGCATGTGATTCTTCCTCGGATTTAAGGGCCGTGATAGACGCCACTATGACTACCACTCTCAACATGTAGGAGGTGAGCGTTTCACTCTCGCACTTGTCGGCAGTGTCCAGTTTTGTTCTGATACTGTCCACAGATGCCGGATTGTTAAAAAAAAAAAAAAAAAAAAATGCTGTCTAGCCGACCGAACTGCGTCTACCGTCGATTTCTTTTGGAGAGATCCGCACCCCAGCGTTCTTCGAGGAGGCTCAGCCAGGCATCCACAGTTTAGTAGGCTGACTGCCCAGTGACCGGGTGCCGAGTTAATCTCGCACTTATACTGGGATGTGGTCAGTAGAAAGCATACCCTTTGTCTGATCCTGGCTTGTTGCCTGTTTATTACTTTTCTTAAAGTTAGACATACTTCTATCTGAGCTCCCTAAGTTCACTGGGTTATATTGGTTCTTGTGTATTGTATCGTGTTCACTTGGTAAAAGTAGCGGTTTATTTGTGTAATGTATGTTACAATCCCACCGCTGCCACCAATATGGTAACGTGGGCCGAGATGCTAAGAGAATATAGCTTAAACACAAGATAGTTTAGCGTAAATGTGGCATGGAAACACAGGTTGACCCAGGAACACT
>NC_134794.1:37637680-37640180 GCF_046742065.1 Oratosquilla oratoria | reverse complement strand
TATATGTTTTGTTCAGGCAGGGAGTGGAGGATTCTATTTGTCTGAATGGTAATGCGACCCTACGGAAACAGGTTGTCTGGTCCTGGGAGTTGTCGGTCCGCATGAGCGTGCCACTTTCCCTGACTCTTTCTTTTCTTCCTTCAGCTTTATCTCCCCCTCAGTGTCTCTCCCCATCCTTATATCCCTCCTCACTCTCATCCCCCTTTTATCCACCTCCCTACCCTGACATTCCATATCATTTACTCCCCTATTCGGCTTTTCCCTTCACCCCTATTTACTATTCTCCAGGTTTGCCATCGCCTCTCCTTCTCTTCCATCCCCTCCCACCCTATCATTTCCCCACCGCCACACTCTTTCTCTAAACCCCTACTCCCTTTCCCCTTCCCCTTAAGTCCCAAAGTCAAGGCTTCTTATCCTATTTGATACTTTTTGTGTTGTAATACTCAGCCTGTTGAGTATTTACACAGGCTGATTCTTGCCTAAGATTATATATATTTGTCTATATACCAACAAGGGCTAATACTCAGCCTGTTGATTATTTACACAGGCTGATTCTTGCCTGAGATTCTATATATTTATCTATATACCAACAAGGGCTAATACTCAGCCTGTTGATTATCTACACAGGCTGACTCTTGTCTAAGATTCTATATATCTATCTATATACCTTCAAGGCCTTCCACTTACAAGGGAGGTAGACAAGTCAGAGGGCATGTACCTTTTTCCACCAATATCACTCCCACCCATTCCACTCGAATCCACCACCCTTTCCTACCTCTCATCTTAGATACTCGTGGACGAAGAGTCATCCATGTCTTCCACCAACTGTCCTGATCAGAAGTAATGCAGTGAGGCACATCACACTCACAGCAAAGCCGCTTCACTTTAACCGCCCCCCACCCCTCTCCGTCCCCTCACGCGGAAAATGGAGAAGACGGTAGAAATCCCTTTGGGTTACAACAATGTATCATTTACACATAACCACTCCCTACCCTCCCCTCCCACCCTACGCCCCTCCCTTCTTTGTATCATAGCATCATCCATACACAACTATTCTCCACTCACTTCTATCTCCTACCTTCTCCCTTCCTTGCTCAACGGACATTCCCTTCTTACTCAAAGCCCCATCCATCCATCTCATCCTCAGTCGTCCCCACAAGTTCACTCCATCCTCCCCTGCTTTCCATGCCTCTTTTAATAATCTTTCTTCACTCATTCTTTCCATATATCCAAATCATCATAATGCTCTTTCATCAACTCTATCTCCAGTCTCATTTTCCACCCCCGTTCTCCTCTTCATCTCCTCGCTTTTCACCCTATTCAACCTACCATATTTCTTAGGCATTTCATTTCAAACATATTTAAATTTCTCTTCTCTACGTCTCTTAAATTCCAAATATCCACCCCACACAGTGTTGTCGGAACAATCACCCATTCATACAATCTCCTTTTTTGTATCCATTCTCAGATGCCTATTGCTCATGCCACATTTTAATCCTCAAGGCATTTACTAGCTTCTCTCAATCTACAATTTACCTCCACCCTTAATTCTACCTTCTCTGTCACACGCGCCCCAAACTACCTAAAGCTACCCACTTTCTCCAATTTCCAACTAGCTACCACCCTCTCTCTTGACTAATTTCCAGCTCGCTCCCCATCCTCTCCCATTGTAAATCTCATCACCTTACCACTTTTACCTTCAACTTTCTCCTATCACAAATCTTCCCAAACTCCGTCACTAACTACCTTAATCCCCTCTCTGACCCTGCCACAAGCTCAGTGTCGTCAGCAAACAACAACTGGCTCATTTCCCACTTTTCTCATTTTTTTAAACATCTCCAGTCCTCTGCCCATTACCCTTGCACTTACCTCTCGACCACCCCATCCATGTAGACATTAAACACTCATGGCGATATGACGCATCCCTGTCGTAGGCCCACCTTTACCTCAAACCACTCGCTTTCTCGATTTCCATTTCTAACACAGAATTTACCATTCTCGTAAAAAACCCTTGAGTTCTGTCTTACCACAAAAATCTGATCCACGTAACCTCTACCTTTCCTAAGCCCACACTGTTCCTCACCAATTATTCCCTCTGTTCTTCTCCTAATCCTGTCCATTAAAACCATCCCATAAGCCTTCCCGACTACGCTCAACAAACTGATCCCTCTGAAAATACTATACTCAAATTAGTCCCCTTTCCCTTTGTAAATCGGAACTATACAGGGACTCCTGCAGTCCTCCGGCACTCAACCCTCCCTTTGACACACATTAAATAACTTTACTAACCAGCCCACTACTACTGTACCTTTCTTCTTCAAACTCTCTGCATTGCACCCATCCAACCCAGGTGCCTTACCTGCTCTCATCCTTTTCAGAATTATTTGTACCTCATCTTTTCTTATTTCTCCTCAATTTTCTTATTACATCACCGTCATTTTCTTAGTGCTTCCCACTGCTACCACCAATCCCTCCCTATCCTCCTCCACATTCAACGGTT
>NC_134794.1:37627680-37632680 GCF_046742065.1 Oratosquilla oratoria | reverse complement strand
ACCCTGATGATCCCGATCAAAGAGAAGATATCATCCTGGATTAGTAGCATTTGCCAAAGTGTTACAGTATATCCTATCACTACTGTGACCACCAACTACTTTGTTCATGGATGGTAGGATTGGGAATGGGTTAGTAAATCCGCTAAGGGTATTGTCAGGAACATATAGGATTGATCTTGGCAATAAAATGAACTCTTTTAAGCCAGTATAAAGGATGAGTCAACCATAACACATAAAAAAAATAGAATAACATACTACCTCTTATATCATACACTCTAAAAATTACGGAGTAGGGGTAAATAAAATGCGGCCGTAACCAAAAATGAAAATAATATTTTTATTAAAAAGAACATGGAATGACAGAACTACCCTAGACTTTTCTTTTGATGCAAAATAGTTATACATTTAGACAGTTTTCCTTGTAGTAATCAGCGATAAGCTTTAAGCGCGATTATCTCAAAAGTAGGTGCGTGTGGGTTGTCCCCCTTATGCCTGCCGTAGCCTCACATATACTATTCATCATTTAAGCATATACTGTCTGCACGTCCTACGTTTTATCTTTCTGTGCTGACTCAGCTAGATTTTGGGATTAAATTAATTCTACAATAATACATTCTTGGGAAAAATTCTTTAGTGACAATTGCATTAATATTCATTCTTTTTATTGGTTAGATTTTTTCAAATAACTTGTAGTCATAATGTCGTTTTCATTTATAGGCATACATTTATACATGCCATTTTTCTTATGTGTGACAAGTTGAAGAAGGTAGAAAAAGAGGACATGGGTCTAATACCAAGTTTGTTCCTGATTTTATCCTGAACATCTAAACAAGGTTAGGGCGAAACAGAGTCAGGAATAAATTCGAAATTGGACCCGTGTCTTCTTTTCCTTGTTACGAGTTATGATATATATATATATATATATATATATATATATATATATATATATATATATATATATATATATATAATCTATATATATATATATATATATATATATATATAATGCATATATATATATATATATATATATATATATATATATATGACACACAGGAACCCACAGTCGGAGAAAATAAACTTCGAATAAAGAAGAATCCAATATTTCGGCTATCAACTGTAGCCCTCTTCAGGAAAGTACATAGGGTAGTGTACAAAGGGGACTTATAAGCTACAGAGAAGAAGAGATGTGGACAGATGACCTCACTCAGGTGAGGGGCAAACTGGGGTCGCGGAGGAAGGAGGGGGTGAGGAGAGGGGGGGTTGTAAAGTCCGCACCAGCTTGTTAACTGCCGCGCGTGAAATGATGTCAGGTGTCCACTGCCCTTTAGAAATATCAATATTAGGGCATTCCTCAATTAATGCTGATTCGACTATTTTCCTCCTGAAACCGCAGTGGGACTTGAACACTAATCTGGCCTTACCCCAATCGAAAGAATGATTCTTATTTTTGACATGAAGAAATACAGCCGAATTTTCTTGCCCATACCTAATTGACCTTTTATGTTCTGCCAATCTAGTGTTCAAGTCTCTCCCGGTCTCACTATTGCCTATCACTATCCTAACACCGTGCGTAAGCAAACTGTGAACGTTCAACAAAAACCGAAGGAAGTTGAGTCACCTGGTGTTTATTGTTTGCCCTGCAAAGATTGTGATTTGGTTTACTTGGGTCAAACCGGGATTCTTCTTTATTCGAAGTTTATTTTCTCCGACTGTGGGTTCCTGTGTGTCATTTACAATTGTGCTACTACATTTCTGCTTAGAAATATATATATATATATATATATTATATATATATAATATATATATATATATATATATATATATATATATATATATATATATATATATATATATATATACGATAGTTGTCCGGAAGGTCTCTAGTCCTTTACGATTTCAAGAAATGCTACTGACCTAACACAATGGTTCCCTACTTTTCTTCAAATTAGTCTCCATCGAACTTCACACACTCATCCCAGCGTCACTTTCACGTTTCAAAACAGTTTGCAAAGCCTTTTTGGAAGATTTTTATCAGGTGGCTTGTCGTTTTACTCTTAATCTTGTCTATGGAATAAAATCTTCTACCTTTTAAAGGCAATTTTAACTTTGAAAAAATCCAGAAGTCGTAGGGAGATAGATCTGGGGCGTAAGGAGGTGATATAATATTTTGCCAAAAATCCCTGCACAACACGCGAAGAATGGGTAGGTGCATTATCATGATGAAGGATCCAGTCAACACTAGAAAAAACTACGACCGTTTTCTTCTCACTGCATCCCTCAGATGGCGAACAACGTCCATGTAATACTCCTTCATTATTGTTTGACCTTGAGGGGGTTCTCGTGGTGGACAATACACTGATAATCAAAATAAAATATCAACATGACCTTGAGATTGCTTTGACTTGGCCGTGCCTCCTACGTGGAGACGCGGATGACTTCCATTGACTAGATTGGACTCTTGTTTCTGAGTCATAAACGTAGACCCACGACTCATTTCAGGATCTTACTTGTTTCAGAATATCTGGGTCATTTTGTAGCAGCTTGAAACAAGTCTTGCTAATTTTCAGCACGAAATTCCTTCTGCTCACGGGTCAGAAGACGTGGGACGAGTTTTGCCGCGTGTTATTACAAAATATACTTTCAAAATCTCTGAATCACTTGTCCGCGGGATACCAAGATCATCTAATTGTCGGACTGTCAATCACCGATTTTCATTGACTGCAGTCTTCACACGTTCAAAATTTTTGAGTGTTCTGCTTGTTGAAAGCCTTCAAAAACGTGCATCATTTAAGACGGATTATCATGTATATATAAAATAAAATAAAATAAAATCAGCCATCCTGTGTCCACTTCTGAACAAAGCCCTCCTTCATAGCATTCCACTATTGACAAGACCGCGCCAACCATTGCCACGTCCCTCCTGCAAACTTCAGAATCTCTTCTATTCATCTTCTATCTGGTCTCCTTCTTCCACGCTTCCCATCTCTTGTCGGTCTCTCAGTAATACACTTGCTCCATCGCTCATCAGTCGTTCGCACCAACTTACCTGCCCAATTCCACTTCCTCTCTTTTTCAGCCTCCACAACATCTTTTACTCAAGTCTGCTCTCTCACCCAACTTTATCTCTTTCGGTCTCTCAGCGTTATTCTCATCATTGATCTTTCCATTCTCCTCCGTGCATTCCTTATCTTTGTTTCCATTGCCTTCGTCAGTTTCCATGTTTTACACCCGTAGATTATTGCTGGTAGAATGTATTGATTGTAAACTTTATGTTCCAAACATAAAGGTAGAGAGCCTAACAGGATTTTATTATGATTATCAAACACTTTCCAACCAATTGAATACGTCTTTTTATTTCATTATCATAATCTCTGGTCACTTTTACCATCACGCTTTAATAATTATGCTACTCAACTTCTTCACGACTCTCACCATCGATTATAATATCTAAATTGAACTTTCGTGTTGAACATTCCTTTGGCTTTGCTCTTATTCATTTTAACTTACTTTGAGACTTTTCTTGTTCAGATCCCTCAGCATATCTTACAAGTGTTCTACTTTTTCTGAAAAAAGAATAACATCATCCACAAGTCTTAGGTGGTTCAAATATTCGCCATTAATCTTTAAACCTCTCTCTTCCCAACTCAACCTTCTGAAAATCTCTCCCAAGCAAGGTGAAAATAAGTTGGGTGAAATGTACCTTTCGCATCTTTTTCTAAATCCCTTATATATATATATATATATATTTATATATGTATGTATGTGTATATATATATATATATATATATATATATATATATTTATATAAATGACTACTATTACACAGGACGTGCACACCCATATTCCTGGCGCCGCTAGCGGAGGCCAGTCCAGTGTCCTACGAGGAGTGGAGGTGTAACGTTGTGTCGCTGCGTCTTTCGCGCATGGCTGCACTTAGAAGTGGATAGTGTTTGTTTGCATAGGTTCTTGCTGATTTTGTTTGTTTGTTTGGTTCTTCATAGGTTCTTTCTTGCTGAGTTTGTGTATTCAAAATGCCGAATAAGTGTGGTGTTGTGAACTGCAACGGTAATTATAACAAGGATAACAGGTGCCGAGTGTTTCGAATGCCAAAAGACTGTTATGAAAGACAGAAGTGGCTTGATGTGCTACCACCACGTAATAATTTTGTTGTTGATTCTGACAGATTATTCATTTGTGGGTTTTCCATGAATGATTATTGATTTGCTCTTGAATCATACCCCAATCGTAGTTATGAACAGCTCAGAGACTTTTTGGTGCTGCCAAGTAGACGCAAGCTGCAATACATCACTTCATCTATTGACAAGGATCAGGTGATGAGGGAAACATTTGCCAAAGTGAAGACACTGCAGCAGAAGAATGTATTTCTCTTGATAGATGAAGTATAGATTCGGCCAACTGTTGCATTTTTCTGGTGGGGTTCTGAGTGGCATGGCAGTGAACAAGCCAGACTGCAAGGCCACTTCTATGCTATGTATTATGATGAAGTCGCTGCACAGAGGACCTAGTATTATGATTTCTGTGACACCCGTCCACAAGCTCACAGCAGCATACCAGCTTGAGCGTGTGAAGGAGGCGGCAGCTGCTGTTGAGAGGGCAGGTGGGCGTGTCATCGGGTCTATCACAGACAACCACAAGATAAACCAGCAGTACTGTAAGCTGTTTGATTTTCCGGGTGATTGCCGTGCCACAGCCAAGCATCCTCTTGACAAAGATCAGGTCTGGTTTCTCCTTTTTGACACAGTGCATCTTCTGAAGTGCATCCGCAACAACTGGATCAGTGAGAAGTGCCAGAAGATTAGTCTTGACAATAAAACAACAGCATCATTTGCTGACGTCAAGAAACTGTACGAGTCAGAGAAAGGCAGTATTCTGAAGACTACTCACCTCACTAAATTTGCTGTCAACCCCTCACGACTTCAACTACAAAATGTGTAGCATGTCTTGAAGGTCTTCAATGAAAAGGCTGTGGCTTCATT
>NC_134794.1:37600180-37620180 GCF_046742065.1 Oratosquilla oratoria | reverse complement strand
AATACTAATACTAAAAAATAACATTAATACATACATAACATTAAAATTTTATTTGAATAAATTAAACCTATTTATTTTGTAATACTATATCCCTACTTAATAAATAATAATAATACATACCTACATATACAAATAATCCTAAAAATACGTAAATTACATACATGCAGTGATACATACATACATATAATACATACATCCATACATAATACATCATACATCCATCAAATAATAAGAAGGGACAGACCGACAGAAGGAATTACATGCCTAAGTATAATACATATAAATAATACATATACATAATACATAATACATAATACTAATAATTAATACATTAAATAATAAATAACATATCATACATACAATAATAATCATACGATAATACATACTACAAAACATATAATAAATATACCTAATATATAATAGATTTACTACTTACATAATACATAATAATACTGCATACCAATAAATAATTATACATAATAATAATACATACATAACATAATAATACTACCTACATATACATAATAGGTTATAGAATACATTATAAATCTGTTTGATTTACATTATATTTAATATTTTAATTAAGAAAATACAAACATTATAAATATTCTCAATAGTACAGTAGCAATAAATAGTCATATAATAATCAAATAGGAATTAAAGAAAAAAATAATAATTCATACAAGATGTTTCATGCTAAAAAAATTCATTTTAAATCACTCACAGGTACTGAGTCACAAATAATCTAATTTTGGCATTACTGCGCAGAAAGGAGAATTAGGTTCTCGTAAAGAGACTGAACTTTTAGACTGAATAGAGGCAAGATTGTGGAGATACAAGGGAAGGAAAAAAGGAGTGTATGATCTTTCATTTTTGGATTAAAAAACAACACAAGAAACACCACATATATCACATACAATACTCATCATTTTTTTTTTCGGTATGCAACATGTTATGCAGTTTAATAAAATTATACGATTTGGTCCTCATGAAGGAAAAAAAGTACTCTATGCGAATATAAAATCGTATACTGTAGTAGATAGGAAAATAACAGATATAAATTAATGGATCTTATAAAAATGAAATTAAAACATATATATATTATATCTCTAAATGTGTGGTTGGATATCAAAACAACACAAAAAAAAAGAAAAAACCAACACAAAGAAAAAAACGAAAAAAAAAAAAAAAAAACACACTACTATATCAAATCTTTTTATATTTTTTTATATAAGGAAGAGAGGTTATGAAATATAATTTTTATATAAAGATATTAAATATGGTGTAGTGTGATTGTGTTGTTTATTTGTATGGGGTATGTTATATGCTATATAGTGATATTAATTTCTTCTTTATCATAAGTAACTTTTAAAAAATGTTAATAGTATTTGTTTTATTATCTTTGTATATTGTTATTTTAATTTATAAGAATATGTGTTTTTTTATATCTGTATTAAAAAGGAAATTTGTTGTGGAGATTGTGATGTTTCGATGGGATATTTTGTATCTTTTTAGTTGTGAATGAGAATTTATTTAATTTTTGTGATATTTCTCGTGTTTAAGAAATGTTGGAATTTTAAATATTAGAATTCAGTGTTTTCGAAATCAGAAGTGAACAGGAGTAATGGATTAGATCATATTGAGGTCTGTTTTATATATAATATATCCCATTATATATAATATATTTATGATATTATGTATTTACATATATTTACGTATATATTATATATGTATATATTATATATATATATTCAGTGTATTATTTATATATATAGGCTATCTCAGTTCACTCGTGACCTCAGGCTCGTTCCACTCGTGACCTCAGCTCAGTCCGCTCGTGACCTCAGCTAGAGACCTCGTTTTTCTGCACAGACACCAGCTAGTGAATACTGTGAATTTTTATATCTCCGAATAGTGGTTAAGTGATTGTGTTGTGTTTTTGTAATTGTATACGTATAGCGCTATACAGTTAACAGATATAAGATTAAAGCTGCTAGGGTTCTATTTAATTTCAAAACAGTTTTCTGTTTAACCGTATTCCAAAGGTAGGAGAATATAGTATAAGGTAAGCAGAGTAAGCTTCGCTTATTGAGTTTATTAGTGAGAGCTTTGATTTTTTGTTTTTGTTGATTTGTATTTTCTCTTTGACGTTTGTATTTGCTAAAAAGGGGAGCGAAATGGCTTGTGAAGGTTGCGTGAACCTAGAGGTCCGTCTCAGGATGGTGTGTGGAGGGAAATTCGGCTTCTCAGGAGTGCGCTCCGTGAGAAGAGTGAACCCTCCCCACAACCCAAAGAGCGTTCCAACTTCTTCACCTACTGTCACTGCCATGAGCGGAGTGGCGCTCCGTGGGGTCCGTTTTGTCGAGGCCGCAGTTCGGTAGACGTGTGCCCTGTGGAGCAATCCGCTGGCTCTAGTCAATCGTTTTGCTCTACTGGAGGATGACTCAGGGGGCTGAAAACCAGGAGTTCTTGGTGGTGGGGGGACTTCATGGTTCGAGGCTTATGACGACTATTTGCAGCGAAAGACTAAGCGACGTTGCAAGCTTGTATGTCAACCGGGCCGTGGGATCGTTGATTGTACCCGATCCATCAGGGAGCAAGGACGGAAGAACACGGTTTCGATTTTTTGTACATACGGGTAGTAACCGATGTAGGTTGGGGTGAGATCAGAGGAGCTTGTTCGGAAATTACGAAGTCCTCCTTCAGGGAGATGAAGGAACGTGGGAGCCGGTCACGTAGTCTGTGGGAATCTCCCGAGGCTCTACGCAGGTTCGTGTTGGAACAGTAAGAGCCATAGGGTTCAATGATTAGGATATCCGCAGTTGTGCACACAATTGGGATACCACTTTCTTGATCCTTGGTATCTCTTTTCTAGGCGCCATGACCTTTTACGCTTCTGATGGGAATCCACCATTACCCGCAGATGCAAAGATGTTCTTACAATACCTCATTGTTGGGAGTTTTGTAATGAACCAGAGCTCCTTTTTTTCGGGTAGAAGGCCAAGAGGGAAGGGGAAATAGATTGTAGCTTGGGAAAACTGTGTAGTGTTTAGCATTATGTGTTGAACACTGTACCAGTATAGGGACAAAATATAATTTTCGGATATAATGTCGCTGAGAGGACGAAATGTCACATTAGGATATAATGTCATTAGGACAAAATGTCGCAATGGGATATAATGACAGTGGAGGGACAAAAGATCACGATGGGACAGTAATGGTAAAGGGGAACAAAATATCACGGATTTTAGGATGTAATGATAATGGAGGGAGAAAATATCACGGTAGGATATAATGTCATTGAAGGCCAAAATGTAATTTTAGGAAGGGCATTACCGGACGAAATGTCATTGAAGTCCAAAATATCATGATAGGAGGTGTAATATCGCTAGGAGGGAACGGTAAATGACACATTAGGATGTAATGTCTTAGGACAAAATGCTCACAATATGGGATGTTAATGGACAGTGGAGGACAAAAGATCACGATGGGAAATAATGATAGTAGAGAACAAAATATCACGATAGGATGTAATGATAATGGAGGAGAGAAAAATATCACGGTTGGATATAATGTCAGTGTAAGAACAAAATATAATTTTTAGGAAGAGATACCGGACAGAATGTCAATGAAGTGCCAAAATATCAAGATAGGATGGTAATGACAGTGGAAGACAAAAGATTTCACGATGGGATATAAGTTATAGTGGAGGGAAAAAATATCACGGTAGGATATAATGTCACTGGGAGGACAAAAATTATAATTTTAGAAAGGGAGATGCCGGACATTAATGTCACTGAACGACGGGAGGCCGGGCGTGAATCACGGTGACGTAGGGGGACAAAATGTACATAAATAGATCGGATGACCGTAATCGACCTGATGTCCGTGATGGTGGGAAATGTTAATTTTGATAGGAGAAATGTAAATTGAGGCATTGAATGTCAATGAAGGACCAAAATAATTATAATATAGAGCAAGGCAAAAATAAAAAAACAAGAATGATAATTATAAGACATGATATTGAAAATCAAAATGTGTTTGTCTCAAAAAGAAATAATCAGGAGTTTCTTAAAACCATGTACTTTAATGCTCGTAGTTTTTTGGACCAAATTTCAAGAATTACAGGCGTATGTCAAAAGCGAAAATCTCGAATTATGATAGGAATAACTGGAGGACAGGGTTAAATGGTACAGAGATGTCGAAGCTGAATTTAATATTGCGGGATTTTAGAACTTTCATCAGGATAGAAACCACAAGAAAGGTGGGGGTGTTCTATTGTACGTTAAAAAACCAATGTTCTTGCTTGTGTGTTTTAGAGGAAAAGTGGAAACAGGATTGCATATGACAGTTTGTGGTTTGAGTTAACCCAATCAAATGGACAAAAAATGAATATAGGTTTAATATATAGGCCCAAGGACATTATCATTAGCCAGACGGACAAAATGTTATTTCAAGAACTGTTTCTAGTTTCTGCAAACCGGGATTTATTGATAATGGGTGTGATTTCAATTTTACTGACATTGATAAGGAAGACCCTTGAAACATGGCCATATAGGTAGTCGCTTGATTGATTTTCTTGGTGGGACAATTACTTAATTCAGCATGTAATAAGAGCCACAAGATATGGAAACTTACTCGATTTATTGATCACTAGCCGCGAACGCATGGCAACTGATGTAGAAGTCGGTGAATCTGTTGCAAATAGCGATCACAACATAGTCAGATTCAAAACTCCTAAAACAATTTTAAGAATAGAGACTTGTGCTTTAAAAATACCCGATTTCAGTAAAGCTCTGTTTCATTAGAAACTACGTCTGGAGCTTCAGCTTACAGACTTGGAGGCAAAATTAAACGAAAGACTCGTAGATCAGATGTGGGAAATATTTCAAAATACGCTCACTAAGATGATTCAAACTTTACATTCCTTTTAATGGACAGTCGTCCCCCAAATCAGGGCCGCCCAAAGTGGCCTCGACAAAGAAACTGAAAAAAAGCTATTGCTAAAATGAGGACAGGCTTATAAAGAAATATAAGTGCTCGGGTTGCATCTAATGGGACTATTGAAAGTTATGTATCAATACAGAGAGATTTAAAAAAGACAATAAGAAAAAAGAAAACGACAATTACGAAATGAACATCGCTGAGAAATCCAAAGAGAATCCCAAAGAATTCTATTGTTACATTAGAGATAAAAAAAGGTTGTTAGGAATCACATTGGTTCCACTATTATCTGCTGTCGGTCAACTTGAATATTCAATATGAAGGAATGTGTGTAATCTCTTAAACAATTATTTTAGCTCGGTATTCGTTAAAACGAAAACTCCTCAAAGTGAATTCCAAACTGAAACCTGTGAAAAGTCTGGGGTAAACTTACTCACTACGGTAGAATATAACAAAAGAAACAATTAAAAAGGGTGTATAGACAAACTCAAAGTTAATAAAACACCAGGGACTGACGGATGGCATCCAAGATTCTTAAAGGAAATGAAAAATGAGATTGTTGTTCCATCTTAGAAATTATTTTTCAAGAAATCCATCATATCCGGAGATGTCCCAACAGAATGGAAGCTAGCTAACGTTAACTCCCATATCAAAAAAAGGTGACAAAAAGAAACCAAATAAACTATAGGCCTATTAGTTTGACTTCGATCGTAGGAATAATAATGGAAACTATCATCAGAGATGCTATCGAATATCATTTAGAAAGTAACCGTTTGATAAATGATAGCCAAACATGGTTTCAGACGGAAACGTTCTTGCGTGACTAACTTACTCGAATTCTACAACACAGTTGTCTCGGACTTATGACAATAGAAACAATATAGAATTTATTATATCTAGGACTTTGCAAAAGCTTTTGATACCGTCCCCCCACGAAAGATCACTTACTAAATTTGCTTTGCATGGAATAAGTGGTAGCCTATTAGGTTGGACTAGTAATTGGTTGAAAGGTCGAAAACAGAGAGTTGTTTTAAATGGAAAAACTTCTGGATGGAAAAGTGTTGCAAGGTGGAGTTCCTCCAGGGTTCCGATCTTTGGGCACTTCTATTTTAGTATATATAAATGTATATAGACCATGGACTAAAATCTACTGTTTCCAAATTTGCTGATGATACAAAACTGTGCGGTAGTGGCAAATGATCACTCAAAACGAATTTAGATATTCAAGAAGATTTAGATCAATTACAGCATTGGTCTGAAAAGTGGCTAATTGACAATTTAATACAAGTAAATGCAAGGTAATGCACATAGGTAAAAATAACAGTATAGTACGATTACAAGTTATTTGGAAATTCGTTTAACAAAAGTGGCGATAGAATGAAAAAGATCTCGGCATCCGTAATTATCAGGTAACGACCTCAAATCATCCAAGCAGTGTATTTCAGCCTCTGAGGAAAGCAAATAAGATTCTGGGATTTGATTGCGCGATCTTTTGATTTCAAAAGTTCCATCACTCTATTAACAAGCTATATAAATCGTCTAGTTCATCCACATTTGGAATATGCTGTTTCCGTATGTATGGTCACCGAATCTCATTAAAGACATGGACAGACTGGAAAAAGTACAACGGCGTAGCCACAAAACTGATTCCAAATATCAAAAAATAAATCATACGAAAATCGACTTAAGCAACATGACTCTGTTTTCCCTAAAAAAGCGTAGACTCAGAGGTGACTTGATACAGGTCTTTAAGATTTTAAAGGGGTAATTGACAACATCAAATGTGACCAAATTTTCACATTGAATGAGAATCAGACAAGAAAACAATGGTCTCAAAAACGTGTCCGGAAATAGATTCAATTTGGAAGTAGGTAGAAACCACTTTGCCAAACCGCTGTAGTTTAATGAATGGAAATAAACTCCTTGCACAGGTAGTGGCATTGTAAGTTCAGTTTCGAAGCTTTAACAATCATTTAGATAAATACCTAAAGTAAGATGCTGTAATTATTATTAATGTTATGTTATATTATTTGGTTTTTGTTTTGTTATAATTTGTCTGTGTTTGGATTGTCATTTATTATTTAGTTATATGTCAATTTATTATCAAATTACTATTTTAACTGTTTGTTTGTTAGTAAACAATACCAATGCATTTATTTATGTATGTTAATTTTGTTAGTTACATTGTTATAGTTTTATTTTATTTTTAATATGATTTTTTTTTTTTTTTTTTGCATCCGTCTAGTTATGGACAAAAATGTCTCCTGTTCGGCATGCTTGTGCCTTTGTAATCCTTTGTAATAAGTATTATATATATACACACATATATATATATATCATATATATATATACTCTTATATATATATATATATACATTATATATATCTTATATTACTATATAATATTACATATATCTTATATAACATATATATAGGATAATATATATATATGACATATACTATATATATATATATATTTTATATACAAATAAATATGTATATAATATTTAAATATATATATATATTTATATCATATATATATATATATATATATAGATATATTTATATATATAATTTATATTATATATACAGATAAAACGTAGAAACCACTGTGGGAGTAGAAAAGACTGGGAACGGGGAGGAATCTATATATTTCGATTGCAAACTGCAATCCTCTTCAGTAGATACAATCAAGAGAATAGCGTGCTTGCTTAAGTAGCACCCTTAGCAAAAAAGATAGGGGAACATGGGAAGAGGTCTCTACCCTCGGCTCAACTACTGAAGAGTGATTGCAGTTTGCAAGGCGAAAATATATAGATTCCCCGTTTCCAGTCTTTTCTACTCAACAGTGGTTTCTACGTTATTGACAAATGTGTGATTACATTTTTTACACCTGTAATATAATATTTATATATATATATATATTTATATTATATATATATATATATATACTATATATATCTATATATATATGTTAGAGATATCCATATATATTTACATATATATATATATATTTATATATATATAATATATTAGAGGTATAGTATATCATTTACATACCTATATGTGTATATATATATATATATATATATGTATATATATATTTTATATATTATATATATTTATATTCAGACTCATACACACACATACACACACACACACACAAAACAAAAAACACGCACACACAACACACACACACACACCCACACACACTACCACATACACACACACACACACATCACACACACACACACACAACTCACAGATATCTATTTAGAATATATATATATATTATATTTATATATATATATATACATATATATATACATATATACATATATATATATATGTTTATATATTCATATATATATATATGTATATGATATTTTCAGTATATATATAAATATATATTATATTTACACTTTATGATATCTATATATATATATTATATGTCATATATTATATAGTATATATATATATGATTATTTATAATATATATATATATATATATAAATATATATATATATATGATATATATATATATGTATATATTTATATATATATATATATATATATACATTTATGTATGCATATATATATACACATATATATACTATATATATATATATATTATATATTTATAGATATATATATATATATTTATATATATATATATATATATTTATATGTGTGTGTGTGTGTGTGTGTGTGTGTGTGTGTGTGTGTATGGTTGTGTGTTGTTTGTGTGTGTGTGTGTGTGTGTGTGGTGTGTGTGTGTGTGTTGTGAGTGTGTGTGTGTGTGTGTGTGGTGGGTGTGTGTGTGTTCACCTTGGTCTTCACCTTGGTCTTTGGATCACGTGTTGGACTCGTGATTCGACAGTTATTTCCCTCCGGTAGAGAAGCTCAGATAAAAACTCGTGTGACGATCTATGGGTAATGCTATGGACCTGTACACACACACACACACACCAGAGTAACTCCCCGCCCAAGAGAGTCAGAGTAACGACCCGAAAAGCGCATACGATACCGAAATAATTTCGGCCTGGGCTGGGATTCGAACCATTGTACTGCGGTAGCACCACCGTGCTGGCAGTCCAAGCGCTCTACCAACCGCGCCACCGTGTGTGTGTGTTGTGTGTGGGTGTGTTGTGTGTGTGTGTGTGTCGTGTGTGTGTGTGTGTGTGTGTGTGTGCGTATGTGCACTTGCTGTCGTGTGTTGTGTGTGGGTGTGTGGTTGTGGTGTGTGTGTGGTGTGTGTGTGTGTGTGTGTGTGTAAGAGTCTCGTAGAAATAGCTAGAGAGATGAGATAGATATAGGGGGTAGGTGGCGAGAATTTAATTTTCATGAGTTTGGTGCCTGGTGAACAATAGTTCGTAGGCGAAGGAGTTGCACAAGCTTGCTCTCCGCCTAATGTTTTCAAAGAGTCGCCGGGGATCGATTTTATTGCTATATAATGTTCATTTTTATTCTGGTGTAACAATATGTAAACTATGTCAGTGTACATGTATATCTATCTTTGTATGTGGCTGTCTCCATATCTATCTATCTATCTATCTATTTTATATATATTAATATATATATATATATTATATATTTAGATATTTATATACATATATATATAATTATATATATATATATATATATATATATATATATTAATACTATACTATATATTTATATATATATATATGACACACAGGAAACCCACAGTCGGGGTGAAAAAAAATCGAATAAAGAAGAATCTTATTTGTCGGTTATCAACTGCTGCCCTCTTCAGGAAAGTACCTATATTTAGCCGAAATATAGGATTCTTCTTTATTCGAAGTTTATTTTCTCCGACTGTGGGTTTCTTGTATGTCATTTACAAATGTGCTACTACATTTCTGTTTAGCAAATATATATATATATTATCTATCATATATATATATATAATATACATTTTATATATACATATGTTTATGTATACATTTATATATATATATATATACATATGCTATACATATATATACATATGTATACATGTATATATATCCCTATATATATATTATATATCTATATATATATTATATATATACATATATATATATATATATATATAACTTCATCTATCCGTCCCTGTAGTTATCTATCTGTCTGTCTGTCTATCTTTCTATCTATATTTCCTTCTATCGATGTATTCAACTCTACTTTAATTTCTCTTACATTCACATCTATTATCCCTTAGGTGAACCTTTACCTTCTGCTCGCTTTTTTTTTCATGTCTCCCTTTCTCCTCTTTGTTTTTGAAATGATCCCTTTGGTTTTGTCTCCCCTCCCAACTTTTCGACTATGTCCCCTCTCCATTCCCTTGTTTACTCACTCTTCCCAAACTCTCTTTTCCGCCTCCGCCTGTTCTCCCTCCGCTCCCTCCGTTTTCTCTTCCACTAGGATCACAAAGTCTATTTTCTCACAAATTCTTTCTGTTGTCGTTGCTGTCTTTGATATCAACGTTGTGGATGAGCTCCCTTCAATTTTTTCATTTACTTTTTTCTTAATTTCTTGTCACTTTCCCTTAATCAATGAGACTATAGACGGCTACTCTTCCCATTAATACATCCCAAACCCCCGTAATTCTACTAGAGGACTACAAATGCCTTTGAGAATACCAGCCGTAAAACTCCCATACGATACTAATGGCAATCAATCACAAGTATCAAAAAGTACGGAGAATACATTTTGGTACCACTGTTACGGTTCCCACGACCACTGCTATCACTGACACCACTTTGACACCCAACTCCTTTACCGCCACTGGATTGGTGTTGGATTAACACCACCTTCACCACTAATTCTTTCATCATCACAATTATCGGCTAATATCACTATCATCACTAATTCTTCCACCACTAGCATTTATACCACTAAGATTACTATCAGTACCAATATTGATGCTAACTGTTATCACCATTAAGATTTTATCACTACCCCAGCTTCATCACTTTTGGGTCACATCAAGCATGCCTTCTCTTTCTCTCCTCTTTGTGGCTGGGCTCCCCCCCTTCCCAGGGGCGATCAGGGTATCCACTTTCTCGTTTACCGTAAAAATACTACGCACACGCACACGCACACGCACACGCACACGCACGCACACACACACACACACACACACACACACGCACACGCACGCGCACGGGCACACAGACACACACACACACACACACAAACACACACACACACACACACACCACAACACGCCACTGTACCACACACACCACACACACACACACTACTCACACCACACACAAAACACACGCACACACACACACACAGCACGCCACACACACACACACACAAAAACACACACACACACACACACACACACACACACACACACACACACACACACACACACACACACACACACACACGCGCGCGCGCGCGCGCGCGGTTGGTAGAGTCTCGGATTGTCAGTACGACGGTGCCGGCGGTACCCGTGTCGAATCCTGCCCAGGGCTGAAATTATTTCAGTATCACTGCGTTTCGAGTCGTTACTCCAACTCTCGTGGGCGGGGAGTTGGGTGTGTGTGTGGGTGTAAGGTCATAGCATTACCCATAGATCGGTCTTATGAGCTCTGAGTTCTCTTCCGGGAGGGAAATAGCTGTTGATCATGAGTCCAACACGTGATCCAAACACCAAGGTGAAAACCAAGGTGAATCACACACACACACACACACACACACACACACACACACACACACACACACACACACACACACACACACACACACACACACACACACACACACACACACACACACACAATCTTCTTCTGTACTTACTCTCTTCAATAGTTTCGTATCATCTGCAAAGAAGTTCGTATAACATTTCACACCTTCATCCATGTCGTTTATATAAACAGCAAACATTATCGGAGCTAATACAGAGCTTTGGGGGACTCCACTTATCATATCTTCCCAATTTGAGTTCTTGTCTCTAAGTACTACCCTCATTTTTCTCCCATTCAAGAAATCTTTCATCCATTCCAATAATTTTCCTTGCATTGCACCTATTGTTTCAATTTTTCTTAGTAGCCTTTTGTGTGGTACTTTGTCAAAAGCCTTTTGTAAGTCCAAGAAAGCACAATCTGCCCATCCTTCTCTTTCTTGTATTATTTCTACTAATCTTGAGAAAAAAAGCATATTAAGTTTGTAGTACATGATCTTCCACTTCTAAATCCAAATAGTTTAGGGTTTAGTATATTGTTCTCTTCCAAATATTCCATTTATTTTTTACATCCTTTTCGCATATTTTTGCAACTGTGCTTGTAAGGGATACCGGTCTATAATTTTTTGGGTTTTCTTTGTCTCCTCCTTTATATATTGGTACAATATTTGCATTTTCCAATCCTGTGGGGCTTTGAGTGAGAAGTCAATTATCTTGTGTATTTTGACTATAAGTTCATCTATACATTCTTTCAATATCTAGTTCGCTATTTCATCGGGCCCACATGACTTTCTGACGTCAAGATTCTTTATTTGATCCCTTCTTTCTTTTTGTATCACCGTTATTTCTTTCATTTTAGGGGATCCTTCTCGCTGTCCTTCATCCCAAATTCGTGAGCTTTCAATTGTAAAAACAGACCTAAAATACCTGGTCATTACTTCAGCCATTTTTTAAATCTTCTGTATATTCTTTGTTTCCTTCACACAGTTTCATTCTTTCATGTTTATCTTTTAGTTTGTCATTTACATATCTGTAAAATCGTTTGGGTTGGTCTTTGCATTTGTCTATTATATCTTTTTCGTAGTTTCTTTTTTTCTCTCTACATATATCAACATATTCATTTCTTAGTTTGATGTATGTTTGCCATTTGGTAATTTTTTCATCTTTCCCAGGCTTTGTCTCTTCTATCTTTAGCATCATTACACTTTTTGTTATACCAAAACTTTATGTAAACCCTTTTTTGTTTCTTACTAGGTACATATTTATCTGTTCCTTCCTTGTATTTTTCCTTAAAAATGATCCATTTCTCTCCCATCTTTGTTTCATCATTTGAATTTTTTTCCAAGTTAGCGTTTTGAAAAAATTCTAAGTTTTACAAAGTCAGTTTTGTTGTACATTAATCTTTCTTCTCTGTGTTCCTCATTTCTTCTCACTTCATTTTGTTCCTATTGGTGTCTTATAATTCATTTTGTACACAACTTCAGGCTCAGAAATGAATATCAAGTCTAGTCTCGATGGTTCTTCATTGTTTCTATATCTAATGTTTTCCTTAACCCATTGAGTCAATGTATAGTCAATGATCAAATCCAGTATAATATTGCCCCAGAGTTCCTCTCCACCTTTTATTACCATTTCTTTCCAATTTATTTCCATTTCGTTAAAGTCACTCATGATTAATATGTTTCCTCCATCTCTCAGTATCTCGGATAATTCATTCTTTGTATCTTCCAGTAATTTTGAATTATCGCTAACAGACCAAGCCTTTGTTTTGGGGGGGCACATGTACTACTATAAACTTTCTGCTTTTCATACTTCTATTTTCAACTTTGTGATTATTTCCACGTTTTCTTTACCTTCTGTTGCCTTTATCACATTTAAGCCCTTTCTAGTCAATAACATGACTCCTCCCCCCTGCTTATCCATTCTATTCTTCGACCAATTGTTGTATAATCCTTATCCCGCCATACTTGATTGTATAGGACCTTTCAATTTTGTCTCCACAATTCCCATTATGTCTGGTTTCTCTATTAACAGATAGTTGTTTAATTAATCTATTCCAGAAATCATACCGTCCATGTTAGTGTATGTCACTTTTATTTGTTCTTTTCTTCTCTTTTTTATGTTTCCATTTTGCTGATGTACCATTTTTTAAATCTCAGATCCAGCACTCTCTCTCTCTCTCTCTCTCTCTCTCTCTCTCTCTCTCTGAAAGATAAAAGAAAAGAAAAAATCTGTCTCCGATCTTCTCCTGTTTTTTTTTTGTTTTTTTAGCTTCATTTCTTAGTGTCCTATCTTTCTCTATTTCTTCATCGTTCATTTCCTTTTTTATCCACACATTTTTGTAATTTTCACTGTTTGCTAGTTTTGCCGCTTTTGATAGTATCTCTTCAGCTATCATTTGAGTCCTTAGTTTGATTTTCATTGGCCTATAGTTTTTTCTTTAGAGTATGTACCCATTCTATGCACGTCGTCGATTTCCTTCTCAAACTCCTGACCCTCGTCCTGAACCGCTTTCAGTATTTCCTTCGCAATTTCTTTCTCTTCTTTTTCTCTTTGGTATTTGTGTACATTATTTTTTTTTTCTTTGGTACTGTAAACCACAATGTACTTTTTTTAATCCACGATATCTCTCACCCAGTTTTCCTTTTCTTTGATTACCTTAATTACTGTTTCCTTTGCATTCTTTTCCACCTACTGTTGTACTGTTTCTTTGAAAGAGATTTTTTTCGCGTTCTTGTTTTCACTGATTTTTTATTTCAAGAAGGTCTGTCTCTTTGATTCTCCCAAATTTTCGGTCACTGCTTGTAATTGTTCTTTGACCTCTTCCTTTAATTCTTCGTTTTTGTTTCTATCCTCATTTTCCTCTCTTTCATTTTCTCTCTTAATCATTCTTAGTTCACTTTTTAGATCGTTTAATTCTCTGATCATTTCATCGTTGGTTCTGAGTAAGTTTGACATCTCTAATTGCAAAGCTCTACGGTCTGATTTTAAATCAATCTATCCATCTGCCAAGTCGTTGATGTCTCGGTTCCTTAGTGCCCTGCTAATCCTAGTTTTTCTTTCCGTGCCCATAATATTTTCTATTACTCCCTTTTCCCTCTGAGATCCCGAAAAATCTTTATTGTCATACCTCTGAGTCGTCCTCGGAGTGACGTTTATACACGTTCTTTCAGGGTGGCTCCACTCTACTCATGTCTAATCGTCTCTTTGTTGGATCGTTGATTCTTTATCTCTTCTTTACTTTCTTTCCATTTTGTGCTAAAAACTATTACTGATTTAAGTACTGGAATTAGATACCTTACGGGTCACCGGGGAACACAATGCTATATCCCGAAAGACAACAAGGCGTTTTTTCTGAATCCAACAACCAAAGCGCTAAGTCGGAGCTCAATCGCTGGCCCTCCTTCCTCTTCGACAACGAAGTGTGTGTGTTGTGTGTGTGTGTGTGTGTGTGGGTGTGGGTGTGTGTGTGTGTGTGTGTGTCGTAAGGCATGGGTAGTGTGTTGTGTGTGCAGGGGTGTGTGTGTGTGGTGTGTGTGTGTGTTATGTGTGTGTGTGTGTGTGTGTGTGTGTGGTGTGTGGTGGTGTGTGTGTGCGTGTGTGTGTGTGATGTGGGTGTGTGTGTGTGTGGTGTGTGTGTGTGCGGGTGTGTGTTGTGTGTGTGTGTGTGTGTGGGGGTGTGTGTGTGTTGGGTGTGTGGGTTGTTTTGTGTGTGTGTGTGTGTGTGTTTGTGTGTGTGTGTGTGTGTGTGGTGTTGTTGTGTGTGTGTGTGTGTGGGTGTGTGTGTGTGCTGTTTGTGTGTGTGGTCAGTGTGTGTGTGTTGTGTGTTTATTCTTATTCTAACGTAAATGTTTTTTTCTTTTATTTCTCTTTTTCCTATTACCATATGTTTTTTCTTCTCAAATTTTTTCTTTTACTTTTTTCCTGTTACTTCTGATTCCCATGTACCTCTTCTTGTCTATTTCGCCTCATAATATCAATCATATTAATACTGTGAAATACCTCTTGCGGTTCTGTTGTTAGGCCAATTGCAGACGACTTGATTGAACTTAAGTTTAATCTTGGATTTAAACAACAGTCTTGAGTTCATCAAGACCTTCACCTCTCTCAAAGGTCACCCTTAGCTCATTAGAAACGTCTGAACTTGGTGCAAAACATGGGAAACATGTTATCGTGGCACTAGATTAATCATACATCAAGGCTCTTCCATCTTGGTCCCCTTTCTTCATATTTTCTTCTATATTAGCTCTTCCCTTATTTTATTTTCCTCCATCTCTATATTTTCTCTCACCAGTCTTCCTGTCCGCAACAATTCTTTTTTCAGGTATCCATCCCTCCGCCCCCATTTTCTCGGATTTGTTCCTTCTCCATCACTACTCTTCCCCTTTCCCACCATGTTTTTCATCCCTTTATTGCCAAACATTCCTCTCTTCCCTCTGCTACGATTCTTCATTCACCAACTACTGTCTTTAAACCCCCATCTAAACCACGGCTTTGTTATAGGTTTTGTAAAGTTTACTAGCACCACCCTGCGCTTTCTTGGCCCTTCTTTCCATCTCCTCCTCTCCTTCCTACCCTTATACCTTTCCTCATCTTCACTCTCACACTCCCTCATCCAGGTCCTTACACTTATCTTCACCTTCATTTTCACCTTTACCTATACATTCTCCTACCTTCGCTTTCATCCTAACTCTGATCAAAATCGCCACCCTGACTTTACCGATACCCTCATCTTCATCCTTTTTCTCACCATTGTTCACCATTGTTCACCCTTATCCTAATCTTCTTAGCATCCCCCACACCCTAACACTCATCATTACCCTTACCCTTAACCTCACCCTACCCTCATCCTCATCCTATTCAGCAACATCACCCATACCTTTACCATTACCCCTATCCTGACCCTCATTCTAACCCACATGTACCCTCACCCATACTCTTACCCTCTCATCCTAACTCGAAACCTCACTCATCCCATTACTATTACCATTGTCATTACCATTACCATTTCTATTACCATTACCAATTCCATTACCTTTTACCCTGAACCTTTTCTTAAACCTAACCAGTAGCCTCCACACTAACTCTTACTCTCATCTTGATCATCATCCTCAACATTTGCATCACCCTCACATCTATCCTTACCACTCTCCCTCAATCTTACCCGTCCCTCCTTCTCTTATCTTCATCATTATCCTAACCCTCCCCCTCACCCTTGCCTTCATTCCCATCTTCATCTTTTTCTTTTACCTTCATTCATTACCTTCATCAATTTTACTATACCCTCACCCTCACCCTCATCTCTACCCTCGTCATTTACCTTCACCATTAAACAACTCATTATCAACCTCCTTCTCCCCTTCCCCTTCTCTATTTCGTTGTCTTTGTTTCTTCTTCATTCCTCTCATCCAATTATCCGTTTTGTGATCCCTTTTGTCTCAATCCTCATTGATCTGATTTCTGCTTGTCATTGTTAAGTCAAGACATCTATTCTTCATTTTGAAATATTCATACCCTTCGTTTCCTCTTATTACTAGTTCCATTACTTTTTTCCTTTCATTGTTATAACATGTTTCTCCTCTTCCCTGTTCCACTCTCCTCTACCATTTGCTCTCTTCTCCACAAACTTTTCCTCTTTTCTCTTCTTTCTTTCCTTCTTTCTTCCTTTCTTTCTCCACTATTTTCTTTCTTCATCCTCACTTCCCTTTGATCTCCCTCCTCATTCTTCTTCATTATCTTTTTCTTGTTCATCTCCCTGTCTTATTCCTCTCCTTTTTCATTTCTTCTATACATCCATGACCTCCTATTTTTCCTTTCTCTTCTTCTTTAATCGTCATTATCTTTTCTAATTCTCTAACTTCTCCTTTCCTTCCCCATTTCTCTCTCTCTCCTCATCCTTGTCCCCCAGAGTGGGGTAACAAGTTTTATGCAGCCAATATTTTTTTTGTTTGTAGGGATTTTGCTAACATCCCCTATTGACCAAGTCTCACAGTAGTCTTTTGTGAATGGAAACTAGTTTCCATTCAGAAATGAATGCTGATCACTTTTAAGTTTTACTATCCCTATGTTCTCTGTTATGGACCTCCTTATATTTCTCCTGCATCACCTCTATATCACCCGATTTTTTCGGTGCCGAGTTCTTGCTGACCGAAATCCCTTCTTCATCACTCCATTTTTCTCCCCATTTTATCAACTTTGGTCCTTTTATTCATCTATTCCACTCCCCACATTCCCTCCTCCCATAATCCTTGAACCCATACTCGCCCCTCATCCATCTCATCTCTAACTTCAACCCTCTTTTCCTTCTCCCTCCACGCGTCTCCGTGCCATGTACAGGTCCGATCATTTGTCATGAGAATTGCGTCAATAGTCTCCCACTTGGTTTTTGTGACGATGAAGGAGTGTAGATGGGGAGCCCTAGAATGAGATAGGGTTTTGGCGCGGAAAGGAAATTAGGCCATGGTGGGAAGTATTTCATCGGGAATTAGCCACCCTGGTATCACTGGGGGAAAATATTCGTTTCCAAAAAAGTGGATTCATAGAGGTACTAAGGAGGTATTTTACGTATGACAGTAATACGGAAGGGTAGTAGATGATAGAAAAATAAGCAGCCAATTTTTTTTTTTTTTTTTAGAATGCTGCATAATTTTGGTCCATGGGGATATATCAATAGTCCCTAATAATTGTATTTAAATAACCCATACCGTGACAAAATGTGGGAAGAGAAGAAAGGCGGTTGAAGATGCCAAAAAGGGACAGTGAGTGACAGGGATATGGTGAATGTGGAGAGGGAAGCCATAAGAGGGAAGTGATGGGGTGGGAGAAATGAGGAAGGGACATGAAAGGGAACGGACGGTGGGAGAGGGGGAAATTTGGGTTGCCAAGATATGATAGGGATAGTGGAGATCGAGGCGCGGGGGAGACCATTATAAAGGAAGATGCTATAAGGAGGGACGAAACGATGAAACCTATGATGGGGAAGGAGTTGGCGGCGAGGAGAGGGGGCGAGAAGGATGAAATGGGGATAAGTGTAGTGAGGAAGGAGATCGAATTTGGGAAAAGGAAGGAAGGGGTGACAGTGGTGTAGAGGCCACTAATGGGAAAGGCAGATAGTGAGAAGATAATGAGAAGGCCAGAAAGGGGATGGGGGCGGTGAAGGAGGATGGTAGGGCTAAGTTTAAGAAAGGGGTCGTGTAAAGAGATTAAGAAGCCAAGAAGAGGCTGAGTACGATGGTAAGAGAATGGACGGTAGGGAGATAGGGAGAACATAAGAACATAAGAATGGGTGGAGAGTGCAAGAGTACCATAAAGCCTACACTACCGCAGTTCCATGGTCCATCACCACCTGTCATCCCCATCCATAAAGTTGTCTAAAGCGTTTCTTTAAAAAGCAACCGATAGTTTCAGCGTCTCAATACATGATTACTAAGTTAATTCCATTCATTGACCACCCTATTAGTAAACCAGTTCTTGCCTCTTTCCTTCTTAAAACTAAAATTGTCCAATCTAAATTCATTACTACGTGTCCTATCTGTTGTCTTAATATGATGACCTTTTTGTGTCACCCTTGCTAAAGCTTCTTTGATCACACTTGAAACACCTCTATTAGATCATCTCGTACTCTGCGTCTTTCCAGAGAGTGTAAGTTAAGGTGCCTAAGCCTCTCCTCGTAAGGTAAATTTTCTGAGCCCATGTATCATTTTGGTCATTCTCCTAATTACTGATTCTACTGAGTTGATGTCCATTCTATAAAGACAGAGGATCAAAATTGTACGGCATAGTAAAGGATGGGTTACTAACTAACGCCAGATGGAGTTTGATAACTACCTCTGCACTTCTATTCGTAACCGTCCTAGCAATGAAACCTAATACTCTGTTAGCTGTATTCCTGGCGCTAATGCACTGTTTCCTGGATTTAAGGTCAGAATTCACTAGAACTCCCAAGTCTCTCTCGCACTCAGCATTCTCCAAAAAACGTGTTATGTAAGCTATATCTGTTTTCGGGGTTGTGTAACCCTACGTTTAACACCCTGCACTTTGAGATATTGAAGTCCATTTGCCATTTCAACGACCACGTGAACAATTTGTTAGGATTATCCTGCAGAGTCTCGGCGTCGCCTCCTGACCTAATTAGGCGTCCTATTTTAGTGTCGTCCGCAAACTTACTAACATCACTATCAATCTCACTATCCAAGTTGTTTATGCACACAATGAACACTAAGGGACCCAAAACCGAGTCCTGAGGAACTCCACTGGAAACACTCCCCTCTCTGGATTTTACACCACTTATTGTGATCCACTGTTTTCTGTCACTGATCCAAACTCTAATCCAATCTGACACTTTTCCTCATATA